>NC_048232.1:35468619-35544533 GCF_002007445.2 Ailuropoda melanoleuca | reverse complement strand
GCCTGTGCGGCTCGGCGGGTTGAGCATCGACTCTTGGTTTCGGCTCAGGTCCTGACTCAGGGCCCCGCGCCCAGCTCTATGCTCAAAGCGGAGTCTGCCTGTGACTCTCTCTCCCGCTCTCTCTGCCCTTCTCCATCACTCTTTCTCTCTCTCTCACAAATAAATAAATAAATCTTTTTTTTAAAAATCCCAATTTGGATCTAATTAAAAGAAGGGGAACCTAGAAAGGAAATGTATAAATATGGCAGATAGGCAGAAATGGCCATCAAACACACTTGTGTCCACCAAATATCAGATTATTCAGCACACCAGAAGATGGGGGCCATCATAATATTAAGCACTGGCTCAAAAATGCTTTTTAAACCAAACTTAAGGCACTATTTTGAAAATTAAAACTTGAAGCCAAAATTAATCTATCAATGTGTCACTCCCCTCCCAAAAATATTCAAAGTGACAAATAATGCAAGAAGACTGTATTTTTTATTAGTTTACCAAACTGGGTTTATATTCATCTTTTGTTTCTTTTCAACTCAATAAAGACCCTAAGTGGTAGAATAATATCTATAAGTTGGCAACAAAGAGAAGCAACTATCCAGAAAACCCAGTCTTCAAAATTGGTTACCAGGTAATTCAGAACTGGCATAAGTCATTCAACAAACATGTGCTGAGGGCCCTACTGTTCATTGTGCACTACAAATAAAAAATAGCAAGGGTTCCTCATTTAGACACTGTTTTAAAGGGATATATGGACTATGGAAATTACCACAGTTTTTCTTTCCTAAACTTCCTACTCTTCTCTTTTTGAGTCTTCTGTCAGTCTCTTCAGGGCTCACGCTGCAAATAGAGGTTGAAAAGAAAACCTGAGGTAGGGCCAGAGAGCCCTGACATTCGGGTCAGCACCCCCCATGGCTGCTGCGTCCTTAGTGAGGAGGTGGAGGAAACAGAACACAGCATATGCATTCACTGACAAACCCGGAGCACTCAGTTCAGTTCCTTTTGAGAACTTGCCCTGCCTGTAGGGAGGGAGCTGGGGGAATCAGTAGGGTTGAGGGTAGGTGCGTTCAGGTGACTTACCTGACAAGACTTTCTGACTACTTTGGGTAACCACAGAGTCTAAGTATTACCTGCATACTTGCGGGGTCACCACAGTGTGAAGTGCTCCCCAAGGAAGGCTCCTGTGCCAGTTTCCTTCAAGCTTTGGAGGCTGTAGGACCCTTGGCACACCAGGCTTCGATGGGTTGGCTGACTGCAGTGGGGTAGGGGAGAAGAGTGCCTGGGGTTGCTAGGGTGATAATGATGGCTATCTGGTCATGAAACTAGCTAGCATCACAGCTTTCCGGAGGACTCATTCAAATACCCGAATCTTGCAACTTTTGGTTACGAGTTATGTGCTGCATGCATTATGCTAGTGAGCACCTGGCTTATAGAAAATACTCAAGGACGGAGAGCTACTGTAATTGCATTTATTTCATTTTTTAAAATGATTTTTATTATATTATGTTAGTCACCATACAGTACATCCCCGGATTCCGAGTAAAGTTCGATGATCCATTACTTGCGTACAACACCCAGTGCACCATGCAATACGTGCCCTCCTTACTACCCATCACCAGCCTATCCCATTCCCCCACCCCCCTCCCCTCTGAAGTCCTCAGTTTGTTTCTCATAGTCCATAGTCTCTCATGTTTCATTACCACCTCTGATTATCTCCCCTTTCTTTATCCCTTTCTTCCCCTACCGATCATCCTAGTTCTTATGTTCCATAGATGAGAGAAATCATATGATAATTGTCTTTCTCTGCTTGACTTATTTCACTTAGCATTATCTCCTCCAGTGCCGTCCATGTTGCAGCAAATGTTGAGAATTCGTTCTTTCTGATAGCTGAGTAATATTCCATTGTATATATGGACCACAGCTTCTTAATCCAGTCATCTGTTGAAGGGCATCTCGGCTCCTTCCATGATTTGGCTATTGTGGACAATGCAGCTATGAACATTGGGGTGCATATGGCCCTTCTCTTTACTACGTCTGTATCTTTGGGGTAAACACCCAGTAGTGCAATGGCTGGGTCATAGGGTAGTTCAATTTTTAACTTTTTAAGGGACCTCCACACTGTTTTCCAGAGTGGCTGTACCAACTTGCATTCCCACCAACAATGTAGGAGGGATCCCCTTTCTCCACATCCTCTCCAACAATTGTTGTTTCTTGCCTTGTCTATCTTTGCCATTCTAACTGGCGTAAGGTGGTATCTCAGTGTGGTTTTGATTTGAATTTCCCTGATGGCTAATGATTTTGAACATTTTTTCATGTGTCTGTTAGCCATTTGTATGTCTTCATTGGAAAAGTGTCTGTTCATATCTTCTGCCCATTTTATGATTTGTTTATTTGTTTCTCGTGTATTGAGTTTGAGAAGTTCTTTGTAGATCTTGGATACCAGTCCTTTATCTGTGGTGTCCTTTGCAAATATATTCTCCCATTCCGTGGGCTGTCTCTTAGTTTTTTTGACTGTTTCCTTGGCTGTGCAGAAGCTCTTTATCCTGATAAAGTCCCATAAGTTCATTTTATCTTTTATTTCTCTTGCCTTTGGAGATGTGTCGTGAAAAAGGTTGCTCTGGCCGATGTCATAGAAGTTGTTGCCTATGTTCTCCTCTAGAATTTTGATGGATTCCTGTCTCACATTGAGGTCTTTCATCCATTTGGAGTTTATTTTTGTGTATGGTGTGAGAGAGTGGTCAAGTTTCATTCTTTTGCATGTAGCTGTCCAATTTTCCCAGCACCATTTATTGAAGAGACTGTCTTTTTTCCACCGGATGTTTTTTCCTGCTTTATCAAAGATTAGTTGCCCAAAGAGCCGAGGGTCCATTTCTGGGTTCTCTATTCTGTTCCATTGGTCGATGTGTCTGTTTTTGTGCCAGTACCATGCTGTCTTTGTGATCACAGCTTTGTAGTACAGCTCGAAATCCGGCATTGTGATGCCCCCAGCTTTGTTTTTCCTTTTCAACAGTTCCTTGGAGATTCGGGGCCTTTTCTGGTTCCATACAAATTTAAGGACTATTTGTTCCAGTTCTTTGAAAAATGTCCTCGGTATTTTGATCGGGATAGCATTGAAAGTGTAGATTGCTCTGGGTAGTATGGACATTTTAACTATGTTAATTCTTCCAATCCATGAGCATGGAATATTTTTCCATCTTTTTATGTCTTCCTCAATATCTTTCAAAAGTGATCTATAGTTTCTAGCATATAGGTCCTTTACGTCTCTGGTTAAGTTAATTCCAAGGTAACGCATGGTTTTTGGTGTTATTGTAAATGGGATGGATTCCCTAATTTCTCTTTCTTCAGTCTCGTTATTCGTGTATAGAAATGCAACTGATTTCTGGGCATTGATTTTGTATCCTGCCACCTTACTGAATTGTTCTATAACTTCTAATAGTTTGGGAGTGGATTCCTTTGGGTTTTCCATATAGAGTATCATGTCATCTGCAAAGAGAGACAGTTTGACTTCTTCTTTGCCGATTTGGATACCTTTGATCCCTTTTTGTCTTCTGATTGCTGTTGCAAGGACTTCTAGTACTATGTTGAATAATAGTGGCGAGAGTGGGCATCCTTGTCGTGTTCCTGATCTTAAGGGAAAGGCTTCCAGCTTTTCCCCATTGAGAATAATGCTTGCAGTAGGCTTTTCATAGATGGCTTTTATGAGATTGAGAAATGTACCCTCTATTCCTACACTCTGAAGGGTTTTAATCAGGAAAGGATGCTGTATTTTGTCAAATGCTTTTTCTGCATCAATTGAGAGGATCATATGGTTCTTGAGTCTTTTCTTGTTGATATGATGTATCACATTGATTGATTTGCGAGTGTTGAACCATGCTTGCATCCCAGGTATGAATCCCACTTGGTCATGATGGATAATCCTTTTAATGTACTGTTGGATTCTATTAGCAAGGATCTTGTTGAGGATTTTGGCATCCATATTCATTAGAGAAATCGGTCTGTAATTCTCCTTTTTGAGGGGGTCTTTGCCTGGTTTGGGGATCAAGGTAATATTAGCCTCATAGAATGAGTTTGGTAGCTTTCCTTCTGTTTCTATTTTTTGAAATAGCTTTAGGAGAATAGGTATTATTTCTTCTTTGAATGTTTGGTAGAATTCCCCAGGAAAACCGTCTGGGCCTGGAGTTTTATTATTTGGAAGGTTGTTTATCACTGACTCAATTTCTTCATAGTTAATTGGCCTATTTAAGAAATCTATTTCTTCCTGTTTCAGTCTTGGTAGTTTATAGGTTTCCAGGAAGGCCTCCATCTCTTCCAGATTGTTTAGTTTTTTGGCATATAGCTGTTGATAAAAGTTTCTAATAATCCTTGCAATTTCAATGGTGCTGGTCGTGACCTCTCCCTTTTCAGTCATAATTTTAATAATCTCAGTCCTTTCTCTTTGTTTTTGGACAAGTTTTGCCAGTGGTCTATCAATTTTATGGATTCTCTCAAAGAACCAGCTTCTAGTCCTGTTGATCTGCTCTACTGTGGTTCTGGTCTCTAATTCATTGATTTCTGCTCTAATCTTGGTCAACTCCTTCCTTGTCAGTGGGTTAGGCCTGTCCCTCTGTTGCTGTTCCAGTTTCTTGAGGTGAGAATATAGAAACTGCATTTTAGATTTTTCTATTCTTTTGAGTGAGGCTTGGATGGCTATGTATTTCCCCCTTAGGACTGCCTTTGCAGTATCCCATAGGTTTTGGACCGTTGTGTATTCATTCTCGTTGGTCTCCATAAATTGTTTAATTTGTTTTTTGATTTCCTGGTTTATCGAGTCATTCTTGAGCAGGATGGTTCTTAGCCTCCAAGTGTTTGAGTTTCTTCCAGGTTTTTCCTTGTGGTTGAGTTCCAATTTCAGAGCGTTGTGGTCTGAGAATATGCAGGGGATAATTTCAATCTTTTGGTATTGGCTGAGACCTGTTTTGTGTCCCAGAGCATGATCTATTCTTGAGAATGTTCCATGGGCATTTGAATAGAATGAGTATTCTTTGGTTCTGGGGTGTAGTGTTCTATATATATCTATGAGGTCCAACTCGTCGAGTATGGCATTCAAAGCCTTTGATTCTTTGCTTAGTTTTTGCCAGGGTGTTCTGTCTATTTCTGATAGTGGGGTGTTGAGGTCCCCTACTATTACTGTGTTCTTATCTATATGTCTCTTTATTTTGGTTAAGAGTTGGCTTGTGTATCTTGCTGCTCCCCTGTTGGGGGCATATATATTAATAATTGTCATATCCACTTGTTGAATACTTCCTTTAAGAATAATATAGTGCCCTTCTGTATCTCTCTCTATGGCCTCTAGTTTAAAATCCAGTCTATCTGATATGAGAATTGCTACTCCAGCTTTCTTTTGAGGTCCATTTGCGTGGAAGATGGTACTCCATCCCCTTACTCTAAGTCTGAATGCATCTTTGGGTTCAAAATGAGTCTCTTGTAGACAGCAAATGGATGGGTCATGTCTTTTTATCCAATCTGCAACCCTGTGGCGTTTTATGGGAGAGTTTAAGCCATTTAGATTGATAGAGATTATTGACAGATTTTAATGATGCCATGTTGCCAGTTAAGTTTTTGTTTGTATCAGTTGTGACTTTCTGCTCTGTATCACTCTTGGGGCCTTTTTACCTTTATAGAACCCCCCTTAATATCTCCTGTAGGGCTGGTTTCGTGGTTACGAAATTGGTTAATGATTGGCGATTTTGGAACGTCTTTATTTCTCCATCAATTCTGAATGACAGCTTTGCTGGATAAAGGATCCTTGGCTGCATGTTTTTCTCTGAAAGAGCTTTAAAAATGCCCCCCCAAGCCTTTCTCTCATTCCAGGTCTCTGTAGACAGGTCTGACGTAATCCTGATACCTTTGCCTTGGTACGTGAGAAATTTCTTTGCCCTGGCCGCTTTCAATACTGTATCCTTGGATCTAATATTTGCGAATTGCACTATGACATGCCGTGGCGTAGGTTTGTCCTGGTTGAGCTTGGATGGGGTCCTCTCTGCCTCTTGGACACGAATGTTTGTTTCCCTTGCTAGATTAGGGAAGTTTTCAGCTAGAATTTGTTCAAATATCTCTTCTAGACCTCAGTTTTTCTCCACCCCCTCAGGGATGCCGATGATTCTGACATTGGATCGTTTCATAGAGTCAGTAATCTCCCGTAATCTACATTCGTGGGCGTGGATTTTTTTAAGACCAGCTTCTATTTTCGTTTTTTCTTCTACTAACCCATCCTCCAATTCGCTAACGCGTTCCTCTGCCTCGGTGACCCTGGCCGTCAGAGCCTCTAGTTTTGACTGCATTTGGCTCATAGAATTTTTAATTTCTGTCAGATTCGCTCTCATATCTCCCCTTAGGGATTCTATATTCTCAGTAACATTTTTGTTAATACTTTTTTCAAGTCTACTCATCATTTTGACCATTGTTGCTCTGAATTCCATTTCTGATAATTGGGATACATCCATATGTATTAATTCTGTGGCNCCATTATTTCTGCGGCAGAGGCCACAGAATTATTATCTTTTCTTTGCTGGGAGGGACTTCTCCTTCTTGTCATTCTGTTGAGGAGAGATTGTGGGGTTGTCCAGAGCCCAAGTTGTTGACTGGGACCCAGGCCGTGCGCCCTTGTTTTATAGAGATCTTAGGGATGTGGGCTTCTTCCTTAAAGAGTTTATTTATTTATTTGAGAGAGAGAGAGACAGTCAGCAAGAAAGGGAACCCAAGCAGAGGAGTGGGAGAGGAAGAAGCAGGTTCCCGGTGGAGAAGCCCGATGAAGGACTCCTTACGGAGAGCTGTGATCACGCCCTAATCCGAAGACAGGCGCTTAATGACTGCGCCACTCAGGTGCCCCAGGTTGTGGGCTTCTTGATTTTTCAGCCTGCCTTCTGGGGGAGGGGCCTGCCTGCAGGTACTCAGAAAACCCTGTTTGGGTAGAGTCTCTGTGTCCCTTGCGAGGGGGGATGGGGATGGGCACCCTGTGAGCCGGTATTTCCGGGCTTTTGTTCTCTGGCGGCTTTCCCTGGCGGTTTGCTATGCCTCTTCTGAGAGAGCAGCAGCGGCTGAAATTCAGCCTCTGTCTCAGAACAGAGGGATCGCGGATCGTTCTCCACTGATGTTCTGGCCACTTTAACTCTGTTTCTGTTGGTGCTGCTCAACCCTGCAGCATCCCGGGCTGTGCGCCCCACACCCGGCGTCCCAGCCCTCACTTCCAGGGCCGGCACGTCTCTGTCCTTTGTGTTTCCAACCCCGCCCGCCGCCAGCCGCCCCGCGCGGGCTCCCGGAGCTCCCCGTCTCAGTCTGGTGTCTCACGGGTGCTGACCNCCTGGGGTAGGGGCTTGCCGCGCCAGTACTCAGGAAACCCTGTTTGGGTAGAGTCTCCGTGTCCCCTGCGAGGGGGGATGGGGATGGGCACCCTGTGAGCCGGTATTTCCAGGCTTTGTTCTCTGGCGGCTTTCCCTGGCGGTCTGCTGTGCCTCCTCTGAGAGTCAGAGCAGCAGCGCCCAAAATTCAACCTCTGTCACAGAACAGAGGGATCGCGGCCCATTCTCCACTGATGTTCTGGCCACTTTTACTCTCTTTCTGTTGGTGCTGCTCAACCCCGTAGCATCCCGGGCTGTGAGCCCCACACCCGGCATCCCAGCCCTCACTTCCAGGGCTGGCGCGTCTCTGTCCTTTGTGTTTCTAACCCCGCCAGCCGCCAGTCACCAGCCGCCCCGCGCACGCTCCCGGAGCTCCCGGTCTCANGTCGCCAGCCGCCCCGCGCGCACTCCCAGAGCTCCCAGTCTCAGTCTGCTGTCTCACGGGTGCCATCGCGAGTACGCCCACTCCCCCGTGCAGGTGGCCCGCCAGCCCCCAGCCCCCCCACGCGTGCTCCCGGAGCTCCTGGTCTCAGTCTCGATCCAGTGAGCACACCGGAGTTCCAGAGCTCCGTGAGATGCTTGATGGCGCACGCTCCCAGCTCATGGTCTCAGTCTGCTGTCTCAAGGGTGTGGGTCCGTGGTCCGCCCGCTCCCCCGTGCATATGGCTACCGCTTCCCGGGGCCCGGACACAGCGGCTCCCTCCCCCTTCCTTATCTTCCAATATCTGTGTGCGGTTTCACGGCTCCCCGCTTCGTACCTCAATACTCAGCACTGGAGATGTTCATTTGTAGAGATCCAGATGTATGTTTCTGCATCTCAGGCTGATTCCGTGGATGTTCCTGCTGGTCTGGTACCTATCCAGCTCGACTCAGGGGACCGGCTAAAAAAGGGGTCCCCTACTCCTCCACCATCTTAACTCTGTAATTGTATTTATTTCTATCATCATCATCATGACCATCACCACCATCCTTCATGAAAGACAATGTGCTAACTGCCAGTCCCAGTTATTCCCAGCTGAATCTACAAATTCAATTTTGATTTTCTAATTTTTCAGGTAAGATTATGCAAGCAAAAGAGTAGCAGTAGCATTTACCAACGGCTTGAAGATTGTAAATCATATGCAGCTCCTTTCTCCTCCAAACTATACTAGCCGAAGAGAAAGATAATAAAACAGTGTCTCGTGGCCATGGCAGCCATCATGCTCTTAAGTGGATTCATTGCAGGATGCACTGTGGTTGTTCTTTTTATTTTTATTTTTAAGCCTGGGGCACTGGGGATATTTCAAGCAATCGGCTAACTTACCCTCAAAAGGAAAAAAATCCAGTAGTGCACAGACAGTGGGTAGATCAGGATGTTGAGAAATAGTCACATACAGAGAAATGCTTAGACTTAGACATTTATAAATAATTAACTTACTGTTCTTCGTCTGCCTCTTTCTTCTCCCTTTCTCTACCTCCCACCCAAGTTGAAACAAGGATTCTATTACCAAGCGCAGTTTGAGTGTTGTGAAAGAGTAAGCCCAGGATCTGATGGTGTCTTATTTCATTTTCTTTGAAGCATGTTATGGCTCTGTAGACAGATTCTGTAAGAATCACCTGTTGGATGCTTTGAGACCCAAGTAAAGATACCTTTTCGAAAATATATTTCAGTGAAATGAAGGATTCAGAGAATGTGACAATCTAGGATTCAGTCAGTTACAATGTCAGAATTCTCACCATAGATTCAATTTTATATTTTAAAACTTCTGTATTATTCCAGCACACGTTTATATTAGCAATGAACTTATTTTTTATTCTCTATGTCCTGCGATGTAAGGTATTATTTTCAGACTATAGAAGATACACAAAAAAGCAATGAACCTGCGAGAAGTCACATATTTAGTAGACCTAGAAAGTTTTATTTTATTTGCTCTTCAATTATTTACTAGATACCCACTAATTACCAAGGGCTAGGCACGGCCCCGGGCTATTAAGGTGGGGGAAGGATCTGTTTTCTGGATTTGAATGGTCACTTCAATGTGTTTATTAGAACTGAAAACTCTAAATGTGATTTGTTTGTACATCATTTCAGGCAAGTTACTGCAAAAAAGGCCCAAGAGTTTCAATATATGTTCAGACAGCTGTGCACACTAAAGGGGGACAGATGTGGTTTCAACAGTTCTCTGATTGTCCGAATTCTTTTTAACACCTGTGTTAGAGAATGCTGGCCCACCTTTATGAGTATGAGATCACCTTAACATTTTCTGCCCATAATTTTGAATAAAGGGCCAGCCAACTCCAGGTGGGTGGGAATTGACCTTTTTTTATGGCCACCTGCACTTGAACTCATTCATCTCCATCAAGTTTAATAAGCTGAGGGAAAGGAAGAATCCATTAATGGAACTGAAAGCTTTCTCTTCAAAAGGAACTTGTTAAGAAAACAAAGTGATCTTAAAACATACACACACACATGCAAGATTTGGCACAACATAAAAAATAATAAAACTGAAAAAATTTTTTCAGACTCTCATGCTTATTAAACATTTAAAATAAATCCAATGAAAATAATTCAGGTGTGACTTTGTGGCAAAACCAAGAGATTTTTTCTTAAATTTAAAACACAAAATATTTCAAAGTATTTTTTAAGCCCACTTTTATTATCTGAAAAGTGAGTATGATAATTATCCAAATAAAGTAGATTTTGCTTTTTTAAAAAAATATATTTATTTTTAAGTTACATACAGTCAAACTCACTTTTTGGTGTACATTTCAATGAGATTTGACATCAACCCAAAAGTTTACTCATACCACCATTATGTAGCCTACCCCTATTCCCACTCTCAACCACTGGCAACAGTCATTTTTTTTTTTGAGAATGAAATGGACGGGGACGCCTGGGTTGCTCAGTCGTTAAGCGTCTGCCTTCGGCTCAGGGCGTGATCCCGGCGTTCTGGGATCAAGCCCCACATCAGGCTCCTCCACTGGGAGCCTGCTTCTTCCTCTCCCCCTTCCCCTGCTTGTGTTCCCTCTCTCACTGGCTGTCTCTCTGTCAAATAAATAAATAAAATCTTTAAAAAAAAAAAAAAAGAACAAAATGGACGTGTAATTATGCAGTATGTAGCCTTTGGGGACCAGCGTCTTCCACACAGCATAATTCACTTGAGATTCATGGTGTTATAACATTAATATATTTCTTCGTATTGCATATTCCATTGTGTTCATCTATCACAAGCTGTTTATCCATCCTCTGGTCGAAGAACATCTGGATTTTGTTCCAGTTTGGTGTAATTACGAACAAAGCTGTTATAAATATTTGCATATAGGCATTTGTGTGAAATAAGTTTTCAATTCTTTTGGGTAAATTACGAAAAGGGGAACTGCTGGGTCAATGTTAAGTGTATTTTTTTTTAATTTTTTTATTTATTTATTCGACAGAGATAGAGACAGCCAGCGAGAGAGGGAACACAAGCAGGGGGAGTGGGAGAGGAAGAAGCAGGCTCACAGCAGAAAGCCTGATGTGGGGCTCGATCCCATAACACCGGGATCACGTCCTGAGCCGAAGGCAGACACTTAACCGCTGTGCCACCCAGGCGCCCCAATGTTAAGTGTATTTTTAACTTGATAAGAAACTACCAAGCCAACTTCCAAAATGGCTGTACCATTTGTGTTCCCTCAAGGAGTGTGTGAAAAGTTCAAGTCTCTGCATCTTCATGAGCACTGACGTTGTCATGTTTTAATTTTTTTTTTATTTTAGGCATTCCAATATTTGTTAATGGTAGACTTTGCCTTAATCAAAATATTTTTCTTAAAAAAACTCCTTAGTAAGTGGGAGTTACCAGCACTGATTGAGATCTCACCCTGAAACTTAAACTTGGCCCTGCCTGTCAGCTCTTTCCAAATATATCCAACCTACCAGACTAGCTAACAGCCTCAGCTACATGCACTCGCAGGCCAAAATAACACAACACTTAAGGGATAAAATTACCTAAAAGAAATCCAACAGCTCAACAGTATTTACCATCTGAAGCACAAGTATTAGAACAGACCAACCAAAACTTTAAAATAACCAAAATAAATGCATTGAAGGAGATAAAAGCAGGTATTAGCAATGTAAAAAAAGGACTAAAAAGAGGAACAAGCAGGAAATACTGGTTATCCCAAATATAATAGTTGAAATAAAGTCTACAATACATGGGATAAGAGTAAGGTGGACGTGGCTGAAGAAGGAATCAGTGAGTTGAAAAGACAAAATAAAGATAATGATACAACTCTTTTTATCGGGATTAGAGATAGTGTACGAAAAGTGCCAGGCTAGGAGTAGGAAATTAATACATGGTAAAACTTCATTTTTCCACCTTAAATTCCAGATATTTCTTTGATAACTTCATCAAGAATATTATTTCCAAATGATCTAAAAATTTCGACCTCATAACTTGAGTTATAGGTGCGCACAGACAAGTAATGTATTTCACTATTTCCCTTTTCCTCTTTATTCTTGCTTTCCTTCCCAGTTCCCATCAGAATATGCCACCCACACCTTTATGTCCCTGTGGCTGTGTGGGATATGGAAAGGCAGGAGCTTGTGCATTTCTTAAGTCAGAAAGAACTGGGATGCGTGCCATAAACTCGGGCAAATAAATTAACCTCATTAAGTCTTAGTTTTCTCATCTGTAAAAAGAGCTTAATACTACCTATCTGATAGGATTCTTCATCATGACTAAATTGAATAATGAGTACCAAATATCTAGCACGGGGCCTGAGGCACAGTAGACTTTCAGTAATTCACTCCTCCATACTCTCCAAGACCTGTAGCATCCCAGTCCCAGATACTGAAATTCACTGAACTTGGGGAAAATACTCCAACCGCACAATTACAGAGATACCCTACAAGGCAAATACACTTGGGATAAGTTATGCTTGAGATAAGCAACCTACTCACAAATTCACAGGGAGGTATAATTTATTGATACAAATCTCTTTCCAGAAAATGGGGGTTTCTTAGAAGAAAGGGAGAGAGAGCATGTAAGCGATGAGAGTCCTGGATGTCTGAAGTAAGAAAAGAATGAATAGAAGGAGGAAATGCTTAAAAAGAGGAGACCTAAGTCCATCAAAAGTAAGCAGTACTTATCTTTTGTCTGAGAATGGCTATGTGTCTCCGATTCTAGCTCGGAAGGCAATCTTTGTGTGATCTTGGTCTTTGGGCAACATAGTATGTTCCTCAACCATATGATAAATGAACCTGTGCTGTGTAATAAGGCTGTTCTGTTACTGCCAATAATAAACACAGGCTTTGTTCTGAAGGCTGTGCTATGACAAGGTGTGTCATAGTAAAATCCCATTGTGGTGTATGAAAACTTTGCCTTTCTGAACTATAGTCTAAGTGCCTTCGAGGAAAATCAACACAATTTCTGGCCCAGGTATCAAAGGATAAAAGGGGAAATTTGAGTTCTCGTTTGGTGAAAATTCAAGCATTTGACTTGCCTGCATATTTGCCTGGAGAGCTGCGGATCTGGTATGACATACGTTCGTACTGTGAGTCCGCTGAGAGCAGCCTGGCCACTGACCGCTTTATCTGCAGTGCAGCCGGCGTGGCCAGCCCCCTCGTGCAAGTGAAATGTCAGCCACAAAGTCATTTTTCCACAGGTACTAAGCACTGCGTTTATTGACTTCTTAAATAATATCTAAATATGACATTGATCTTAACTTTAAACTATGGCTTTTAAGATCAAAGCAGTGGAAATCTTAGTGGAATGTGTCTGAGCTGTGTTTTCTCCTCTGAATTTCCATATCCACACACTTCCTTGTTTTGTCATTTAACCGTTCTGTGTGTAGGGCATTCATTTCTCATCATGTTAGAAGTGATTTTGGAAAAAACAACAACAACAACAGCCAGGTAAAAATGTCATCAATGTTATGAGTTTTTGGAAAGCAGAAAGTACATCTTATTTATCATAATGTTCCGTTCATCACTGAGGGATGAGTTATTCAACACCTAGCATGTTTCGGCCATTGTATTAGGAGTCCAAGGCGCAAAGACAAGACAACTTCATCGGCTGCCAGGAGGACACAGTGAGAGTAGGGTCCATCTGAAGCCGCTGGTGTATCTGGCAGAATTGCAAATGTCTCGGCTGCCCCCAAATCTCCAGAATCAGAATCTGTGGTAAGTGTCCTGGTAAGTTATGCCACTTCTCGTGGGTTAGAGATTGTGTCGCGTTCTTCATCGTATTCTCAGTGCTAAGCCCAAATCCTAAGACAGAGTAGACACATGATACCCATTTGTTAACTTCAATCATCCCACAAATATTTAAGTGCTTTCTATGGTCCAGACATTGTTCTAGACAAAAATGTCTGTTTTTCTGCTGTTTACATGCAGGAAGAGGGAAGGGAAGACAATAAGCAATCAACAATACAAATAATGAGGTAGGACAGTCAGCTGTGCTATTAATTCAGGTGCCAGGAGAGGCCCCCTTGAGAAGGTGACATTTGAGCAAGGACTTGGAGAAGGTGAGTCTAGTAGCTATTTGGGGGAGAACCCCAGGAAGAAAGAAGAGCTAGGGCAAAGGGAATAAGCCAGGAGGGTGCCTGGCACACTAGAGTCACACCAAGTACCCTCCTGGGCCAGGATCAGAGTGAGCAGCCGGGAGAGGAGTTCAGAGAGGCGGGAAGGGACAGATCGTGTGCCATCTTGTAGGTTGCTGCAAGGACTTGGAGTTAAATTACAAAAAGAATTAATGATTGGATGAGCAAATGAATGAAGTTGCTATAATGTCATGTGATCAGCACTAAGAAATTCAGAGGGTGCTCAGAGGGGAGCCCATCGTTGGAGCCACTCAAATATTGATTTAATGGAAGATATTATCTTTTGCAATTAAAAGGTGCATTTTGCTATCATCCATCTTGCCATGAGATGGTGAAAATTAAATATGGTTCTAATAAAAGCAATGCTCTTCCTATTTTTTTCCCCTTAATCTGTCCACTATTTTAAAGGGGAAAAAAATTCCTATTCTTGATTTTCCTAAGAAAAGTAATTAACCAACACGGCAGAGGCAGAATTAAAGCCTGTGTTCTATCTTTCAATCTAGAGTTCTTTCCATTAGCTCACATTATCTCAAGATACCCAGAGTGTCCGACAAATCAGTTCTATGATTCCAAGGGCCATAAACACTATAGTGGTCCAACGTGATGGCCCCCATACTCACCATTTCTACCAAGTAAAAACATTTTAAAAGGACCCTGCAGAGTGTGGAGTGCATGAGCATTTACTAAGGTTATAGTGCAAATTCTTCCTAAGCATTCAATATCATTCTCCAGCAGGTTCAGTCACACCACGAATGTTTCACACATTTTGATAAGATTATATTAATCAGTTTATCATAGAAAAGCTAAGCAAACAACTGAACCAAACAGTAGTCAAACACACACACACACACACACACACACACACACACACACACTGACCCCACAAAGAAATAACTACAGAGTCAAGTTTCAAGAAGACTATGGTAACAGACAAGAAGAGAGGAAGAAGAGGAAATGTTGTTTCCAGCCTGATTATCTTATATGAAGTCATCAAACTAATTTCAGAATCTCTACGTTTTTTCAAAGTGTATAGGGCAGCAGGTTATTACATCTTATGGTAATTTAATTATATTAGGATTATTAAAGATATATTTCAACTGCAGTGCATAGATAATAGAATCATGGTCTTACATTTGACTTTAAAACAGTGCTGTATTTTAGTCGAATTTTCAAATTTTTTCTCATCTTTTTTTCTTCGGGATTTTATGATGCTTTAAAAAAATAACTTGGGGTATTTGGGAAATCTAATATTTTGTGCTTGCCTAACATTAAACAGGTCATGTCACACTGCTCACTTTATTCTCTGTTCTATAAGAACAATCCTTCAATATTGAAATAATGCCTCATAGAGCCGTTATGTCATATTCATTCACATAAAGGTAATTTCTTTGCTCAGACTGCATCCAAGGAATTGAGCTAATTTGGTCATTTATAAATCCATCTCTATCAGAAGAGTATATGTAAAGTCATCGTAAACTTGTATAAATGAACCCTGTAGTCCCACATAGTTACAAATTATTAATTTCTTTGTATTATATTTAATATGATAAATATTTTATACTATGGAAAATGTGCTACACATACATTTGAAGTTTATGTTCTCCCTGGGAGCAATGTTGGAAAATACATCACTGAACCCTCCCATGCATATTAAAGATACATTTTGTTTCTTCTGTGACTTTCAGATTTTTGTCATTTATCTTGAGAGCTTAGAATAAATAAGAGGCAAAAAAACTGAGATAGAAAGAATCGACAAAATAAAGTCTTTATGTTTATGGTCTGAAGTCGGCCACACGATTCTATATTTTTACAATCCCCTGGGCATGAAAAGCTCACCAGCTGTGCATTAGTAAACTCAAACATTGTTGTTTCAGGTTTTAACCTTAGAGTGTCGATAAAAACACAATATGTGGCCAGGAGGGATTGCTTATGAAAAAAAATAAATTCTCGACAGTGATACTTAAAATATTGTTATTTTTTAATAGTGTGCCTTTTAGCTGAAATTAATTTGTTTAAATTCAGAGACTGTAAAATCACTGATCTGATATAAAATAATGCTTTTGGTGAGACAGTGGAGACACCGATTAGGTAAAGCAAATGCTTTAATGGAAACGGGGAGATAACGTTTCTCTCCTGGAGTAGTAGGGTCCCCCCAGACCCCTGCTGTGTTCCACTCTCCTTCCTCTTTCTTCTTCCCTCCCATAGAAGGTGTTAGCTTTTCCTTCCTCCCTCCACCATTCACATTCTTTCCGTGCCTCCTCTTCTCTTTTTCTCTGTGCCTTTTCTCCTCTCCTTTCTGCATTCGGGCTTGGCTTGCCTCTTTAACCTCTTTTCTGGCTGTTTCCCTCTTTCATTTAGTTACATTAAAACTCCTTTTGGCAAAATCTCTGCTTTAGATACATCAGGGCCCTTGCATGAAATGCCTGGAAAATTAATTCCATGCACATTTTAGGAAATCTTGCTCACAGCTGCATTTTTCCATTAGAGATGGTTTCAAAGGCTACATTTAAAAAAAGAAAGAAAGAAAGAAAGAAACCCACAGCCAAATGAGGCAAAGTTTAAGTGAGAAAACATGTGTGGAACATTAAGCCAAGTGACAGGAACAGGGTTACATTTTCAGAGAAGCATAGAAGTTCTGTAAATGCCTTTCAAATGAAACAAGAACATTTTTTGAACTTCAAAAATAAAAGTCAGATTGCCAACACAATAAAATTTACAAAAATAAAATTCACATTTGGTTTGTAAGACGATTATAGCTCAAGTTCTTAAGTGACTGGTAAACAGGAACCACATATATAAAAATAAACTTGAAACGTACCTGATGACCACAGGGAGAGAGAGGGAGATTTTCAACTGAAAACATTCCATCCATTGCCATTTTGTGTTGGCCATGTGATCATAACAGTTTTCTTACAGTCACAGTCTGCCAAAAATCCTGCTCTTTATTAAACGTCCACTGATTTAACTCATCAATTTATGACATCTTCTACGACTAAATTGCGTATTTTCTCTTTCCCTATTTTGGACAATAGACTTCTTTTTCTACCAATTTTTTTAAGATGGCAAATATATGAAATTGATATAAATAATACAAAATTAATAACAGTAAATGATTAAAATATTGTCTAATCTTTAACGCTCTTCCCAATACACAGATTGCCCCGAACTTCCATGAACCTTTTGCGGAGGTCCAGGAAAGGACACCACGAGGGCAGCCTTCCCTCCTTGTGTCTATTACACGTGTTTGAGAAGAAATCATAAAACAATAACTTAAAAACGTTTCTTTACAGCTTCCCAAGTTTCAGAAGATCGTTTATACATATTTAATGTAAATAAAAGAGACTGTTCTGTTTAAATAGCTCAGAAAGAAAAAGAGAGAATCTCTATATGAAAATCGAAAGGAGTTAGGAATTGCTCTGACGCTAAACTGTGTCGTCATTATGACTTTATACAGATGATTGTTTGTTGTGTCTGGGCCTCACAAGTCAACTGAGAAGGAATCGATGTAAAGTAATAACTTGATTTCCAAGGAATCTCTGCTAACTCTGGAAAAGAACATGAGGATGTAATTGGAAATGATATTAAAAATAAAGTTTATACCTTTATGACCATTTTACTTTTCTGCTAGCCTAGGAGGTCAAAGATGAAATATGACCTTTGTTTAGAGAAATCTCCCCCCACTCCCTCTACCCCCAAGCTAATCAGTTTGAGGTGAAGTATGAGTTAAAAGTAAGAAGGATCCGCCTTCTCTCCAATAACCTGTGGACCTCTCCAATATCTGATGGTTAAGAGCTTATTTCCAATTCTGTTCTGGAATGTCTAAGCGGCTAAAGTGGTTTGGAACAAGTCCGAGTAGGAAAAAAAAATTGTTAATAGCTTATAGCATGACTTTAAAAGTCATTGTCCAAGCCCAGACTACCTTGAGACAGAAGGGACTGCAGGGTGAAAGAGTGACCTAAAGAGGTAAATCTTCTAGTGCACAAAAGGTGGAGACATTAGAAAACAAAAAGAAAGTTTCTACTGAACAACAGCAACATACGTAAAATATATGCAGGATAAATGGTGAATAATATCTGTCGACTATATTGGGAGGAGACACACAATTTTGGGAGAAGATACTCAATTTAGACATTTCTACTTTTTTGTTCTTTATTTCTTTAACTTTAAAATTATTTCATCAAAGTAGTATGTGGTTCAAATAATCAAATAATGTTAAAAAAAAAAAAAACCCAAAAACAAAAAACCATGACCTCTGACTTCTCCCTGCTTTACCTAGTCACCACGGGCAACCCCCTTAAACTCTTTTAGTGGTTAATATTTACCTCCATACCTCTAAATAATATATGTATCCTATGTATCCTAGTTTGCATGGCTTGATGTTACCTATCGCTGTCTAAAGGATTTAGTCTTTTCTTATGGTCCGCTGTACTCTCCATATATGGTTTTATCATAATACTTGGTTAAATTAAAATTCTAGTCCTTCTTCCCTTATGTAACTTATGTATTATTTTATATAGTTATAAATAAATTCTTAAGGCTTAATCAGATTCAGGTTGGACTTTTTTTTTTTTTTTGTGAGATTGTCTCACAGGTAATGGACCTCCAATCAGGGATCATTATGAATGCATAGACTTAAACATATTTTATGTATTTCAGGTATCTTCAAGAATGCCATGGGATACAATTAGCACCATTTAAACTGTGAATAACTCTACAGAAAAAGAAATCTGTTTTCTATTTTTTAAAAATTGCCAGGAAAGAGAAACTAAAAAGAAAAAAAGAGACGACATGGAGGGAAAGTCTTAAGTTGCAAGGAATGATCACTTGGGTCCTGATCTAAACAAAAATATTATTAAAAAAGAAAAAGTTCTATAGGAAGAGTAGAGAATGTGTATATTGGATGGGTAGCTAATGACATTAAGAAATCATTGTTTACTTAGGGGACCAGAATGATGGGAATGTGATAATTTTTTAAAAAGGTAATAATTTTCAAAGGATTGATAATTGTTGAAGTTGGGTAAAATGGACACGGAGATTTATTATACCATTCTTTCTAATTTTGTATCTGTTTGACATTTTTATTATAAGGCTTTAAAAATTCCTATTCTTTGCTTTTCTTATTATGACTATGTGAATATTATTCTTCACTCTTGTGCTAAGTAGAGTATTTTGATTTTATTTTCTTACTAGAACAACGTTTTGTTGTTCTTAGGGTTAATATTGCCTCATTGTCACATTTTCTTTGTTTTCTTTATAAAAACAGTTTATAGCTGTTTTTCCGTGCCATGTAATAACTTTATTCATGTCTCTGAACACAATATTTCCACACAATCAACCTATTAGACAATTTATTGGTTCTTATGTCTTTCCAGGAAGAATCCATTCTGAAACTCCATCTTTTTGTTCTAATCTTTATTACTTGCTCACCAGGCATAATTAATAATTTTCATCCTGAGAAATCCCTTTGCCTTTCTCTTCTTTTGTATCCTGTAATTTGCTTCTCTTTTTCTTTGCTCCCTTATTTTGGTGAAGCACATCCTTCAGAAGTCTTCTCAGAAAAGTGCAGAAGAGGCAATTTTTTGAGATGGTGTTTTTCTGAAAATATCTTTATTCTATCACCACACTTGCCTGATGGTTTGACTTGGTACAGAATTCTGGATTGCCAATAATTTTCACTCATAATTGAAGCTATTGTTTTGTAGCTTCTGATGTATATGAGAAGTCTGATGCCATTCTTATTCTTAAACCTTAGTATGTGACTTATTTTCTTTGAAAAAAAGGTTTAGGACATTTATGACCAGGGGTCTGGAAATTTGTAATTAAATACTTTGTTGTGTAATTATTACAAAACTTTCTCCCATCTTTCTGAGTATATTGATTTTTAGTTTCTTTGAAATTTTATGTTCCTTACATTTTAAAATGGTTTTTCCTTTACTTTTTTTAGTGTATCATTTTTGTTGTCAAAGTCTTTCCTCAAATATCAGGTGATCTCTGGCTGCCTATTCATTATCAGTGATGACATTCTGAAAAGCTAGTTAAAAAATATATCTGTATGAATACAGCTTTTTAACTGATAGGTTTCACTCTAGGCGGATTGAATAATGACTAAATTTTTTTTAAAGACTTTACTTATTTATTTGACAGGGAGAGCAAGAGAGAGCATGAGCAGCAGGGAGGGGGAGAGGGAAAGGGAGAAGCAGACTCCCCGCTGAGGAGGGAGGCTGACTCAGGGCTTGATCCCAGGTCCCCAGGATCACGACCTGAGCTGAAGGCAGAAGCTTAACCAACTGAGCCACCTAGGTGCTCCTAATTACTGAATTTTTTATTAGATGACACTAGATGTAAGAATGTACAGTAGTTTGGGAGAGTTGAGATAGTTGTTTCTCAGAGATGGGTATGCATATCTCTTGCCAACTCTTGGGAGTAGAGGTGGGAATATATGCCTGGTTGCTATCATCCTGGTAAGGAGCATAGCTGGTAAGGAACATAGCTGGAGCTGATCACACTGCTTAACGTGCTGTCATTTTATCCCATTGTTAATCCAGCATCTCACCCATACAGATAGTTTGCTATATTCTGTCATTACACCGGCCTAGATTATTGATAACAGTCTACCCAGTGCAGTCAAAGGCAGACATACCACTCACTCACTGACAATCATCTTATCTCAGTATTCAAATCACTGTTATAACATACCTAGGAAAGAATTACCATTTCTTTTCTGAACTAAACTTGCAAAAATGAATCTATTAAGTGATGGCAAATATCACAAAGCTTTAGAGTTTGAAGGTTTTGTGGCACAGGATTTATTATATTATGAAACTCTAATTAAACAATGAATTCAAATAATATTCAACTCTATAACGGGTGAGCAATATTTGGTGGATTTAGGTATCTTAGGGCATGTTTTCAGATTGATGCTAATGAAATCAGAATCAGTATAATAGTAGCATAGCAGTGAATGCACACACACACACGCCCCTATGTACAAAGCAACTCTTACGTAATTGAAGTGAAGATTTTCTGTTTCTTTCCTGTATAATTCAATAGGATGGAAAATAATGGTGTAGAAATATAATAATCTTTATTATCTTTACCCATATCTGTACCCCTGTTATAAAATATTTTTGTGGTCTAAATGAAATTACTTTGATCTGGTGAGCTCATCAAATTCTTCAGTATTTTTCCATTGATGAAAAACAAATTTCTAGCTTCTGCTATAATCTGTAAACCAACCTCCAATTTTACATATTTGTATAAAAAATACATAATAGAATATATATAATATACATAATATAATATGTAATATGATATCTACACACATATATATACACATAATTTCTTACTGGTCCAACCTGATAGTCTACTGTCATCTCAAATCCAACTTGTTCAAAATAAATCTGTCATCATTTCCAGAAAACAAGGTTCTTCTCCTACATTCCTTCTCAGATCTCCAGTGTCACCATCACTCAGTCTTCTAAGCTAGAAACCTAGGACACAGGGGCGCCTGGGTGGCACAGCGGTTAAGCGTCTGCCTTCGGCTCAGGACGTGATCCCGGCGTTCTGGGATCGAGCCCCCACATCAGGTTCCTCCGCTATGAGCCTGCTTCTTCCTCTCCCACTCCCCCTGCTTGTGTTCCCTCTCTCGCTGGCTGTCTCTGTCAAATAAATAAATAAAATCTTAAAAAAAAAAAAAAGAAACCTAGGACACAGAATTAATTCTCATTCAGACATCCTAACACACACTAGACACACACACACACACACACACACAATTATTCATAAAAGCTGGCCTATTCTGTTTCAAAATTTCTCCACATTCAGCCCCTCCCTTCCAGAACCATTATGGTCATTATCGTTAACCAGACTCTTTGCACAGACCTCCTTTTTAAACTCCTTGTGTATCTTTAACACTGCCACCAAATTTACCTCTGGCCATAAATCTGCACGTGACAGTCCCCTGTTAATGTCTCAGTGACCACCCACCACCCAGAGAATACAAGCATACCCTCTAAACCCTTTTGACCCAGTCTCAGTCTGTCCTACACCTGGTAACTTACTCTATAGGGACACAAACATAACCTTCTTATGTGTCACACTTCTTAAGTATACAGTAATTTCCTGTTAGTGCTGTTCTGTTGCATTGAACTAGAATGTTGCTTGCTCCCACACCCCAGGTCTGTACACTCTTGCTTATTTTTGAAACCCGAAACAGATGCTTTGCTTATCTCTTGTGAGTAGAATAAGTCATTTTTTCATCCAGTTATTTGGTCATATCTATGTCATATCACTTATTATTTTTGACAGTAATTTACTTAAATTATCCATAATTCATATATATGTGTTGTATAAACTTATTATAGATCTTATATTTAGGACTTTCAGATTGCATAAACTATCAACAAAATATAATTGAAATTCTATAAGATAAATAGATACGTCAGGCAATTCTACATAATTCTATCAGGTCAAGATCATTCCAGTGACCTTAGACAACATTCACTGGGTCCATGTTAGCTGTTAAGCTATATTGCTCTGAAATAATGGAAGTTTTGCTGAATAATTCAACTGACTCTGGTATGAGAAGAAATTTAAATAAAAACTAAAAGTCAGAAGTAATTTTCATAAATGACATATCCATGAATTTTAAATCTTTGAAAGTAGAACTGTTTTATTTTATAATCAAAATGTATTTTTTACTGTAATAGGAAAAATTACCTACTTTCTAATATTTAAAGTCTTACCTTTTTACTCGTTTCTCACTTCTACTCTGCTTTTCTAAATATAGAGGATTTTCTTTACTTGTTTCCAAAAAGAATGAAATGGTTTTCACATAGTGATCCCTATGTTTATGTTTAAAATATATCCTGTGAGATGTTGAAAATTTGATTCAAATGGAAAAACATATGCTGATTTTCTACTTTTTGCCAGGTACTGAATTAATATTCTAACTGCTTTGGAAAAATGATAGGTAATATAAGAAAAGACTCTGAATCCAGGGCCAAAGGATCTGGATCAAACCCAGGCTTCCTCATTACAAGCTGTATGAAACAAAGCAAGTCACTAGAACGTATGTTCTGTAAGACTTTTTCTGCTTTCATGATATCTTCTTGATATCTTCCCTGTCTCGGTCGGGACAAATTTGGTTGAGAAAACAGAAATTCTTCAAATTAATTTAAGCAAAAGTTTGTGTATTTTCTACAGTTCTGTAGAGAAAACAGGAACCTCTATAGGTATTTTAAACAGAAAGGAAATTAATACAGAAATTAAATGCCACTAAAATCATGAGAAGTGTTAGAGAAGCTATAAGGAGGAGACTGCCAGTGGAACCATTGAGTGCAAAAATTAAAGCCATAGACTTGATGCAGGGATCAAAAATGCACACACACTGCTTCTCCACCCTCATGTCCCTAGACCTTGTTTGCCAGCAGAAACAGCAGAAGGGAGCCAGCATTCACCTCACCACCAGGTTCCAAATCTAGCATAAGTACATCCAGTCGGTAACCAGAACTAGCTGCAAGAGTCTACAAATGTAGAATTTGGCTTTGCAGACTCCGAGATTCAACACGGCACATCCAAGGAGGCCAAGAGAGAAGCAGGACACCTATTAACCATATCCGGCCCAGAAAGTGTGGAGGGAGGGTGGTGTCTAAGGCCGTACAGAATGTTGTGGCATTTCAGGACAAGAAATGAAGGCAATGTGCCTGGACGTATCTAGATGAGAACTGAAAAGGGAAAAATCAGTGAGTGACCCAAGGCTACTCATTGTTTTTCAAGAGCTATGCATTTTCATCCCCATTCCTCCTCTTCTACTCTTCTCCTCACCCTCTCCTTCTCCCTTTCCCTCCATCCTCCAGTCCCACCCCAGGTACACAGAGCTCTAAAGCATAAACTAAACAACTGGGGAACGGAGACAGGGCTATGTGAGGCTGAAGAAAGGAGGTAATGAATCTTAAAAGTAGAAATGATTGAGCAGGCGTTAATCTTTTTTTGTTTTCACATCTCAGTGCCTGTCAAGGTATCCAGGACATAGGACATGTTCAACAGGTAATGAATAACTAAACAAATACATAGACTTTGCCTCAGTGTCCTCGTATTTAAAGTGAAAATAATATCTGCTCAGTCCTTTTAAGATTGTTGTGAGGGTCAAACATGGTAATCAAGGCTTATCTAAATGTTATCCTTTTTGTGAAACATGCATTATTTTTATCACCAATTTCGAAATGTGAAAGTAGGAAAAAAGAACAAAAGTAATATTTGAACAGCATTTTTCTATATGCTTTGCAATGGTCTGTATAGCTACATTATCTGACCCTGGCTCTCCGTTTCTCAGTAAGTACTAATTGAATGGAATCTACATGTGCATTCATGTGTTTAGTAAATAGCACAGACGCATCCATCCATGAGATATTTTTATCATTGCTAATAACTATCCTTATTATTTTCTTTTGTGAAGTCATCTGATAATTGATTGAATTTCCAACTGGGAAATTCAAGAACCAATCCGAGTGTCACTCTATGGAACAGCTACCCTATGGCTAGTACATTCTGCTCATTCTCAATAGACTTCAATTTATTCTAGAAATATGATTGCAGTACTTTCACGGGGCATTGAACTATAGATAAGACAATTGCAGCCATAAAGTTCTATACTTCTACTGGCTCTAAATGGCAATAGGTTTTAGTACAAAAACTGAAATCATTGTAAGACCAAATTAACCCACTCCACAGCTCTAAGTAAATATTTCTTAGGAACCAAATAAGAAAGGGGAAAGAAATAACGTTTATCAAAGGACTATCTTGATCATTTTATATATATTATTCTATTCCAACCTTTTACTGAACAGTAGGACCTATGTCAAGTAATTTAGGCAGACTCATCTTTTTTGTCTTATAAATATTAAATGAGTATCTAGTATATTCCAGGAAATATCTTTGGGACATAATGATAAGAAGGATAAAAGTGACTTGTGCCTTCAAGGAACTTATTAGTTGAGAGGATTTATGAGTAAAAAACTAATTACAATTCACTAAAAAAAATGTGATATTAGTATGCTGTGGTAAAAACACAAAAGGACTCTTAATTCAGTCGCTGGTGGTCAGGAAAGATTTCTGGAGGAAGTAACAGCTAACCCAGGACCTGAAGATGAGGGTGTGAAGCGGAATAGAAGACGGGAGCAGCAGGGTGTGAACCTTCTGTAGGATCCAGTTTGACATGCTGACGTGTTTTGATTTAACAAGAAGGGAAATGTAGGACTTTAAGTAGAGAGGGATGTTGCCAAATCTGCATTCTGGAAAGATCAATCTGGCCATGTATGGAAACAGACTGTAGGCCTGCAAGAATGAAGGTTGGATGGACCACTTGGAAGAAAGTCTTGGTAACAAATGTGAAGCAGGTGGTGGCCTGTACCTGGGCAGAGCCGGTGGGGACTGGAAGAAGAAGCATTTTAAATGTTTCAATGGAAGCACCTTGTGATTCGTTAGAGGGGTGAGGACAAAGGAGAGGTTATGGGTGACGCCTGTTTTTCCGGTAGGGACTGGACCACCAGAAGGATGAGGGCACCGTTCACTGAAACTGGGAAATAAGAGAACTAAAATTCTGCAAGAGATGACAAAAGTCTGAGCATTTTGGGGTGAAGTGCCGAGAGGCATCCGGGCGCGGATCCTTGTAGCACTTCTATTGGGCTCTGTACGTAAGTCTGGGAGAACTCAGAGGGGGAGATCATGGAAGCCAGGAGAGTAAGAGAAACTACCTGGGGAGAGGAGGTCGAGTGCCTCTGAAGGATACCAATATTTGAGGGACCAATGTCTGAGAAACAGGCAAAGGAGAGAAGCTTTAAAGGGAAACAGATAAGAAGGGGGAAAAGAACAAGTAGGAAAACACTGGGTCGGGATGCCAGTGAAAAGAGGTGTTTCAAGAAGAAGTGAGTGGCTGACAATGTTAATGCTACCAAAGGAACAAATTTAATAAGCATTGGGAAGGCGCCTACAGTTCCTTGGGAGGCACCATAAGGGACAGAAGTTGGAAAATGCAGAAAAAGCAAGGAAAGCAAGGCAGAGAGCATAGACAGGCATTTCATGATGTTTGACTGGAAAGGCAGTGGGATGATAGAGTGAGAGGTGCAGGGGGCGTTGGCTTGACAAAACCTCTTCCTACTTTTTTCCAAGGTGAGAGAGAGACACATGAGTAATTTTAAGTGTTGAAAGGGAAGAACAAAAAATTGCAGAAGCAGAAAGGTAAAAAATACAGGACAGAGAAGACACTCACCCTGAAGAGGCAGGGGAGGAAACAGAGCCGGGGCAAAGTGTATCAGCCTGGGACCCATTCAGTTATGAACTCGACAAATAGTTATTGAATGTTCGCTCAGTTCTGGAGATACAGAAGTGAAAGGGCATAGAGGTGGGAAAAAAGTAAATAAGTAAGTGTTGTGGGGGCAAAGATGAAAAACAGAAACTGAACTTGAACATGGTAAGGATGGAATTTGATAGTAAATAAGACCGCATTAACTCTTTGGGAAGCACGGAATTTAATTGCACTTTCCAGCCAATTATCCATAACTGTGCTTTGCTTGTAAAATCATTTCTGTGTCTTTATCACCTCCTATGCTTGCTGAATCGAAGGTCAGCTTATTGCCCCCAAAGTGTTGTCTTTTCTTGGCTTTCCACAAGGCAGCTCACTTATTACAAGGCAGGACTCACTATTCAGCTGGCTTTGTTTCTCAAACATCCACAGAGATGTGGCCAGGAGACTCGTTGCAGATCACTCATATTACCAGATAAGACAGTTATGAAGCCTAGTAATAATCGTAATGGGTGTCAGGTCACACCCTCTGCACCTGGTGTAGTTCACGATTTAATTCAATTGAATCAGAATCTTTCATGAAATTGTCAGTTGATGCCGTGGAGACTCAGGCCAAAATAAAATAGAGTGTCCTTATAAAGAAGGAAACCACACACAGCTTTCTGTGCTGAAGATGAAAGAGTCTGAAGCAGAGGAAAATAATGTGTGCTGGCTCTTTTCGCATTGCTGTTTAGGTCTGGCCCTCCCAGGACTCGGACTGACAATTTCATAAAATGTTCTGATTCAACTGCGCCTTTCAAAAACACTTCAAAGAATGGTGATGTTGGATACCAATGGGATAAAAGGCTTCTTTCAGGGCTGTGTTAATTTATTTTAGACCAAAGAACAAATATCCCCATTCACAAGGTAGGTGATTCCGTTCTTCTGATTGTAGCGACAAACCTCATAGCAAGACCAGGTCAGGAGGAAGCTGGAAGAAATTCCTAATCAATTGTGCAGCGACCTGCGTATGAAGTAAGTCTCTTAAGTCTCTCTGACTAGAATTTGTGTTCTGACAGCTGGACCCAAAGAAAAGTCAATGCAAGTGAAGTCTGGGGAGGGAAATCAGGGGAACGAGAGCCTGTTAGTGCCTTTGCTCACCAGGCTGCTAATGACCTCTCTGTGGATGCAGGAGACAGACACAGAGTCAAAGGGGAACCAAAGATTCTTTTGTCACAGTCAACTACCTCAAGTCTAGTTAGATGTACTGGATTTGCAGTTCGAGTTCTTGGGTGTGGATTCCAGCATGACCCAGGAGAGGCTAGCTGTGAGGCTGATTACAAATATCTTCGTTTCTATGCGTTAAAATGGAGGCAATTTCTCGAGAGTAAATGACAGCTGTTGACGGCCTTAAATGAGATAACCCACCTAAAGGCACTTTGTAAACCCTAAAATGCTCACAAGTTAGAATTTTCTTGTGCTTATGTGCTTAAGAATTAAGCATGTAATAATACAGTAGAACTTCAGAAAAGCACATGAAAAAAGGAAGTAGCAAAAATGTCACCAAAAAACATCTGAATGGTGACAAGCACGAATTCAAATAAGCTGAATGAAAATCAAACTTGTAGAAAACATTGCTAGCAATCCAGAAGCTGAGGCCATGGTGTATTTTAAAAGATCAAGTAGAATGAATCGGATAGAAAAGAAAAAACCAAAAAAGCCATGCCCTTGTCATGCTTTTACCATGACTTGGTAAGGCATTTTGAGAAAGAAGCCAATGCAAACTTATGTGCTTACCTTGGGTTTCCCCACCACAAGGGCAGAGATGATAAATTGTTTCTATTCTACCTAATTTAAATTTCACCCCCACATACATAACACTGGTGCTATAAAGAGATGTTCAGTCTCCCTCATAATAAGGGTTGCAAATTAACCTCACAGCATATCAGCAAAAGTCACCACCCATCATATCAGCAAAACTTCAAATTTCAATGAACATTGTGTGTTGGCAACGAAGTGAAGACATAGACACCTCCATATATTGCTCGTGATATCTATCAAAAGTGCAAGTTCAGGGGCGCCTGGCTGGCTCAGATGGAAGGGCACATGACTCTTGACCTCGGGGTCGTGGGTTCAATCCCCATGTTGGGTGTAAAGATTAAATAAATGAATGAATATTTTAAAAATCTCATAGCAGGATAATTATAAATTTTCTTTAAAAGTAAAAAATCTCCCCCTAGTGATTTGTAAATGATACACAATAAAGTTTAAGAGCTCCTGATTGATAACATTCTCCAGCCTTTCTGTAAACTATCTCCAAAATCAAATGAATATGGAATTTATTGTTTATTTTGAATAATTAACTTAAAAAATGCAGACTGTGAAAATAAAATGTCATATCCATTTTCCTTCTTCTTGAGGGTAGCCAAGGATTAACTAGCTTTATCTCCTTAATATGGGAGCTACCTATTGTAACAAGACCCTACTTGCTTCTTATTAATGCTGACAGTGGCATTATTGTTGCCAGTAGCGGCAACATCAAAGGATAAATTTGTGAGTCCTTACATTACTCCTGCCACCATCACAACGAGTTTCCCCAGTGCTGTTTGGGAAAGCCTGTTGGGTATGCTCTCAGATTATTCACCTGTGTCTGCTCAACAACAATAGCATAGTTAGAGTGGCAATAAAATCGGAAACCATTTAGATGCCCAAGTCAGAAGAATGGATAAGTAATTTACTTATATTACACACATGTGTATGCATGTGCGCAATAAAAAATAATTAACTGCGACCATATGTAACACTATGCAGTAATCTTAGTGATATAATACAGTATAGAGTGCAAAAAAACAATTCCCAGAAGACTACATACAGCTCACTGCCCTTTGTATAATTTTCCAAATTAAATAAAGCTCAGTAATGCATCGTTTAGACAGAGATGTATCATAAAACCATGAGGAAGAAAGCAGCTGATAAAGAGAATGATAAACACAGAATTCAAGATGGCAACCACCACAAGGGAGGGAGGACAGAATGAGATGAGGGAAAGCACCTAGGGAGATTAAGTCATTATTAACCTTCCAGTTCTTGGTCTGGATAGTGTGTTCATGGTTGCTCCTCATGCTTTTTGTTTTGTTTTGTTTTGCTTTTGTTTTTGTTTTTGTTTCGTTCCTCATGTTTTTAATAAGGGCACTCAAAACTAAACACACGAGTAAGAAAAATAAGAATGAAACTTCTTTGTAATAGAATCATTTCAGATTTGTTTTATAAAACTATGGTGTGCATTTTTGTGAGCTTTTACTTTGTGTGAATATTTACTTTTAAATAAAAACTTATATTGGTGGTAGAGTTAATGTACTCGTAACCTTTATCTCCAACTAACACATTCTCTGAGACTGATATTGTAATTAATTTAAAATGAAATATTTTGAATTTCACAATCTGAAAAATCACTTTGATAATGAGTTAGTGACATGAAAAACAATTTCCTGGAATAGCTTTGAATTCTGGCATTCTCTGGAAGTCTAAGTAAAACTGAGTTACGTCTTCATGAGCAACTATATGAATGAAATATGATTCCTTCTCCCCGTCCTTACTTCTTTGTGGTCTTATTCCTTCACTTGCCTATCTTCTCCAAGATAAATAGAATAAAACTAATAACGATTTACCCTTGAACAGAGCTTACAGTTTATAAGAAGAGCTTAATTTGATCTCACATGCTTACCTTAACAACGCTGTGAACTATGCAGGGCAAAGACTACCTTAAAACAAGGCTATAGATGGTTCTTACAATATAAAATATAGGTTTCAAAGCATGGCTTTTACAGTTCAGTGTTCAGTGATTGAACACAAGACACATTTCAAAGTACGTGTACATTGTTTAACATTCTTGTGTAAAATTTTAACATTTGCATTTTGCTTTACATTCATATTGATCTGAACCTTCTATTTATGGCAAGTATGGGTTTTATGGGTTTTTTACTTAGCATTAGTGGTGTAAGGTTGCCTTTTTAAATAAGCATATTTTAATAAAAATGATGTATGTAAAGAGAACTCTGAAGCAGATAATAGCACAGGCATTATTTAGAGCTGACAAAGTTATGAAGATGATACATGAATAATTGAAATGTAGAAAATTCCATCCTGGCTTGTAATAATATTTGACAATATTTATATCCAAAAAAAGGGAAAATATACGTGTTTGTAGGTCACCAACAACTAAATTAACTTGACAACTTATTTGTTGGGGGATAATAACTGTTTTCCTATCGCACCTTGAGGAGCTAGGTACAAGAGAAATGATAGTGAAAATAATAATTAATTAATGAAAAATAAAATAAAATAAAAATCTTGTTAAAAAGTGAGAAGTCCATATCCTCCTCAAACTTATAGTCAAAGGAAAGGTGAGCAGGTAATTTGGTGCCAACAGAGGAGTGAAACTACAGCCCTACAAGAGGAGGTAGCCCGTTGTTTGAATACCAGCTTCCTGAAGGAGCTGACATCTAAACTGAAGGATCTGTAAGAAGACACCAGGGGAGGGGCGCCTGGGTGGCTCAGTCCTTAAGCGTCTGCTTTCAGTTCAGGGCCTGGTCCCAGGGTCCCGGGATCGAGCCCTGCATCGGCTCCCTTCTCTGCTGGGAGCCTGCTTCTTCCTCTCCTACTCCCCCTGCTTGTGTTTCCTCTCTCGCTGGCTGTCTCTCTCCATCAAATAAATAAATAAAATCTTTAACAAAAAAAAAAAAAGAAGACACCAGGGGAAGGATCTTCAGGGAGGACGAGATAGCGTGTACAAATACCTGGAGGAGAGAGAGCATAGGGCATTCTGGGGGCTCCAGGTAGATTCAGAGGACAGGATTAAACCTAGGGAAGGAATTAAGGATATCGAGAAATATGGCTAAAGGAGCAAGTAAGGGACCATGAGGGGAATTGTTGTCTCTGTAGATCAGAGTCGCACTGGCAAGCAACAGAAATAGACCCAGGATCACATAAGAAGAAAAGTTTTTTTGGAAAACTATTGGATAAAAGCAATGTGCTGTGTCCTACCAACAGCACACACTGGTGGGTTTCCCAAAATAAAGCAGGGGATCAGATGTAGGTATAAAAGCAATAAGACTAAAAAAGAGAGAATAAAACAAAAACACATTCTGAAGAACTTGGATTTCATTGTGTAGATAACCCGGAGTCATGAAAGGGATCGACATCTTCCAATTTGTGTTATTTATCTAAAGATGATTCTTGCAACGGTGGGAATGAATTGAAGTTAGGGAGAGGAGATTGAGAGCTGTTACAGGGGTGTATAACTGAGAGAGGATGAGGACCGAAGTAAGGACAGTGGTGGCGGGGTGGGGGACGAATAGAAAACAGGAAAGCACAGATTTGGGAATCCGGATAGATCAGAATGGTGGTAGAGAACTGGTGCTCTCCCATGCTCTGCTGTTATGGACATGGGTTTCTGGATACTTGGAAAAGTCATGGCTTTGGTGGCTTGTCTTCTGTGAAGAGGAAGAAGAAAAATCACAGATGGGGATGGATTGGGAGAGTGAAGAGTGAGCGGCTGCCTCCTCCTGCAGATCCCTGTGTGGTCTCAGAGTCCACAAGACAGAACTGCCCTCCACCCCTTCCAACAGGGTGGAAGCCGTCTATTTTATTTCTGAACATCTCTGTTTGGCCATAATGCCTAACCTTGACTGTCCCCCATAATGGGATGTAAATTTATTAACACCCTTTCTTCGCTTGCCTGCAACTATATATTTTGGCTGCCTTCCAAGTCTTTAATTCCTTTATTGATGCAATTCATGAGGGTTGTTGCTTCTGTTTAAAAGCTTCTTGCAATCTCTGGGTTTTTGGAGTACTATCTGTTTCTCCCATCCATGCTTTCATTAAAATTGATTTTCTCAGCTTCTCACGTATTTCTATATGAGACAAAGAATTTTAGATAAATGCCACAACCTAAGCACCAGAGGTAAAGATGGAGAACAATCAAGACCTGAGTAATGTTATTTTAATTGCAATTTAAAGCCAAAAGGCAAAGACTTAGTAAAGAGCTGTTTTCATTACAGTTGTTCCATGCATGAAATGAACCATTACACATTGGAAAAGAAGAAATCATTCCAGAGTGGCTTAGTTATAACAAACAAAATGAGTTCCAACAAGCTGTTTTTAGTCCCATGGCCAAAAACTGCATTCTGTTGGTATTTAGGATTTTTTTCTAATGTGGCATTATATTTTGAAATGTTATTTCATGTCATACTTTCTTGGTATAACATATTTGCTTTGAATAATGAGAGAAATGACCAGCTGGTCACTAGCAGTTACAAAGCCCTTTATTGGAGGCAGCAGACAATGGCAGATGGCAATGTTAGGTTCGAGTCTCAGTAAGAATAGATTTGCAGCACCTTGTTGATGTGACGTACCCAACCTTTCTCTGAATGTATAAGAATGATGGCAGCGTGGTTTATTGAGATAGCCATTTGCATTTTGTTCTCACTGTATTTTTCCTTCTCTCACTAAAATGGGGAAAGCCTTTGCGTTTACTGTGTATGGGTTGCAAGGCCAAAGGCAGAAATTATTCAAAGACAACCCCTCTTATTCGCTTGTCTTGAAAGCCTGAATTAAGGGAATGAATGAGAGGAGAAAGGGAAAGGTCTTTGGGATTGGAAAACTGGAAGAAAGTTTCTATATATTCGATAGGCCCGATTCTGCAAGCTTGGGAACAGGATGTCAGGGACTTGATGGAATAGCAGAATTGACCCTGACTCCCCTACAAACCACGTGGTGCACCTTGAGAGGCTGTGCACCAGGCACTGGGACGGTCACATCTGTGCCTGAGTTTGGCCCAGGTGTAACAGGGCCACCCAGATTTAAAGGAGCCATAGAAAAGTGTAGTCCTTTCTTTTTACTGATTATGAAAATTTGAATAATACAGTTATTTGTAATCATCATATGGAAGACAAGAAACTCCTTCTACTTTGCAGAAACTATCTTAACCCCCTGTTCTATTGTGTGACTTTGGAAGTGTAGGGCCAGGACTCCTTCCCCGCCACCACCCCCCAGACCCGTCCTATACCCTTCTGACTGGTAATGAATTTCTCACCGTCTTGATAGTTAGAGATTTGGAATCTGACTTAAAAGATTGTGAGATATTTCCTACACTGGAGTACAGTAGATTAAAATCCAAACTTTTCACAAATAATTATGTGAGAAAACAATTATTTAAGATAGAATAATATAAAATAAAGGGTTTTGAAGATATGATTCTATTTCATTCTGCACTTTATTATAATAGTTATGAGAAATAAGAATAGTGGATAAGCACAGATGGGAGGGCTACTGGGGCGTGAGATTGTTTCCTGAGAAGTAGATTCATGTCCTTAACCAGCAATCCACTACTGTTTTTAATCCATGTTCCTAGAAAACTTTTCATTGCTTTCCTGAGTCCTTCGTGGAGCTGGGGGTAAATCCCAGCTCTTCACAGTCCGGTGTGTCAAAATCCTTCACAAACCAACATGGAACCTCACCCTTCTCTTCACTTGGCTAAACGACCCCAGTTCCATTAGCTTTATCTCCTAATGTCAAGTTTCAAGAGTTGCTCTTTGCACTCTTTAAAAGCATTTATGTTGTCATATCTCATTGGCCATTTGTGCCTGAGAGCATTAAAGGCTCTGTGGCGTAATGACAAGACCCAGGAAACAATCCTGAAGGTGAATCTGTGCAGGGTCTTCAGAGGCGGCTGGAGCTAGTTCGTGTCCAGGTCTGCCTCTTCCCAGCTGTGTGATTTGGGCCGGTCCTTCAAACTTTCCCTGCCTCAGCATCCACACTGGTACTAATCATGTTTTTAAAATTTTCTGTATCTTATGATGCTTTGACATTTGGGGGGACTTAGAAACCGGATTGTCCCAGAGCTAGTTAATTCCTAAAGATAGTAAACCACGTGCTTCTAGAGCATGCCTTTCAGATGCAAACTAACCAATACTGAGTCTATATCCCCAACCCACCTCTTTACTTACCACGCACACCAAGCCAATATTTTCCCTGCCCTAAATCACGCCAAGGCCAAGTATTAGACAACTAGAGATAACCCCTATCAACCACAGCTGACTGAAATTACTCAAATTACCAGTTCTGCACTGCCTTGCCTTCCCCATGGAAACCCCAGTAAGGGGTCTGTCCTCGGTTTTCCTTTGTTCTTGCTTCTGCTTCCTGACCAAATCTGGTGCTTCTCTCATGACCCTGTGTGGTGTGGCATGCCCCCTTCTCTTGGGAAATGTAAGTAATAAACTCTTCTTTCAGTGCCATTGACCTCTCTGTGTTACTACTCAGTCACATTCATAAATTAAAATCCTATGGGTCCAAATGAGACAATATTGAAAAATGAGGACAATGGTAACAATAGGTTACCATAAGGATTAAAGGACCCAACAATGTGCACATGTATATAAAGTCATATGAACATCACTCCATGCACAGTAAGTGCTTAATTGCTGCTATCAATTTTAATAAATTTAACAAACAATTGTTGAGAACTAAATCTCTTTACCTCACTTCCTTAGTTTCTTTATCTGCTAAGGGGGTATGATGACAGAATGTAACAGCAAAGGAGTGTCTTGATGATTAATCTTGACTTAAAAAAGAAACCCAATGAAGTGACTATATTCGTACAGTATTGCTTCAGAAAATTCCAATAATTGGGGTGCCTGTGTAGCGCAGTCATTAAGGTCTGCCTTTGGGTCAGGGCGTGATCCCGGTGTTCTGGGATCGAGCCCCACATCAGGCTCCTCCGCTAGGAGCCTGCTTCTTCCTCTCCCACTCCCCCCGCTTGTGCTCCCTCTCTCGCTAGCTGTCTCTCTGTGTCAAATAAATAAATAAAATCTTTATTAAAAAAAAAAAAAAGAAAATTCCAATAATAATGATTGCATTATAATCTTAAAAACAAAATATGTTGCTTTTAGGGCAATCTTATTGATCTAGTGATCTCAATAAATAGCTTCTAAATGACTGGATGATTAAGGCCAATTTAAAGATATCATTTTGATCCTCAGTAATATTGTTTCTCCTAGACGGCTTCCCCAGGGGACTCCCAGCTGCTGCTAATTCCCAATCTTCCCTCACTGGGAAAGAAAGAAACACAGAGCAAACATGCCCACAGTGGGAATGACAGTCGCATCCCCTGCTTTGTTTTTGAGAAGGCTCAGCCACATTTCTGAATTATATCCAAATCAGTACCATATTTTCTGCATGTTTTCTCACATTCAGTATGAACCACAAAAGCTGGTCTGGGCCACGACACTCAAAGGCCACTCTTGACTGTGTTCTCTGTCTATTCTGGAGCCCCAAAGCCCACCCTGCCTTCTGAAATGACCCCAAAGCCTTGAGTTTAAAATGATGGAAGGTACATACACAACAGGAAACTGTAAAAGGATTTACGGATAAGTAAAGGGTTTTTCTGCTAAGATAGTAACAGTGACATAAAGCTTTTCATGTTAACACCAAACACTCATTTCTTTGCTCCACAGAAAGGTGGTACAGGTTTGTAAGCACTTCAGCGTGCAGCACAACCACCTGGAGGGCTTGTCAAATGCAGACCGGGTGACCTCTGCTTCTGAAAAGATGGAGTAGACACTTGCCTATTCCTTCTCCTAAGTGCAACTAAAAACACTGGACATCGTGTGTGTGTGTGTGTGTGTGTGTGTGTGTGTGTGACACAAGAAGGCTCTGAAAGGTAGAGGGAAGAAGGCAGACTGACTAGGACCTTGAGACCCAAGAAAGGACACAATGTGCTCCCTGAATTTTCTTTTTTGCCTCATACATCCCAGACTTGGAGTGAAAGAAATAAGCAATTAGGAAATGCCAAGGGTCTCAGACCAAGGGAAAAAACCAACCCACCAACCAAACAAACAAACAAACAAATAAAACACAACGCAAAACAAAACAAAACAAAACACCTTGGGGCACCTGGGTGGCACAGCGGTTAAGCGTCTGCCTTCGGCTCAGGGCGTGATCCCGGCGTTATGGGATCGAGCCCCACATCAGGCTCCTACACTATGAGCCTGCTTCTTCCTCTCCCACTCCCCCTGCTTGTGTTCCCTCTCTCGCTGGCTGTCTCTATCTCTGTCAAATAAATAAATAAAATCTTTAAAAAAAAAAAAAAAAACCACCTTGACAAAAGGACCCAGAAAGGGGCAGCCAGCAAGACAGAAACTTTTAGAAAATAACAGCTCTACTTTAAAACACCAAAAACTGTAGCCACACCTTCACCTGGCTGAGCAAAGACTGACTGGGGAACCTAGACTTTCATCCTAGTGAGGTTGTAATGAAATGCCCCAAGTCCCCTGCTGGGGTGGTGTTAAAGAAGGCTAAGCAGGAAGCCAGAAATTTCTTTCCCTCCATCCGTTAATGAGTTCCCACCTCATGTCAGTGGAGACCATGTGGGGACCCTGACTTCCATCATCACCTAACGATAATGAGGCACCTCTCTCTCTCCTCACTGAGGTGGTATCAGAGGAGGCCCAATGGAGAGTCAGGACCTTTACCTGTTATTCAGTGGTAATGAGGCCATCCTTACTACGGGATCAGTGGAGACCATGTGAGCTCAAACTCCCACCTCCACCTGCAGCTAGGAGCCCCCATTCTCCTGAGTGTCAGTGGAGACTGAGTACGGAAGCTGGACTTTTACTTCCATCTGGCACTAACAAGGTGACACATTGCCCCCACATTCCCCTGCCAGAGCAGTGTCAGAAAAAGCCAACTAAACCAAAAGTTTTATGTAAGATCCAGAGTCTCCTAACATAATATTAATTTTAAAAAAAGTCCAAATTTCAATTGAAAATTACATCATACTTATAATCAGGAAAATCTTCAACTAAATGGAAAACAAGACAATCAATAGATGTCAACCTCAAGATGATGGGCAAATTGAAATTATTGATTTTATTTTTTTATTTTTAATTTATTTTTTATTTTTTTAATTTTTTTAAAAGATTTTATTTATTTTTTTGACAGAGAGAGAGACAGCCAGCAAGAGAGGGAACACAAGCAGGGGGAGTGGGAGAGAAAGAAGGAGGCTCCAAGCAGAGCAGGGAGCCCAATGCAGGGCTCAATCCCAGGACCCTGGGATCACGCCCTGAGCTGAAGGCAGACACTTAACGACTGAGCCACCCACACGCCCCTGGACAAAGATTTTAAAGCAGCTATCACAAAATTCTTCAGTGAGCAATAAAGAATATGCTTGAGATAATAACGATAAAATCAAAAGCCTCAGCAAAGAAACAGGAGGTCTCAGCAAAATAATAAAAGATATAAAGAAAACCAAATGGAAATTTTAGAAATAGAAAATACAATAGCTGAAATTTAAAAGTTCAAGGATGGGATCAACAGTAGAATGGCGAGGATAGGTGAAAGAATTGGTGAACTGGAAGATAGGGAGACAGAAATTACCCAGTTGAACAACAAAGAGAAACTCCTCCCACCCCCACCACCAAATAAGCCTCAGGAACTACAGAACTAGACAAAGAGGTCTAACTTTTGCATCATTGGAGTCCCAGAGGAGAGGAGAAACAAGAAGGAGCTACAAAAGTACTCAAAGATATAATAGCTGAAAACTTCTCCAATTTGACAAGAATTCCAAACAAGATAAACCCAAAGAAATCTATGCTGAGACACATCATAATTAAACTTCTGAAAACAAAGGTCAAATAAATATTTTAATAGTAGCAGGGAAAAACAAGATCTTAACTTATGAGGGTAAGACCATTCAAATGACTATAAATTTCTCATCAGAAACCATGGATTCCAGAGGAAATGGCACAGTATTTTTCAAGTGCTGGGGGGAAAAAAGAAATATCAACTCAGAATCTTATACCAGAGGAAATATGTTTCAGGAAATAAAGGAAAATCAAGACATTCTCAGACAAGAGAAAACTAAGAGAATTTGTTTCAAGCAGATCTACAAAGAACAGCTAAAGGAAGTTCTCTAAAAAAGGAAAACTAGTGAAAGAAGGAAATTTGGAACATCAGAAAGGGAAAAAGAGCATGGTAAACAAAATTACAGATAAACACAGTAGGCTTTTCTTTTCATCTTAGATTTTTAAAATTATGTTTGATGGTTGAAACAAAAATTATAACACTCGATTATCATAGATGTGATTCTAAATGTATGTAGAAGAAATACTGAAGACAATTATAAGTAGGAAGGCAAAAGGACATAGGACGGTATATTTTTATACTTTAATTAAACTGCTAGGTACTAATCTCAGAGAAAGGAAGACTTATATTCACTAAAACCTACCCACAAATATTATATTAGCTTTATTTGCAATGGTCAAAAAAACCTCAGATGTCCTTAATGTGTGAGTATAACCACGCATAAACTGTAAATTGTGATCCTTCCGTACCATGACTCTAATCTGCAATAAAAGGGCATAAGCTATTGATGCAGCAACCTCCAGAGAATAAATTTGAACGAGATTTTTAAAAAAATGCATACTGTATGATTCCATTTATACAACAACATGTGGGATATGACAAATTATAGAAATTGAGAACAGATTAGTGGCTGCCGGGAGGTAAGGAGAGGGTGAGGGCAGAAAGGAAGTGGGTCTGGCTATAAAAGGGCAACAACGGAATCCTTGTGGGGATAGAAACGTCTGTATCTCCATGTGTCACTGTCAATATCCTGGTTGTGATATTGTACTACAGCTTTGCAAGATATTTTCATTGGGGAAACTGAGTAAAGAACATGGGGGATCTCTGTATTGTTTCTTACAAGTGTATGTGAAACTACAATTACCCCCCAATAAAATGTTTAATTAAAAAAATGCTGATTTCTGGGTTCCACCAGCAGAGTTTTTGTTTCAGTAAGTCTGGGATAGGGCCTGGTAGTCTACGTTTCTAAGAAGTTCCCAGGTGATGCCAGCACTGCTAGTTAGGTCCACACTTTGAGAACCACCGTCTCAGAGAAAGGGGGATTTTTGTTACCAGGGAGAAGCCCACAGGAAGCGATCTACCCAGAAGCTCTTTCTTCCCACCCTAAACTGAAATGGCAATATGAATAATACGTTCTAGGGTGCTAAGTCCAGAAGCAAAAGAAAGAAGAGTAATTAGAGAGAAACCGGTCTTAAGACCACATCTGTTCTAGCCTTAGGATAAATGTGGAAGACCAGCATGTTGTCGTAGTGGTCAGCAAGCCTGGAACAATGTGACCAGAGAAGCCACTGACTCTGAGTCATGGTGATGCTTTTTAACATTAGTGGTCCCTAACCCTGGCTGGGAACTAGAAACACTTGTAAAAACACAGCCTTCTGTGTTTGGAATCGGAATCTCTTCTTGGAGGGCCCGAAATTCTATACCTTCCACCAGGTGAGATACGCATAGTAAAGTTGGAGAAACACTGGGTTAGACAAACACTGGGTCGCAGACTTGTGATGCAGCTGATAATAATCTAGACGAGAGCACAGAGCAAGCTTCCGATGTAGACAGATGTGGGGTGCCAGGGCCTCCAGGTGAGAGGCAAGACCTTTCTGGACTTCCAGACAGGAGGGCTCTCCTTTGGCAGTTTTTTTTGTTTTTTGTTTTTTTTTTTAAAGATTTTATTTTATTTTTTCGACAGAGATAGAGACAGCCAGCGAGAGAGAGAACACAAGTAGGGGGAGTGGGAGAAGAAGAAGCAGGCTCATAGCAGAAGAGCCTGATGTGGGGCTCGATCCCATAACGCCGGGATCACGCCCTGAGCCGAAGGCAGACGCCTAACCGCTGTGCCACCCAGGCGCCCCTCCTTTGGCAGTTTTTTTATCTGCCATTCTTGGAGCACCTGCTCTGTAGGAGACATGACACTGAGAACGTTACAGGCGTTCTCTAATTGGATCCTCCCCGTGGTCTGGCACACCAGCTGTTATTATCCTCATGTAATATATGAGGAATCCAAGGGCCACAGAAGTTACCTGCTCAATGTCTTGTAGCTGATAAGTAATCAAGCAGGGTTTCTAACTTGGGTCTTTCTTCTGGGCAAGCTCAACTTCAAAACATAGCTTAAATCATAGCACCTTTTGGGTTCTCCAGTACGGTATATAAGAATGAAAATGTTAGGAGCGGAAGGTAGGGGAGAAGTGAACCATAACAGCAGCAGAACAGCAGAAGCAGCAGCTAAGGGGATGTGGGGAAGCAGATGACAGAGTGTCACGAGGAGGGGACACAGCCTAGAGGGAGGGCCGGTTGAAAGAGGGAGGGAGGTGGGGTGGGGGAGAGAGGGGCTGAGGTGGGCAGAGAGAGGGTGCTGTGGGATGATGTAACACCTCTAATATTATGAAATTGGTTTACTTTAAATTAAAATGGAAATTTCTATTTACAAAATAAAATAATGCTATTTAGAAAGCCATATATGCTTTAATAAAAGAAACAGCATATTTTCTAGGACATAAAAATTACCAGAATAATGTAAAACCACAATGCTTCAAAGAAGCAAATGTCTTCAGATTTGCTCATTTCCAGTTTAAACATTTGTTTTCCTAGAACATATGTCCTATAAATAATCTAACACCCAATATAAAATCTGGCAGGAAATGTAGTCCATTAAATTTCTCCCATTGTGCTTTCTTTATCTGTCATATGTTTTAATGTGATTTTATTAACTGTGATAATTGCTCCTTTACTGCTAATGATAATATGACACTGTTAAAAACCAACTTCCAAGGTAATTGTTTTTATGCTCTCCCCCTCCCTCAATACTTGCACTCAAACAGTGTGCATGACTCTTGACTTAAAACAGCTTGTGTTTCTTATGCCTGAGTCAATTTGGTCTCCTCTCCTGATGATAAATCCAGGACTATGGTAACCTTGTCTCCAAGTTGCCATATTTTACTTAACCCCAGGAAGATATTACCCTTTCCTGCAATTGTTATAACTGTAATTACCGATGAAATATAATAATAGATGTGTAATGCCTGCTATTCTCTCTGTTTATAATAATTGATCACCAGTGACAGTCAGGTTATAGTAGTAGTGGTCATAAACTGGTGGCAAACAGTAGTAACAATATCCAATTAAGAGCTCTAATAAATGAGCACTTGGTACCTGCTGTTTTGGTTGAAACAAGTTATCTTACTCTCAGGGCTTTCTTCTGTATTGTTCAGAGGAGAAAATGCTAATATCTGGCCCATCCTAAGAGATGCCTCAGGCTCTCATTATTTATTCACCCCCAACCTCCAGACCTCCCAGCTTACTTTCCTTGCTCCAAATCATGTCTGGCAAGCAACCTCTTGCTTGGTGGGTCATCATCCCGTGTGAATTTGCTGTCCAGGAAGAGAACGCACCGAGCCCCTGGGGCTTTTCATATTTCTCTCATTATAATTCTAGTTTACAAAAGAAGAAAGGAGGGGCGCCTGGGTGGCACAGTGGTTAAGCGTCTGCCTTCGGCTCAGGGCGTAATCCCAGCGTTATGGGATCGAGCCCCACATCAGGCTCCTCCGCTATGCCTGCTTCTTCCTCTCCCACTCTCCCTGCTTGTATTCCCTCTCTCGCTGGCTGTCTCTATCTCTGTCAAATAAATAAATAAAAATCTTAAAAAAAAAAAAAGAAGAAGAAGAAAAAAGGAAATGAAATGAAATATATCACCTGATGGAAATTTTATTTTAGGATTTTTTTCTATTTCCTCCTTTATTCACTGGATTCTCCATTGAGTAGGGAGAAGCTTCCTGCACAGCCAAAGAAACAATCACCAAATAAAAAGGCAACCTATGGAATGGAAGAACGTATATGGTGGCAAACAAGTACATGAAAAGATGCTCGGCGTCACTCATCATCAGATACAAATCAAAACCACCATGAGATATCATGTCATACCTGTTAGGATGACTATTATCAAAAGAACCCAAAAGATAGCAGGTAGTAGAGAGGATGTGGAGGAAAGGGACCCCTTGTGCACTGTTGGCAGGAATGTAAAATAGTGCGGCCACTATGGAAAGCGATATGAGGGATCCTCAAAAATTAAAAATAGAGCTGCCATATGATCCAGCAATCCCACTTCTGGGTATTTATCTGAAGGAAATGAAATCAGTACCTTGAAGAGATATCTGTACTCCCACGTTCATTGCAACATCGTTCCCAATAGCCAAAATATAGACACCACCCAGGTGTCCATCAATGGATGAATGGTTAAAGAAAATGTGATGTGCATCACATGGTGTAATAGTATTTGGCCTTAAAAAAGATGGAAATTCTGCCACATGTAACATGGATGAACCTGGAGGACCATTGTGCTCAGTGAAATAAGCCAGTCAGGGAAGCACGAATACTACACGCTACTACTTACATGAGATATCTAGAACAGTCAGACTCATAGAAGCAGAAAGTAGAATGGTGGATGTCGGGGCTGAGCAGAGGGGAAAATGGGAAGGTGTTCATTTAACATGAAATTTCCTTTTTGCCAGACAACAAGTTCAAGAGATCTGCTGTAAAACATGGCGCCTGTAGTTGACCATACTATATTGTACACTTAAAAATTTGTCAAGAGGCTAGATCTCCTATTAAGTGTATTTACCACAATTAAAAAACAATGGTGAACATTGTAGGCATCTCTTTAAGAAGGAAATATCAAAATATTAAATATATGGTTTTTTGTTTCGTTTTACAAAAGAAGCTTTTATAAAAATAAAAATGATAATAGTAAGTAAGAAGTGTTCCGAATTCCACCCCAGCACTACTATCGATAATGAACTCTGACAGGTCACTTTTCCTCTCTGCCCCTCAGGACCCATCCATAAACGAGGAGTTTGGTTCAAGGCACCACGCCAAACAACATATGTGTCAATGAGGGTGGCCTGGGACCAGGACCTATATGTATTTTATCTTCAGATCAGTGCTGCTCTGTGCCAGATATAAAAAAAATATTTCCAAATTGCCTCTCATCACTCAAAATGCAAAATAGCTGTAGGGATTTTCAAACAAACTGAAATGTGGTTTAGGTTCGTGTTGGCAATGACAGACAGATTTTCATAGATGTTGAAAACTTCTGACACATGGTTAACCAGCTTCCATTGCAATATTGACCCAGTTCTCCAAACACTTTATTCGCAGCCAATATAGACATGGTAATTAAACTTCTAGAGGGAGATTCTTTTTGGCCACAATGTATTATTTCTTTTGTTAAAAAATATGTGGTTTCTTTAGTTCTGCTTAAAACTGGCCTTTGCTTTACGCCTACGCAACTGGAAATTTAAGGAAGAGGAAGATAGAGCTACTTTGCCTTTCTTCTGGATTGTCACTCAGGTTTCGGTTGTCTGTGAAATCAGTTCGTTGCTACAGAGGTCCTAGACATCTATGGAAATACTGAGAAAGTCTCTAAGGTTTATTAGGCTGCGTTTATAATAATCTTGAGGCAGCCCAAACATTTGTTCCACGTGGTAGACTGTAAAATGTAACTAATTTGTGACCTCTGTCTTGCCAGTTCTTTACGACAGGATTGGATGAAGGAACCATCATGAATTAGAACTTGGACTTTTCAAATATCATGATGTTTCAGGTAAAATATACAGCTATTATTTGGATTACTATATAGGTTTGCTATTTGGCAATCAGTCTCTGAGATAAATATCAAAATAAACACATAATGCCTCCAGGGTAAACCCAATAAAAGATTTTAATTTATGTATCTTTCAAATATACATTTTTGGTGGCATCTTATACTTACTCCTACGGAAGAGTATCTTTGAAATCAGTATTTTTTTTTTTTAAAAAAAAAGACTGCATAAGAAAGAATATTGGAGAAAAGTATGTAAGACTATAGTGGCATTCCTGAACCACTTCCTCAGGGTGTATTAATATTGGTGCTATGAGTCACTTACGTGGCGATGCTTCAGGCACTGTGAGTGGAACAAAATATAAATACTACTGTTATCACAAGTTTTCATTTATTGAATGTTTATGCCCTACACAGACCAAAGTATCACACATGCACTATCTCACAACAAACCCGTGAGATGGGAATCGTCATGACTGTTTACAGATGAGGACATTGTGATTCTAAGAGGTATAGCGAATTGTTCAAGGTCACACTTTTGTGAAAGGTAGGTCTGAGATTTGAACCCAGGCTGTCTGACTTGGTAGACTGCCCTCTAAAGAAACCAGATGTTATGAATTCCACTAAGAAACCACACCATCTCACAGTGACCTTATCTTAAAGATCACCTAATCAAACTACTCATTCTTCATTAAGGTGGCCAGAAACATTAGGTAGTTCTTGCTATATTTGCATTTTTAATCTATACACTTTACACACACCCCAAAAATGCAATACTTAGAATTTCAAGTCTGAGATTCTGACAATTTTAAGTAAGTTCACACATTCAGGAAAGAGGACTCACTGAGCTAGAAATATAGTGAACTTTGATCTAAGCAATTTCACTCAGAAATGAGAAAGAACTCTTTTTGGAAGAAAAGTCTATTAGAAAATAAGGTAGAAGTTCTTGGAGTAAACTTGCTACTTTAAAATAGTGTAAAGGAAGGGACCTGCTTTTGCAACTCTTCTGATAAAGACGAAAGTAGTCTTCTTAATAGGAAATTAGGAAATTTAGAAAATGTTAACTTAAATAAAGATGTTCAAGCTACTGTGACTACTGACTCTGAGGAAAGGGCACTAGTTAAAGAAGAAAGAGAGAGAAAGGAACAAAGAAAGGGAGACAAGAAGATGAAGAAGAGGAGAAAGAAGGAAGAGGATGAGAAGGGGGAGGGGAAATGAAGTCGAGGAGTGCAGGAAGGGGAGGGGTGGGGGAGGGCCAGGGGAGGAAGTTAGGGAGAAAATGGAAAAGAAGGAAGGAGAGATAAAAGAGAAAGAGTTAAAAAGCAAGAATGGCTCATTTACCTTTATCTCTTCCTTCCATTAATCTTTAATTTCTTTTGAGTAGCTACTCACTAAGGTATTTTATAGAGTATATTATTAGTTTTGACTTGGTCAGAAGGTAGACCAGGTCAGATATTTATTCCTTCACTTTTGCTGATGTGTTCTCCCCAGCATCTGGACAGCATTGGGCATTATAAATGGCATTCATTATGTTTGTTGAATGAATGAATGTTCAGGTTATACTTTCAAATACACTAAGGAGAGCTAGTCAATTAGATAATCTGTGTCTTATATTGAATAACTTAACAGTACAGAGAATAACTGTATGTTGACTGAATGAACTTCTCTGAACAAATGCATTTCATTTAACATCTCACGTACCAACTCTAGACATGTTTCGGAAATGCAACCAATCATCCAAATTGTTGCCAGTGGGATTTGTGTACTGGCAGGTTCCTACGTCCCCTCAAAAACTATTTATTACCTCTGCCTAACAGGGAAAAATTTCTTGAGGCCGAAATTAAATAGAAGTGAGTAGGGGGTTTGATCTTTTTTTTTTAAAGTTTTGCTTTAATTCCGGTTAGTTAACATACAGTGTGATATTAGTTTCAGGTGTATAGAGTGTGATTCAACACTTCCATACATGACCCAGGGCTCATCACAAGTGCCCTCCTTAATCCCCATCACCTACTTCACCCATCCCCCCACCCCTGGGTTTGATCGTTTTGAATCTGAAAAAGTCCTAATAATAGGTCCAAGGAGAGAGGAAATATGGGCTTTGGTAGCTTCTGCTTTTTCCTACCTTATCCTGGAAAAGGTCGGAATGTCCTATAGGCATTAGGTGAATATAGCTACCACCACCCCAAAGTATATGGATATAAAATCAACAATAGCAGCAAAAAACTAACAGTGATCATTTCATTGAGCACTTAGATGCTGGGATTGTTCTGATCATTTTCCATGCGTGAACTCATTCAAGCCCCAAAACAGCCCTGCGACATAAAGACAACCTGATGTCGTCTTGAGTCTCTTCATTTCTTTTCTCCATTTCTCACCATTGGAGCTACAAGGATCTACTTCTGAGGTTGGCAAACTCCTGTGTGGTGCCTACTTCTCTAGTGTTTGGAAAATAGCCACACCCATTCATTCATGCTTTGTCTCTGGCTACTTTTGCATTAAAAAAGTAGTTGACAGAGACCACAGGGTCCACAAAGCCCAAAGTGTTTACAGGAAAAAAAGTCTGCCAACCCATGACCTCTGCAGTCTGCAAAGGAATTTAGGAGACTCTTGCTGCTTTCATCCTTTCTAACTTTCTGGAACTTTTGCCTCCATTTTTGTTTCCCCACTCCCCACTTCTCCTGACATTTTATTTTGGAAAGTTGGCTTAAGAGTACGGGTGCTGACTTCAGGACCAGACTGCCAAGGTTCGAATTCCTTTTGCCCTATAACTTTGGCAAACCCACTAAACTCCTATGTGCTTCAGTTGTGTCCTCTGTGGCTACTGCTGCCATTTCTGCTCCCCTACTGCTATTTTTGGCCACTGTCCACCTCCATTTCTGTTATATAAAAACAGAAATCTCGGGGACTAACAGTCCCTGTGCCTGCTGCCAGGATGGAACTCCTGCTGTCCTTCCATATAAAACCAGAAGCCGCAGCCTCCCATGAAGCTTTCGGTCTCCAGCCCTTTAGAGAGGAATCATCTCCCAGCAACTAAAGGTGCTTGTGGATACTGCAGCCAAGCTGCACGGGGAAGGAAATCAGTCTTTCCTCTCCCCACGCGGTTCCCAGGAGCCCCACTGCGCCCACACCGCTAGCTTCCCTCCACCAAGATGCCTCGGCTACCCCTGGGGTCTGCTACTTGAACTGCCCACATACCACGTCCACGGTCAGATCACTGGGCGAGGACACTGAGGCCTTCTGTTTGTGTCTTGTGGAAAACGCCGTGTAATGGAACACGCTCTAAACTAGAAGCGAGGTTGCCTGGCTTTTGGTGCTGGTTCTACCCAAAAGTGCTTTGTGACCTGCACTGTCCCTTTACCTTTTCTGCAGTCTCCTCTTCTCACTTCCAAATCAGGCATACTAACTCATCTCTAAGGTCCCTTATAACTATAGGATTTTTATGGTGCCCTACAACCCTGAACCAACTCTAAGGGATGCTTAAAGCTTGCCCACATAGAGTCTATTCAAAGAGGATTCGGCCCGACTTAAAATCACCAACCGTCCAGGCTACTGAAGCAATGGCCTTTGTCCTAAGAAAATGGGTTAATTGGTCATCCCCTCCGAGGGTCCTTTATACCCAGCTGGTTCAAAACTTATGGAGAGGGAAAAAAATAGCTTGCATAGTCTTTTTAGATTGAAGCCAACTGTTTCTTGCAAAGAAAAAGAAATGACTTACTTTTCTTAGCAATAATTTTTACACCTCAGGCTATATTTTAACATAAGCTTCTAGGCCCCAGCAGAAGAAATATATATGACAGCATACTGGAGGAGTTTAAATGTCAGATTTAGTCAATGTTTTCAAAGCAAAAGCTTCAATAAAAGGGGGGAAAAGGCACCCAAGAATGTCTTTTGGGTAACATGGGGGACAAAGATGAAAGGCTGTTCGGTCGTGTGAAGAAGGAGAAAAAGATGACATGATGATTTGGGAAATGAAAATAAGGCCAAAGTGCAGATATTTGAATTTTGATAAGAGAGAAATCCAAAAAACTAGGCTTTTTGTCTTTGTAATTTATGGAGTCCAGTAAATGAGTCCTTACAAGTGGATTTACAATGCTTTTTAAAAATGTTTTATTATTGAAGTGTAGTTGGCATACAACATTAATTTCGCATCGTGATTCCACATCTCTACACAGTCCTCAGTACTCACCATGATTAGTGTGGTCACCATCTGTCACCATACGTTACTAGAATATTATTGACGACATTCCCTCTCCTGTAGTCTTCATATCTGTGACATTTATTTTATAACTAGAAGTTTGTACCTCTTAATTCTCTTCACCTATTTTATCCATCCCCTAAGTCCCAACCCTCTGGCAATCACCATTTTGTTCTCTATATTTGGGTCTATTTCCTTTTGTTGTTATTGTTGTTTTTTAATGTTTGTTTGTGTGTTTAGATTCCATACATAAGTGAAATCATGTGGTATTTGTCTTTCTCTTCCTGACTTATTTCACTTAGCATAATAGCCTCTAGGTTCATCATATTGTTGCAAATGGCAAGATCTCATTCTTTTTTATGGTTGAGTAGTATTCCATTGCATGTATTACCACATCTTCTTTATCCATTCCTCTATCTGTAGACACTTGGACCCTGCTTCCATGTCTTGGCTATTGTAAATAATGCTGCAATAAACATGGCATATCTTTTTGAATTAGTGTTTTTGTTTTCTTTGGGTAAACACCAGTCATGGAACTGTATAATGCTTTATGCTTAAGCTGTAATGCCTTTCTTAAAAAGAGGTTATAGAGATTCTTTAGTTTGGAATGCATGTGGAGGGGATTTTGGGGAGAAGAGGTGACGAATAGCAGAAAGTGCTTGTTCATATCTTTATCTGGGGGATAGTTGTATGTTGAAGCAGTGTGCCTGCCCCTCGAGCAGTCTCTGAAGAGCATGACAGTGCCCGAGATTGAAGGAAGACCCATTCACGAGCCCAGAGGCCACAGTGTGAAAGTCTCACTGCCCAACTTCTACCGACTCCACAGCCTACTGGGCTTTGTAATACACTTTGCAGCACACTCACAAAGCTAGAATTTCTTGAAAGCTGCTCAAACACACTCAAAAAGACAGCCTTCAAAGCCTCATCAACAATGACAAGATAATTATAGATTAATAATGACTCCCATCATCTGCGAAAGTCTCCATGATTTATCCCATCACTCACTCGGTGGGCCGTCCGTCAGCACGGCACTGAGGTCCTCTGTGAACGAACTGTTTCTTGCCTTGACTTCACTCGTCTGTACCTGGGAGGCTGAGTTCTCTTGTCGCATGTTCCAATAAACAAGTCCTCTAGGTTTGGCCCTGACTGGCCCACGTGCTGAGCCTCCCCCTTACAGTCCCACTGATGTGAACCTTCCTCTACGGCTGGATCCATAAGCCTCTCAATCCCACATTCATTCACCAGCATCACTGTGGCCATGTGTACACTCACTTGTAGCCAAAATAAATTTTACACCTTGATCAAAATTAATTGGTGTAAAGACTTCACGGTGAGCCAAAGTGCCTGGGAATTCTGATAGGTAACCACTGAATGATTTAAAACAAACAAACAAAGCAAAACAAAACCAAACACAACTGTTAATTCAATAGGCTTGAAGGTTAAACAATTGTAGATTGGAAGGTGCCTAATTTTTACATCATGATCTTTAACCGAGGCATACACAGATACACTTTGGTTCTTTCCAGACCTATCAAGATTTAAGTCATGTTTTTAAGGATAGTGTTAAAATGTTTACTGTACGATGTTTACTGTCCAGGCTTATTTGGTTTAGTGACTCTGTGATGTAGCAATTTTCATGATTATTTTTCCCTTTCAGAGCTTGTATAGTAATTTTATACTCAACTTTTGAGATGCTGCATTGTGTTTTCCTTCGGCTAAGTGACTTAGAGATCACAATCAGCTGGAAATATTTGTCCTTTGTGTAGATCAGGGTTTGGAAGGCAGAGAATAGCAGGGAAGGTTGTTAATGAATGGGATAGATTATACGGTATGGTGTTTTAGAGCTCATTTGTATCAGTCTAGTACAAGCTTATATGTCACCCAAATGTAGCCCCACTTAGGCTGTCAACACTGTGGCCCAATATGAGAGTGACTGTAAGATACTCCTAGAGGAGCCTGTGCCTGCCAAACACACAACAGGACTTCACAGTTTGGACCATCTTTCTTGAAGCCCCTCTGTCCTCAAGAGCCTGGCACAGAGGGCAGGACTTTCAGGTGATACTTTGGGTATGTGGGGCCACCAGAAGTAATGAGCACATTTGACATTTTCAGTTTGGTCTAAACTCACAATGGTAATAAACAGCACGAGTTGAATTAATGAGTGACCAGTATGCAGATACACAGAGCATCTCAGTGGAGACGTCCCTAGAGGGTCATGGTTTACAAAAAGAAAGAAATGCATTTGGAAGCCAAGAATGGCTTACGGGGTATGTGTGCTAAACATGTGGCGTCCTCAGCGGGAATAACACAGCCAGGTATCTGAGGCAGAATTGGAGTGTGCCCATGCATGTCAGGAGAACGGATTTTTATCTTTAATAGGCACAGCGAGCTTAATATGAAACTTACATCTGCAGTTTGCACCAAACTCTAGACTTTCATAGTTATCTATAGAGCCAAATGCTTCTTTATTTGATTGGCTGTTGAATAAGCATGGCAGAATTGTGAAAACTGGTATTTTCGGACTATGAAGGGAATTAAATCTTTCTTATCCCTCTCAAAAAAGAAAAAAAGAGAGGAGAAAATGTTCCCTTATTCCTTGTTTATTATTATAAAAGAGGTATACATTTTGTTAAAAAATTCTAAAATGCAAAAATTCAGAAAGAAGGATATAAAAATCATCTTCACCATCTCAGATAAACTCTGTCAGTAGTTCAGTTACTATCCTTCTAGTGTCTTCTCAATATGTGTATATGCGAATAATTTAAAATACATAAAATATGAAGGATAAAATATAAAAATATACAATCTGCTTTTATTTTCCCTCAACAAAATATTGTGATCACTTTCCCATGACATTATTCTTCCACTGCTTTATTTTTAAGTGCACATGATATTTCAACATGACCCTATTGTAATTTACTTGAACAACATATGCCATTGGAAATTATGTTATGTCCAACTGTTTGGCTACTTCGAGCAATGCTGTCATGAACGCTGAGAAGAGATATATCCCTTAAAATTGGATCTACTTTGTATATTTCCAAGCATTCTTTCTGCTATTTTCTCCATTATAAATTAACTATGCACCCACCTACTCACCAAGCATCTACTTTTCTTCTTTATCTGGAACTTTATTGATGTCCTAATACAGAAATGACAGGAAATATTTGAAGAGATGTCGCATAGAAGAAGATTTATAATGGTCCCAAGTTTTCCCTAAGAACAGAACTACAACCAATGGTGAGAAGGTACAGGAGAGAAAGACCTACTCCACATGTGAACTTTAAAGCAATGAAATAGGCTGAGCTGTAGAATGATGAGTTAACACCCCCGATTTTCAAGTGGGGCTGGAACGATGTCTATCGAGGATCTTTTAGAAAGGATTCTTATTTCAGATGGGAAATAGATCAATTTTTTTCAAGCTTTTTATTTGTTTTTAAAATGGAAACTTCCCTGCAAATTTATATGAGCCATCCATAGATAAGACTGGCATTTTATTCCCATAAATGTGATTTAATACATTCAAACTTTTGATACTTATTTTTTTTAAAGATTTATTTATTTTAGACAGAGAGAGTGAGTGTGCATGAGAGCGGGGGGAGGGGTAGAGGAAGAGGGAGAGAGAGAGAATCTCAAGCAGACTCTGCACTGAGTGTGAAGCCCAACGTGGGGCTCGATCTCACAACCCTGAGAACATGACCTGAGCTGAAATCAAGAGTTGGTCACTTAACCACCTGAGCGACTCAGGTGCCCCGTTCAAATTTTTGATACTTATTAATCATGAAGTCAGTTGATGAGAAATTTGAAAACTGGTGGTCTCCAATGTTTAAAATTTAGGTATCTGATATATTTGGGGAGTTCTTTATTTTTAAGAATTTACAAATACATAAAATACAGCTTGAAAAACATTGTTTTGAGTCAAACAATTACAGAATCCTTAAACTATGTTGCAATCTTACGGTTTTGTGGAATGAATTTTAAAAACCAGTGCACTAGACTCTCCTTTAGAATCTTTCCTGTTCTCGGATGTTAAAATTTTGCAAAATTTTGAAAAGATTGTATCTGTAAGATCCAGTTTCTTGATTTAAATATCACTATAATTTACGCAGTGACGTATCTATTGACGGAGAGTATGATGATTAGAGAGCATATGTGGAGCATTGCTGGTCACATTGAGGCAGGGTGTGAACTTGGGATCAAGAAAAAGCTGGAGAGAGTTTTCACTGTTCTTGAATACAGAGTTCTGGCTAACAGGTGTGGCATGGGGAAATGGGTCAAGCAGCAGGAATCAAAGGATAGATAATAGGAGTTGAAATTTCATTCATGGGTATTGATGTCAGGGAAGAATACAAGCACGGAAGAAAGTGGTTTATTATATGGCGATTTTTGTCCAAAGCAGGATGTCTTTCTCTCCTTCCCACCAAAGTCATATACTCTCAAAGAGTGGACAGACCCGAGCTCAAGATTATAGGGTAGTAAACGGTCCTGCTTTTGATGGCATGAAGATGCAGAGACAGAGTAGAACATTTCTGTTACTATAGTTTGCGGATAGGAAACTTTATAAGCAACTAATTTTATGCTTAGAAACAGTGTTCGTTAGTCTGCTGAAGTCTTTATGGAGACTCTCTAGGCTTAGGAGCGCACGATGACCTCTGGGGTGTGAGTCTGCTGTGATGATATGAAAAGAAACTTGAAGATTAACTTCTCTTCCATTCCGAAGCAGGGAGTGAATGAGTCAAGCTCAAGCCATAGGGCTATTTCCACGGCAACACAGACTCTAACAAAAGCAAGACAATGAAGAAGGCATGTATGGTTTTTAGGGTGCTGGTGGTCTTCAATCCACTAGCTTATTCATGTACACCTAAATAAATAATACCCGCAAAAGTCATTTCAGATGCAAAGCTGTAAATATAAACATATATGTATACATAGAGAGATGTATATATGTCATATTTATATATGGGTATATAATTATGCAATTAGCCTTTGATTTTGAAGGGAATCCGTATTCGTTAAGCAATTATTTGTTAATTAGCTATTTGTAGATCTTCATTGTACTAAGTACTGGTAGGTACATAGCTAAGCGATTTCCATACTTAAGGAAGGCTTAATGTGACTGAGAAACTCAACATATACTTTTAAGCAGTTGTCTCATGCTATATGTTTGGCAGATTGCTTTCATATATGTTATCTCATTGGCTTCTACAGCATTTGGGAAATTTCCAGCTGAAAGAGACCCAAAGATGGCCTTCTCCACCACGTGTACAGGCGAGCAAACGTGACGCCCAGAAACACCGTGACTTGCTTAGACAATTAATATCAGAACCAAAATCTTCTAACTCAAGGGCAGCACACAGACCATGTGAAGTCTTCCTGTGCAAACAGATACGCCAATGCATCTTTTTCTTTGTCATATACATTTAATTTTTCGTTTGTTCAATTCAATTCTAAGTTTGTCAAATAGCTTGAACTACTTTTCAAATATCTGAGGTCTGGCTTGATATAAATCATATTTATGAAGAACGTTTTAATTTACAAAGCTACATATATATTTTAAGGGAAAATTAAAACATGTGTTTCTGATTCATTTACAGTTAACTCAATCTTTTACTTTGCGATAGTTAACTGATGCTTAGATACTTCCCTGTGGCTCCGAAAGAGTTTCCCCCAAACGTAGAAATCATAGTTCATTACTATTAAATACAATGACCCCTGAAAATCATCATGCATGGCTCAAAATTAGCTTTCATAATATTTCATTATATTTCAAACTTAATAGAAATTTTTCATTCTTCAAACTTACTCTTCATTGAAATTTTTTTCCAACTCCTTACGGGCTATATAGTGGTTTTATTTTACATTTTCTCGTAATCCTTTAAAATATGTATATCACAGTTATTAACAAGGCTTTTGTTGTCAAAAAGGAAAGAAGGAAGAAAAAAATCACTGTTTTTTTTTTAAATAATAACAAGACTTTTAAATGAATACCTCTTTTCACCATTCAGACATGAGTGAACTTGGCATTAAACCCGTCCTTAATTCAATCCATCTGTTCAGTGCCCACTACTTTATTTTTAGTGCCACCATTTAAAACAGCCCAAAATATTTCATAGTGAAAATTATCAAAGAACATAATGTTCCCAATATAATAAACATATATATGTTCACCAGTGAACCATCTTTTCTGATGCAGTCATGTTTATCTCATGTCTAATCCCAAACACACCTTTTGAAAAGAATTCTAAAAAGCTGATGGCAGGGGATTTTAGCCACTAATCTCGTGGTCTTCCCAGTGCGGCATGTAAGTATAAATCATTAATTTAATGCAGTGTCAGGTATATACACTGGATTTTTAAAAGTACTGGCAACAAAATGGAAGAGGGAGGCATACTTTATCAGTGTGTAAAATCGTAAGAGGCCATGAAAACAAGCAACCTCCATATGTTTGCTGTTTGCTGCAATTCTCTAGCCGGAGCTGTCTGCCTTGCAGCACTCTGCCGAAGCTCAGGTGGGCTACTGTCTTCAGAGCCCCCCGGCATGCGACTAACCACTGCAGTGAAAAACCACCCAGCGACTGCTGAGCCCCATGGAGGCAAGTGCGGTCGACCGGGGACAGCAACCAGCAAGCCTGGCTGCTTCGTGCCCAAGTTCTCCCTGCTGATCTTCCTCTTTCCAAAACAGCCCTGGGAGTTGCTCAAAGAGACCTGATTGTACTGCTTGTGACTACAGTTTCAGTCTCTGTATACTTCAAAACCAGAGTTTCCTGTTCCAGCAGGAATTCCTGGTATTTCTTTTTAAAGCCAAAAATCAGAAGTGTCCCATACTCTAAACCTTTTTATTTTACATGAGTTGTACATCAAAGGTACATGACCAGGTAGTTTTTATTTTATGAGACCCTACGGTTTTAACTTCGGGGATAATGTGCTTTGTGCGGAATTTTTTTTAGTCTTTTCATTTCCAATAAGAATCCGAAAACACCAGTGGGGGTAGAGAAAGTAAAAACTCGTGCAGGGAAGTGCATCATGCTTTGTGTTTCTAGTTCTCCGCATCATTTCTAAATGTCACTGTTTCTATTGTAAGAGGCAGTGTAGTCTAGCAGAGAGATGACATACAGTCTTCAGGGCTGCAAGGGACCTCCCTCAGAAGGCAAGTCGTTGAATTCCTTTGTGCACAGAGGCGGCCTTGTAAGGTTGAACAAGTTCCTGAGTGCCCGAAAATGGCAGAAGTGGAGCTCAGTTTTGAATGCACGTCTGTTCTCCCCACTCTGCTACCTAGGCTGGGAGGCAGAAAACATGGTCTTGGCTTTCCACCAACAGTGGGCTCAATTTCTCTACCCGTGAAGTGAGCGGAGGTAGACTGGATGATTTTAAGGTCCCTTCTCGTACTGAAATTCTATGTGTTCTAGGACAGGAAGTCACATATTTTTTATTTCTAGAAGACAAATTTATTTTGAAAAATGCAAAATTCTGTATTTTATCTCCTAATCCTTTTTGAAAGATTGGCATAATTATTAAACAAGATAATGTATGAGACGACCTGAAAATGCCTGATACTTAGTAAATGATAGCCCTTAATATTTTCATTTCCTCCAAGGAAGCAGGAATATTTTCACACCTTTGGCCAAAATGTCCTCTACACTATTTCCTTCAGGACTTGGGCTCACCTCACCCCAGGCATGCTCCTGATATTTTCCTCTCTCTAAACCAAGGGTGAAAATCAGGGGCTTACAGAAAGGAAGCAGCGGAGCCATGTTTGTGGTGGGGAGATTCTGAGAAGGTGTTCTTAATGGAGGAAATCTCAGAATAAATGAACGCAAGAAGGAAGGAAGAAAGGAAAGGAGAGGAGAAGAGAGGAGAGGAGTGGAGAGGAGAGGAGAAGGGAGGAGAAGGGGGGAGGGGAGGGGAGGGGAGAAGGAAGGAAGGAAGGAAGGAAGGAAGGAAGGAAGGAAGGAAGGAAGGAAAGGGAAGGGGAACGGGAGGAAAGGGATGGGGAAAAAAGATAAATCTTTTAATAGCTCACTCCTCTGAGCACCTAAAGAGGTCAAATGAATTTTGGGAGATTTCCAGATATCTTCCAATCACCCAAGGGATAAAGAATGTTAAGTATTCAGTTAGCAGTGCCCAAGGACACGAAGGGAAGTGCCTGCTACAACTCTGAGGCTGCTCTATGTTTCATTAGACCACGCTCCAGGGTTTAACACAGCTGATATGCAGCTGATGTTCCCATCTTGCCTGTCACGTATCTATCATGCATCTTGCTGCGAGTCACCATTGGGACTGCCTTTTAAACTCCTGGTTGTCTCCCAGATGCTTGGAAGCTATTGCTGTATATGTGACATACATGAATTTATCCAACCAGTTGCTCCAAGCTTTCCAGTAGGCTGAGCCCCAAATGAGCTTTTCTTCCAAAGCCTACATGAACTAAACTGCTACCCCATCACACCTCAGGCCATTCTCAGTCAACAGATGACATAAAAAGGAAGAATGGGCAACTTCTAATTTCTAATACCCAGGAATTCCACTGGGTTAGAGAAACAATCCCTGGGGCAAAATCCTCTCAGCGGCCAGGCCTCTGAGCCATCAGGGTACCGTTCGCTCTCAGGAGCAAGATTCCGTACCCTGGTGTCCTTGACAAATGAGGGTACCTGCAAAAAGAAATTCATTTATACTTGGGGAACAGGTTACTCATGCACGGATCCAGGCCCAAGGTTAATAATTGTCTCAAGGATCCATGAAATTGTTTCTGTGCTCAGCGGGAAAAGGAGAAACGAGGGAACAATTTGGGGTACTATATTTGCTTTCCCTTATGGTAATGCAGAGCCCTTTCTCTTTCAGGACTCCAGGAATAGTTTTCGTCTTGAGACAATTTGGGCTAATGGACTGTGTACTGGCCGCCTGGGAGTTAATCTCGAGTTTACTGCTGACTGGCAGACCAATCTGCAGCTTGCTACCCCCTTTGCATTTTCAATTTCCTTACCCGAGAAATGGGGATAACTATATTTGCTTCTCCACCTCACAATGGCCTTTGTGATTAAGTAATTAATGTGTGTAAAGTTCATTGAAACCAGCAAGAACCATATAAATGCCAAGAAGTAATATTATAACAAATCCCAACGGCTTGTCTGGTTAATTTCCTGCTAGGCCAGACAAAAGGAGACTTGAATTGGATTTGCAGGGTGGGTGTGACAGTGTTTTGAGTCCGCTGTACCCGATTCCTTCAGATTGTTTACAGCAACTTTCAAGTGTGATTTTTCCCCCGAAGACAAGAAGGGTTTAAATTAAATGACATTCTTTCATCCTGTGACTATGGGAAAGACCTATTACTATTTTCTAATCCCAGATTTTATTTGAAACCATCTTCCATTTTAGAGTCAGTGAGAATTTACTTAGTACCCACACAGAATATGTGTAACCAGAGAGAAAACCTTCACTTTGTTAAGCAAACTTTTCTGGTCAATTAGGTACTGGTATGCATCAAGCTCTAAGATTGATACCAAGCTGAAAAAGACACAGCCCTGCTTTATAGGAGGTCACAGTCGAGCCGGCGAGATGGAGCCGTACAGGGACAAGAACACGGGGGCTGTGGGACCGTCACCACCTAGGCACAAAGGCCCTCCAAGAGTGAACGTCCTAGAATAAAAACCCACTCATGCTCTTCCCGCTTCCAGCATGGTATTCAGGATAAAATACAAACTCTAATATGGTTTAAATAAACTTTACTTTTCTGCTTAGCAGCCAGAACCAGCCTTACCTTCTCTACTGCGCACCCAGCAGGCGGGTGAGCTTTCCCATTCGGTTCCAGCTCCCCACATCCACGGAGCTCTCCATCACTTCGGGCCTTAGCACCTGCTGCGTTTTGGGCAGGAAATCATTTCTTCCCATGTCCCCCTCGACGTCCCCCCCGCCCCTCACTGCTCTCCCTTTGCCTAGTTCCTGGCTCTCTCCCGATGATTCAGATTTCAGTTCGGAGTCACATCCTGAACCTTCTGTGATGCCTCCGGTCATTCTTATGGGACTATCAACTTGAACTTCTCCTGTGTTAGCAGTTACTGCCCAGTGGGATGATTGCCTGTCCTCTCTTGTTTTGCAGTAGACGGGTAGGTCAGAGCCCCAGCGGATAGCCCTGGGGCAGCACCTGCCTGGCAAGTGGGCGAGAGACGGATTTGCGGGACTGAATGAATGAATGAGTGTATAGGCTAGCCGTGCGCGCAGAGCTGTGAAGCACAGAGCTTCGCTGCAAGAATAGGAAGCCCCTTCGGATTCACTTCTCCAGGATTAGTTTTCACCTTGAGGAGATGACATCTAGAGCTAGAATTCCCAGCTAAGACCACCGTCTGACACCGTGTCACCTCAGCAAGTATACACCGTTTACACAGTCACTAACGGGTTTCTAGTTTTTAGGTAATACTCTTATAATAAAAATACCAACCTCAAGTGACACAAAAGTCTTAGTGTATTTTAATTAGAACACTAAATTGAGTTTCTGTGTGATCCATTTCATTCCTAAAGCGTGGAAACGGATTTATTGGCATGTTTGATCACACTATCCAAATTGAGTAAGATATGTTTTTCAAAACTTTTCATGTGTGTTGTCAATTTTCATTTTCCCTGAAAATCCATTTTGACATTGATCCAAACCCATTCTGTAAAAATGGTACTTTACTGCATATGATTATGTACATCGTGTTTCTCTACAGCTGTTCCCTAGAAGCTTCATCAATCACTCAGCAACACTTACCGAGTGCCTGCCAGGCAAGTGCTCAGCGCTGAGGCAGAAGCTGAGGGGAAAGAGAGAAATCCTATAATTAGCCTGCTTCCTGGCCTCAGGCTGTGTGAAATCTAGTTAGGGAGTTAACTGACATGTACAAACTGATTTTTACACATCAAAATAATGACGTAACAGGAACAAATCTCGATCCACAAACTTAAGAAAACATGACACGCATTTTTTTTCACTTCCTCGCTACTGTAAGTGCGGCCTGAGAACCAGCAACACCGCTGTCAACGGGAAGCTTGTTAAAAATGCAGATTCTCAGGCTGGATCCTGGAACCACTGAATCAGAATCTGCATTTTCACAGGCCCCTGAGTCATCGGTTTGCATGTTAACAGTTTTGAAGCACGGTTCTGGTAAGACATTTTTCAAAGCAGTCAACAAATGACCTAGATTGGATCACCTGAAGATGCTAGTTAAAATTGCAGATTCAGCTGAGATCTACAAAATCTTACTTTCTGAGTATGAATCCCAGGAGTGTGCAGTTGCACAAAGCCTCCCCACCCCACCCCCCCGCCCGGGTGAGGCATAAGCTACCTAACATTTGAAAACCTTTGCCACACTACCTAGAAATGAGGTAGGATTTCATAATTACAGCATTGCTGTTCATTTTCAATAAATAACGTGCAAATATATATGTAAACATTGACTAATGCATTTATAAATTTTGATGAAGAATGCTATGATATGTGTTGGATTGATCACAAAAGTACAAAATGCTTAAATTTCAAAAAAAATTTAGAATTATATTCCAATGCGGTTCAACCACACCCAACAAATACTCATTTAGCCCCTGCTGTGGGTAAAGTATTGTGTTATTGCTACAATGATTCGTTAACTGAATGTACGTTTTCGGACTTTCTATTATGTGTGGGGGCTGCATTGGAAAAATAGAACTATAATAGGATATGGACCTCATTTCTTAAGGAAAGCTGGTAAAAGAATGTTTGGGAGTTTTCTTAGAGTTTTGCTTGTAAGTATCATACCTCAAGAGAGGGAAGAAGAGCAGAAGGAAACTGGTTTGTGTGAATTTCCTAAAGAGTATAGTTTATGAATATCTTACCTTAGTAGAAGAAGTAAGCATCATATTGAATGTATTTTTATATTCCAAAAGTATTGCTTGGAGTATATTAACTATGTAATTCTATACTTATCATTGAGACCCAGAACACAAATATGTTGGCTTTAATCATTACTAATCTTTGCTGTTTAAGTGTATCAAGCAGAATAGGCTAAGTTATCATGCAGTAACAAACAACCTGAAAATCTCAGCGGTTTAAAAACAACAGTTTATTTTTGTTCATGCTTTATGTACATTGTATTTGACAAAAGAGCGCTTCATGGTGGCCAGTGTGGGCTTGGGCCTGATGAAGGTTTCTTGTGATGCAGGCTTCTATGATTGGAGACTCAGGGGAAAGAGAACATAACAGACAAATGTGGGGGCTCTCGAAGCTTCTGCCTGGAAGTGACACACGTCACTTCTGCTCAGATTTCATTGGCCAAAACAAGTCACATGACTGCCCAAGCTTAACACAATGGGTATGTATAATCCCTTTGTATGAAGAGGGACCAAATATATATATAGTCTATCATAGTTAGCAGGTAAAACAGTTGATCAAATAATAATTAAGCCAATGAGACTTAAGCTCCAAGTTCTAGTGTAATAGTGAGGGCTATAGTTTAGTGGGAAGCAGAGTGAGGGGAGGAAAAAATAGCAGGGCAAATCCCCAGACAAAGGGTGGAGTTGCTGTAATATACATCTTATTTGTCCAGCAAATGCCCTGAGACTCAATGTAGTCCCTCTGACTTTCTTCTTCAACCAACCAATGAATTAGACCCCCATGTATTCAAATCATTGTCCAGAGGAGTCATTAGCTCTTTTCCATGGCCACCATTTCTTTCCTAAAAGGAAACGCCATAATATCGAAAGCATCTAGTTTGGCGACCAGAGGTGGGAGATACCCACTAGCGGGGGGGGGGGGGGGGGGTGTTCATTTTCTTCCCTTTGCCCATCACACCCATCTTCTTCTCTTTATTGAAGTGCCTGGAATTAGGAACGCTTTATTGCACTAGTTTATGTTGGTTAGGGAGCAGTGGGATAATCCATTTCCCACAGCTTGAATTCCTTCAACAAATAGAGAAGTTTCCAGTACACAATAAACAAAAATTACAATGCATTTGCTAAGAACTACCATTTGACATGTAAAGATAATGCTGAAAAAATTGGGTAAAATAGGTTTCTTTCTTTCAAGTATCCCACAGTCTCCTCTTACATAAGGATGTGCAAGGGTAGAAAATTACCATTTTTCAGAGCAGAGTGAATAGTGAAGAAGCAGAAGCCAAGGAAAAAAAGTTAAAATGAGAGCAAGTTGCCTGAGGACACCAATGTCTGGCATATCATGGGCAGATGTGGCCCACTAGTTAAAGAAAGCCAATCTGGTGGTAGTGTGCACTCAACAATGTGGAAGGACTTCAGTCACATGGATCAGGAAGGAGGATGCTATCGTGGGTGGGACAGGAGGGGCTCGCAGAAGAATTGAAAAGACCTGTTGATTGATGGGAGGTAGAGGTGATCAGAAGAGGGGTCAAGGGCCCTTCTAGGAAGTCTCTACCTGTTTGAGATTTTCCACTGACAATCAGCACCAGGATTCAGAAAGTCCGCCTGACCTGAAACCACCATCTAAATAAGACTTTACAGCTTTCCCCTCAGGGTTTTGTTTTAATGAGCAGAAGCAGAACCATAACCAGGTTACAAACGTCAGTCATGCCCCTTCAGGTGAAGTTGCAGCCAGGTAGTAAGCTCTCAGACCCCCTTACCTGGCCTCTCATGTCTCTGGGGTTCACCCTTGGACATCCTTGACCTGACAAATTATGTCCCTTTTAGAACCATTCCAGTTGCTACTTATTTTCTTGCCAATGCAAATCCCATTCTTTTTATGTGGCATTATTCCTCTTCATTCTGTCACTGCGGAACAGGGGAACAAATGTCCATGTTTCTGTGGCAGTATGGAGATTTTAGTTCTGAAATCCTGTACTTACGAGAAGAGACTGTTAGACTTGTTTGGGTTGATGAGATCTTCCAAGACCATGAGGACCCAACAATGGAGCAATAAGTACTCATTTGGCTCTTCTGGTCAGTGAAAGGCCATGGAAAATGTGAAGGGAACCCTCAGGAGTCAAGGGATTGTCTGTAGTAAGGGATTATCTGTAGTCTCTTTCTCCAAAAGCCTCTTACTCAAGTAATAGTCCTAAATCTTCTCCTGTTGATAGGTAATATATGTCACTAAAAAGGAAAGGTGAAGAATAATGATGACAGAACAAATAATGTGAGGAGATGGGGGAAAAGAGAAGATAAGGGAGGAGAGGAAAAATCGAGATGATAAGGAGGCATGTTACATAAATAGGAAGTGAGTTAATCTATCCAGAATGAAGTGTGTGGCAGTAGGAGTAAGACATTAACAAAATGGCCCCTTTCATACCTAAGAGCGATGTGGAGGCATTTGGTGGGGCGGACACGCTCCTCACGCAGCGCTGAGGACCAGCTGGCATGCAGAGCAGGGACCTGAATAGATTCACTCACCTCCTTTCTGCGGTCCTAGTGGGACAGACAGTCCTAGGTATGGAATCATTGTGGGACAAATGAGGTGCAGGGTGAATAGTACTTTTCAGACACGTACATACTGCTGTTTTCCACCTGCCCCAGACTCCAATAAACATATTGGTGAACAGCTATGTGAGGGTCCTGTGATGCGTCGGAAGGGTTTTGGCAGGATTTGTTGCTAAGGTTGTATGCTCCATCCAGCCTAACCATCCAGACTAACATAATTTGTATCTTACTTTTAGGGTTTTTTCCCCTTAATGGCCCCCAACCAGGGACAGTGTAAAGAGACTAAGGTGGGGAGAGGAAATAACTTATGGGAATTTTATATGCTATTTTAAGGAAGGTAAAAGCTGATGTCATGTTGTTCCCCTTTTAATGCTGATGTAAATAGGGCCTCTGTCACTGTACAGTCCTACTAGAGGTCCTCAACACTTCTTAGGCGTACCGTCCCATGAGAAGGGAGGGATTGAGAGAGAGACACAGACCATCATAAAACTATTTTACAAACCTGAGGGCAGGGACGACAAATGCTACCTTTTTTTTTTTCATCTTAAATTCTAGAATCTGTATCTCTCTCAAGAGAAAACTAATTCCAATCTATGATGCATTTATGACTCATTTACACTTCATTTTTCAAAGCCACATTTTTCAGATAATACTCAGATATCAGACAGACTATAGGCCTCTTTGTTAAGCCACCTTAAGAGGCAATTCTTTCAATGTGAAGAAACCAGACTTTACCTAAACTTACTAGAATTTGTTCTTGAGTTTGATTCAACTTTTGAATATCTCGGAGCTTGTAGGATTTCAAACATGAAACAACCTGCTCTCCAGTCTAATTACCAAGCTCAGCTTTCTCTGACGAGGTATATTTTATTTATCAGACACTTATGTCATCAAAGGTTTTAACCAACTCTGTATTGGGCAAGACCTGGCTACCTTCCAATTTATAATGTGCCATCTGATCACTCCAGGGCCACAGGGCCAGCAATTATCCAAGTCATCTACACTGACACAATAAAAACAGATTAGCCATCTAAAACAAATGGATTTACAATTAGGTCATTAAGAAGATGGCCACCCCCTCACCCCTTTCCTCCATCTCTGTCAGAAAGAAGGCCAAATGAGTATGCTCACTTCCCATTGTCATTGTTTCTCCCCTAACCCCTGAGGTATTCAAGTGAAAAACCTATAAACTTTTCCCAGTGCTTTTTATCTTCTGCCATTCTCCTCCATCCTGCCGTAGGTCATTTAAATAAATGTTTGCTGCTTGAATCCATTTGTCCTGGTGGCAGTGATTAATGCACCTGTTTGGTTTAATTTTATATGCATTTTATATCACCCATTGTGCATTTTCAGATTTATTAAATAGGTGTTCCATCTTTTCATACATAGTCAGTAGGCATTTTAGGAATATAATGTGTAGGTGTGTGTATATCTTATTTTAAAAACAATTTTCTTTCCCTTTGAAAATAGGAGTACTTATAGCTCTAACTGCCTACAGTTATGTCGGTCTTCCCATGCACGTGCTCCAGTGCAAAATGAAGCCAAAGCTCTGAGTTTAATAATTGGCTTTATTAAAACAAAACAACTTTAAATTTTAACTGTTTATCAACAATGCGTTAGATAAATTTCCTAATAACTCATTCAGAAATAAATATCTACACTTTTCTTAACAAACACCTTAGGGCTGGGAGACTTTATAATACAAATTTGTAAGCAGGATTTTTAACTGACTTTTATAAATTAAGTTTCATTAATGCGGAAAGTCCCATTTTGATTTTAGGCAAAGATTGTTCCATCCTTTCACTTGCAAAGATTACTTAGTGCCAAGACTCTCAGTTCAAACCCTGGGCCAACCAATCAAAATTCTTAAGAGGATCCTTTTATCTTTAATTCATGTCAAATAAATAACTCTGCAGTGAAGATGTATCAATGTCACCTGCCAATTCCAGCTCTGTCCCCAGAAATACAAGGACTGTCACTAGACCTAGTACATTAAATGACTAATCTCGAAACGTCTCTTTTTCCTGTCTTTAATATATTAAAGGCCATGTTTGTTCTTCAATAACTACTCTTCCTATCTGAATATGGTGCCACTAAGGAGCACTACGAGCCGGAGAGTGGTGCCCAGGAATAATCATCACACACACACACACACGCACACACACACACGCACAAATACAACACCAAAAGGCTAACGTTAAACAAAGGCTCTTGCTTGAAAGATTGTGATCATGTAGACCAATAGTTTCAACCATGATCTTTAAAAAATCCCCAGATTTGGGCGCCTGGGTGGCACAGCGGTTAAGCGTCTGCCTTCGGCTCAGGGCGTGATCCCAGCGTTATGGGATCGAGCCCCACATCAGGCTCCTCCGCTGTGGGCCTGTTTCTTCCTCTCCCACTCCCCCTGCTTGTGTTCCCTCTCTCGTTGGCTGTCTCTCTCTCTATCAAATAAATAAATAAAATCTTTTAAAAAAATCCCCAGATTATTTAAGGATTCTGCGAAGTTCTGCAAATGTTTGATTCAAAGTTTAAAATACATTTTTAAACTAATTTTAAAACTATAATTAAAAAGCCACAATCCCACAATAACGCACTTTGCCTATAAGAGACCATCAACGTGTTAACCAGAAAAGCTAGATTAACTTATTTTTGTGCCACTCTCAGAATCCATCTGCTCTGGTCACGTCTGTGTATATTTCACCTCTAGCAGACATATAGTTGAGATGATGGCTCTGCAGGGGCTTTTGTTTGTGTATTTTTTTTGGCTTATTTGATTTTAAAATTCAGACCTGAACATGTCTAGATCTATAAAAGATAGTTTCTCATTAGCACAGACTCTTGCCATGGCATAATATTCAGTTAGGCAACAACAAACAAATTTACTACAAAATTTCATGTTTATTCGGCACTTACATTTTATGTTTTTACACCATCTATCTGGTTTAATTCTCACATAACCCTATAAACTAGGTACTCTTATTAACAAAATTTTAGACAGATGAAGAAATTATGACATAGTTAAATATTTGCCCAAGGCCTTGCAAGTGGTAGGTGGAAGGAGTGGGATCTAAACCTATGCAGTCCAGCTTTCATGACCACGCTGTTAACCAACGGTTTCTCGAAGTTTTCAAAAATGAGATTCCTGAGATCTATACTTCCACGTTATGTCTGAACCTGGAAAACTCTGATATTTATGGTCTACGACATGAAGGAAAAGTTTATTTTATCTGTTAATGTAATGTTAAGCCATTTGTGCACGTAACCCACCCAACAAATGTTTACTAAGAATATATGATCATTACTGGTAATAAAATATAGAAAACACAATTCTTGCCCTCAAGCTCACAGTCCAATTTGTGAGACAAGCAATTTCAGATGATAAAAATACTCTAAGTGATATGATAAATAAAACAAATTTTGTGGGAACATATAAGAAAAATGCTTCTCAGAGTGGAAAGGAAAAGAAGACTGAGCTGAATCTTTAAGGATGAGTAGGAGTCGACGAATCAGATGAAGATGGGAAAGCCATTCCAGATAGAAGAAGTCGTTAGTGGGAAACTTCCAGTAAGTAGTAAGGTATGGCTAGAGTTCAGAGTATGATGTGGGGGAGGGGGTGGAGATGTTGAAAGATGAACTTGGAGAATTAAGTAGGATGAAATCAAAGAGGATTGTATGTGCTTTGCCAATAGCTTGTGTTTTGGTATGAAAGGAATAAGGAGTCCTTGCAGATTTTAAACAAAAGAATAACCTGATAAGCTTGGGGATATAAATTAAAAGGGAAGCACAGAATGGATGAAGTAGGCAATAGGTATAATCCAGATGGAAAATGATAAAGCCTGAAGTAAGGGACATGGGTGTTCCTGTGGCAATGAGGAGTGGCTTCATTTAATTAAAGTGTCTTGCCATGGAGTCGAGAAAAGTTTTTATCCTCTGGTTACGGAGGATTAGAATATGAATTTGGGACTGCTGGCAACTTTGGGCCCTCACCTAAGAGGCCAGTCTCTGGTAGAAGATAACGACACCGTCATTCAGAAAGAAATAGAAGTGAGAGATGTCCATCCTTGTCCAAATGTTACTAGCACTTTCCTAGTAAATTGTTTTTCTCTTTTCACTTGTAACCAAGTGCCCTTGAATAATACAAGCAGAAAAACAAAACAAAACCAAACCCCGGCACCTGCTTTTAAACCAAGGATTATGATAAAACCAGACCAAGTGGAAACCTCAATTTATTACTTTTTTAGCTCTCTCCTCTGACAATTTTTTGGTAACGTACAGTTGCCAAAATACTCAGATAGTCAAAGAGAGTTCCACCAGAGATAATGTCTTTTCCTTGTCCCATTTCCCACAGTTTGCATAGTTGAGGACTTGTTCGTTCATTTATTCAGCAACTGTTTATTGACTGTCTACTCCTCTAGACATGGAGGATAAAACAGTGGGGGGGAAAGTAGAAGTCTCGGCTCTCATGGAGCTGACATTTTCATGGAAGTATAAAACGTAACCAGAAACTGTAAAGAAACTAGGGATTCGGGGCACCTGGGTGGCACAGTGGTTAAGCGTCTGCCTTCGGCTCAGGGCGTGATCCCGGCGTTATGGGATCAAGCCCCACATCAGGCTCTTCCGCTATGAGCCTGCTTCTTCCTCTCCCACTCCCCCTGCTTGTGTTCCCTCTCTCGCTGGCTGTCTCTATCTCTGTCAAATAAATAAATAAAATCTTAAAAAAAAAAAAAAGAAACTAGGGATTCTTCCACGTGGAAAATAGTTGATGTCCAAGGTGTATGTTCTCCTGGTGCTCCAGCGAGCTTGACTTTACTTGCAACATTGCTTAATCTTTCCTTGGACTCCCCACTTGTACCCGTTTGGCCAACGGTTCCAGATCTATTAAGTCACTGTGTATTTCCTTGCTAATTCACTTCTGTCCTATCATGTTTATAAAGCTATATATTCTGGTGTCCCCTCTTGCTAGCTCTGTGTACTTGGATAAATTACCTCCTTAGTCTTAATTTCCTCAACTGCTAAATAAAGGGTGTTCCATGAGTATTCAATAAAACTCATGTTGGGAGCTCGGTATAGTGATGGATACATAGTAATACCTCTTAGCTATGTTGTTGGTGATGGTAATAATAATGAGGAAGAGAAGGTAATGAGAGAGAATTAATGTGTGTTAGGCATTAGAAATTACTGACTCTCTTAGGGCCCACAGCTTGTCATAAAGCCAGATGTTAAATATTTTAGGCTTTGCAGGCTATATGGACTTTGTGGCAACTATTCAACTCAGCCACTGTAGTATGAAAACAACCACAGACAATATATAAGCCACAGACAATATATAATATGTGTTAGAAGGTGAGAGAGGGACAGTCAAGTATCCCCCGAACTGAGAAGGCACTTTGATATCAGAAAATGAAGGAGGCAACGCCATACAGTTTACTCGGAGTTTTTTTCAGGATAACTTACTGATGGAGGCAGGGGGAGGTGGGGGAATTCGGCAGACAACGATCCAGCTACAAAGGTATTCCCTGCAAAGTCTGGATTTTAGTCCACAGATTCCATAGAGGAAGGGGATGCGCAGAAGGGTATGGCAATGAGATCACAGAGCTCGCGTGCACCTAACTGACAGCTAACCTTTAATTAGATCTTGTGGCCCTACCTGGGCATCAGGAAGGGGAAAGACTTTGTTCTCTCTAACAGATTCATGGGAGGCCAAAACAAGCCTTTCCCTACCCTGACCTTGGTGGGCATTTCTAAGGTATGTATAGTAATCTCCAAGGGACTTGGAACACGTAACCCTAAGAGAAGTCATCGAGCAAACATGAACAAGATGAAGGGCCAAAGATAGAGTCAGTGTTGTCAGCATTCCTAAAGCATGATTGTGTTCCAATAAAACTTTACTTACAAAATCATTTGGTGGGCCAGGTTTGGCCTGCAAGTTATAGCTTGTTAAACCCTGAACTGGATTATAGGGTTTCTAAATCTAGGAGCGTTTTGTGTAACACATTCATGCCATGTAAATGATCAAATATCTTTTAGACAAAAACTTTGGCTGACTTTCAAAATTAGCTAATTAATTTTAGGGATAGTTAATTCAAATAAAGAAAAAAGCAAACTATGCATTAAACCAAATAGAAAATGTAGCATAAACCCCGTATGCATTAAACATGGCTTGAAATTATACTGTAAATTCCAAACGTGCTGAAGAAGTAAAGACCATGAACAAGTGTTATAAAAACAGTGTTTTACCATGAGATTATGCCTAACTGCTGATCGCCGAAAGTGCTCCAGAAGAAATTTTAGAATGAATGTGAAGGTCAACACTCATACTTTATGATATTTAAGGGAAAAGTGGTATATAATGGTATAGATAAATATAAACTAGTTTCCGTTAGTGTTTTTTTTAATAGTGTGCACTTAATACCTCACTTCTTTTTTCTCCTAAAAATAGTCTTTAATCCATGGTGCCATTTTACTGTAGATGGCATCTAAGATTCGAAGAAAGACAGTATTCCTTTCATAAGGAAGTTTGTTTCACCAGAAATTTTGCTAAAGTAGAGTTAAAGCTTAGGAACGCACTGATGTTTCTCCTGTGCTGTTTAAAGGAGAGCAGCTTCTTCTGGCAGACCTGAGTATTTCAGTGCCTAATACAGTAAACAGTGTAATGGAAGAGAATAATTTTCCAAGCTTGAATAAAATATTTCATAGAATATTCCATAAAATAGCAACTCTCTTTTATCAGATGTGCTGTTTATCAAACTACCTACTAATTATTCATATGGTTTTCCAGATACTAGGAAGACAGAAACAGATCATGTTCCCATAACCTCCATTAATACTAACTACTGCTTATTGAAGCTTGACTATAGCTCTAGCCCCATACAAAGCACTTTCTATGAAGTAAGTCATAACAATTTGATACAATGGGGCTATTATCTTCATTTTATAAATGGAGAAACCAAGGCTTTGAAAACTGTGCAAGGTTACACAGCTAGTAAGTGGTGGACCTTAATTTAAATCCAAGACTGATTATCCCTAATACCCATACTATTAGCCACTGCTTATTCTTGCCATAAGATAGAAATAACTACCCACTGGCAACTATTAAAAAGTTCTTCTGTGTGATAAACTCAGCTCTCTTGAGCTTGGCTGATGTGAGTCTGTTGCTAAGACTATAAAGTTAGGAACACGTCTTTGAACACCAGGTGTCCCAACACAGTAAGTGCCAAAACACTGACCCAACCAAACTTTCTCGTCAGTCAAATATCCACCAGTTTTCACCATTAGGGGAGTTAAATTTTTAATGTTTTTAAAGGGTAAATAAATACAAGGTACAAGTGAGCATAAATTCTAGAACCAAATTGCCTGCATTCTTCCCATTATCTTCACTTACCAGCCATGTGACCTTGGGCAGATGACTTAAGCCTGAGCTTACTTATTTTATAGAGAGGACTAAATAAGATAAGCTATGTAAAACATTTGGTAATAGCACTCAGAACACAGTTAATGAGAAACAATCCATATCTTAAAAAAAAATCATCACTCAGATAGTTGATTAGCAGTGTTCAAAAGCAATCTTTCAAATGCTACCCTCTACTGAACCAAGGCCAAAATGATTGACTGCTTTGTTTTGAGTCACAGACCCACACCTATGGTGGAGTACATATAATGGAACAGTTCCAATTTTTCAAATGACCTTTTTCTTCCCCTTGACATGTCTAGTAAATTTTAAATGATATAGTAAAATTCAAGGCGTCCTTCCTAAATAGCATTTCAAGCATAAAACCCCAAATTAGAGATTTGATAAGCCAACCCAGTTTCTGCCCACTTAATGACTGCCCAGTGAGTTCCATTCACTGCAAAATTTTTTTGGTACTAGAATTATTTAAATACATTGGAAACTATCCCTCAGGACTACTTGCTTTAGTCATGGAAACCGGAAGATGAATTACCCAGCTGAAGCCAGACAAAGAGTGTTCTGCAAACTTAGGCACTGCGTTTAAAGACTGACAGGGGTGTGCAATACTCTTAACCTGCCATTTACACTACACCAGCTCCACTCCATCAGATCAGCTTCTTCTAAAACCATGCGGCCACTCTGTCATATATACGGATGAACATTTGCGAAAATGTGAACCAAATGGCTGTTCGTTAAATCTGACAGCTTTGAGGTTGGGGGGGGTCAATCTTCCAGATACATACAAAATTAACTGGACAATTGCTCTAATATGAACCAGGGCTTTATGTCTGACTATGTCTGTTTCTGATATTTTTCTAAATATGTGATTATAAATACCAATTACAATATATAGGTACTACTGCAAGTCATGTGTCTCTTTTTCCTCTCCAGAACATGATAGCATAATTCTGAGTTTTAGGAATGAAGAATTACAAAATTATTTTGCAAATAAAGACGCTCAGAGAGACGATGGAAGAGGGCCATGTGGCATTTGAAGGTGTCACATTTTTTAGATTCCAACCATATCCCTTAAAATTAATTTCAGTCTCTGAGTGGGCCACAATGCAAATATTATTACAGACCAAAAATTGCAAAATCAAATAATTGCCTTGTCAAAAACTGAAAGTAAGAAAAACTATTTAGGACTTATTTTTTCCTCCTGAAAATGTTTATTAGTATATAAATGTATTAATAGTAAAACGATGCTGTAGGTAGATTTACCATCTACCACAATTTTTAATTTACTTGTGCTGTGTTTTAAGGTTTCCTTTTTCTTTTTTTTTTTTTTCATTATAAATATTCTCTGGAGTATCAATTACAAGTAGTTCAGTACATTCAATGTACTATAATAAGTATTAATGAAGTATTTGCAGCTTATGGCACTTTCTATGCTTCTGAAAGCACTTTCATGAATAATATTATTGATCACTAGACTAGCAAATTTTCACTCATCCTTTGAGGCCCAATTTAAATCCAGCCTCCTCCATAAAACTGTCTCTAATCACCCTAGTTTAAAAGACATCTAATCTCTTGGAGTACATATTTTCTGCCCGTGCATTTGTTTTTTTATCTTTTATTCTCCATGACCATTAATAACTTAATTATCTGCTCCTTTGTGCATCTACTCACCTGCTCATTCATCCAGTCATCCTTTAATAAACATTTCCTAAGTACATTCTACATGTCAGTCATCGTATGACAATCTGGGGACATCAAATTGCATATATAGTAATTGCTTATAATAAGGGTATCCTATCTAATATAACAAGAGAACCAGAGGTCAAAAAAACCTGGCTTCGTCCAGGGGAGTCAAAGAAAGCATTGCGGAGGAAAAGACTTTGGGACCCGGTCTTTCGGGATGCATAGCAGCTTGCTAAATGAAGAAGAGATCATTCCATACAAGAGAGACTAGAAAGTCATAAAATGGCGTGGGAGTTTTCAAAAGTGGACACATTTTCACTGGTATTTCATCTCATGGCCCAGATGCATTACTTCCCAATGGCCACTTTCTCAGGAGCACCAAGGCTTTCTCTGTTCACACTTGAATAGAAACATAGTTACATAAGTGCCTGTCTGGAAAGGACTCTGCAAGAGAGCTAGAAGTCAGTCTTCCAAATATCAGAGTAATTAAATGCCCCTCTAAGCGAGACACCCTGTTTACACAGAATGCCTTTGTGCGGAAGACACAGATGGGATGAATTGACAAGTCTCATGTTAGTTGACACAGAGCTGTAAAATCTGACCCTCTGGAAAAACGTGTACAACAGATGTCGGGACTAGACACTAAGTTTTTTTGTGCAAGATGCATGCAATACGATATGAAAAGACATCTTGGTTAGCCAGAATGCTCAGATTATCCGTATAGGTGGTTACCTGGAAAGTCCTTTGTTTCATCGTTTTAGTTGGAAAGTTTAAGTTTCCTTCTTCTTCAGTGGAATGAAGTAAGCTAAATATTCCTAACCCTTTGGGAACTCTGTAGCCATCTTACCTTGTGTTCATATTTTTGCACCTCAGTTACTGCAGGACTCTACTCAAGGTTGAGATGAATGGCCATTGACCTCAACAAAAGTAGTTGAGTTCCTGAGGAAATCACAAATAAAATCCTATTTTGTGTATGTAAAAGCCAAGTGAATAGGAGAAAATAACATTTGGAGAATTGGATTTCTGCTAATTTAGTGTGGATAAACAGGGGTGGAAGGAGGGAGGTTGAATGAGAAGGGTATTTCCACTATTAATCTCCATCCTGGTGAGATTCAAAATACTATCTTTTGCAATTGTTTTAAGCTTTACCCGTAGCTATGGTGGCAAAATGTTTTTCAACTAAAAATATGGATATGTCATCTGGCAAAGGACTTTTGGTGATTAAAAAATGTATTTAAATAAAGTGTTTTTTAAAATATTTTTTAAAGTCACATTTCGTTCTTTGCCAATTTAACTTGTTTAAGAGTAGAAACTGTATTCTAAGAGAAGCAGTCCCAAGACAAAAATCTGTGCTCAAGCAATTTATTAAGGAAGATCCCAAAAACTCATGGAAGGGAATTGGGGAAAGAACAATGAAGGAGAAGAAGGAAGGGTGCCATCTCGGCAAGCCTCAAGGATAGCCTCAGGCTGATTCTGCAGAATGGTGGGCTGTGAGGTTTGCCTCTGAGATGACAAAAACAAGAAAGGTGGGCTTTTATAGCCCAGCACTCCCTGAATTAGGGCCACCTGAAGGCACATGGAATTTTCCAGGCACTCTTACGGTAGCCTGAGTGCAGGCCACAAGGAAAAGACAGGTGTCGGCTACTAGAAATGAAGGACTATGTTTAAAAAAGAGAGAGACAACAGAAAGCATGAAAGAAAAAGAAAGAAAAGAAGAAGAAAAGAAAGAGAAAGGAAGAAAGCTGAGAAAAGGAAAAGGAAAGAAGAAAGAGAGGGAGAGAGGGAAAAAAAGAAAAGGAAGAGAACAGTAATAAGAGAAGGATGCATAAGTTATAAATAGAGCACTGTTAGAGGCTCACAGGAAATGAGAGGAATCCAGAAAAATGCTGGATGTGTACTCTGATACCTATTTTAGTTTTCCTTACCTGCCTTCCTTGTCACTTAGGGAAACTTCATTGTTAACCTTGTTAACCCCAGCATCCAGGGAGGCCCAAGTACTTAGATGGGCCAGGGACGAGTGCAAATCACTGCACTTTGTTCACATTCTACTCACCATTCTCCCTTTGGATACATCAGTGACACCCTAGTAACATACTCTGAAGAAGTTCTGTCCAAGTCAATTAGCACAATCCTGTAATATGTTTTGGTTGACTCTTGCTTGTCAGTTTCTTTTGCATGCTTTCTGAGCTTGAAATTTTGTAACCCACACTGGGTCCCCCTGTCATTATTGTGAGGTGAGAGAGTATGCTTCTGCATGAAATAGACAGGTATGTATTAGTTTGATTTCTCATCGGGGGAGAGAACCGTAAGGTAATTTGCATGCTCTGATGTTCCAAGATAACTTAAAAGTTATCTCTGCTTTCCTTGACATTGATGAAACAAGACTACACCCACAGGCAATGACTCAAGGTCACACTTTGGATTTCCCTTCATCTTTGATTTCCCTTCATCCGATCCCTGCAAATTTATATTAGTAAAATGAGCTCACTTTGTACTGAATGACCCATCTTAATGAATACTGATGTTGTGTAACTTTTCATATGCGTAGCTCTGTCGGGCATTTACATGACAGTCTCTGGTGGATAAAACAGGTTAGAATATAATGGTTCTATGAATTCCTTTCTGCCTGTGGAGCTAAATATTTCTACCAGCTTCACTGAGATTTAAACATTCTCATAAAGATCTGTGCCTCAAACCTTTTCTGTTGTCTATATCCTCAGAGCACGTATCTTGACATCACTATGTTTTAATACATGTGAAAATGCTACATTACATGTAAATTTCTCAATTAATTTAAAGAATTTATTGTTATAAACATCAAAGAAAGCAACCAAATAAAATGAAATCAATTTTATTTTTGAAACTCTTATATTAAGAAAAATTACTTTTTAATTATTTTCAAAAAATACTTTCATGCACGTTGAAAAAAGAAAATAAAATTATATCCCATTCTCATTGTCTGGCAAAAACACCACTAAAGGTTTCTGTGCCTGTAACAAAGCCTTATAACAAGTGCATGCAAGAATGAGGATCTGTACATCTATAGGTTTTCTATTTCTAAGCAAATATTGGATCATGCTACACATACTTTGCAAATCATATTATCACTGAATAACATATCATCAACAACTTTCCATACCAGTCCATAAGATCTACTTTATTACTTTTCAAATCTTCATAATAATGCAGAATATGGAGATACCGTAGTTGCTTTTATCTATTCCTATTAATGGACATTTACGTTATCTATTAATGGACATTTATATTATCTCTAAATGTTTGCTCTAACAAACAATACTCCAAACACTTTCTCTGCACCTTTAATCATACAAGTATAGATTTCTAAAGTGGAATTGCTAGATGAAAGAGTAAGCACATTTTTAAATTTTATTATGTTATGTTAGTCACTATATAGTACATCACTAGTTTTTGATGTAGTGTTCCATGATTCATTGTTTGTGTATAACACCCAGTGCTCCATGCAATACATGCCCTCCTTAATACCCTTCACTGGGCTAGCCCATCCCCCCACCCCCTCCCCTCTGAAACCCTCAGTTTGTTTCCCAGAGTCCATGTGCTCTCGTGGTGCATTCCCCCTACTGTTTACACCCCCTTCATTCTTCCCTTCCTTCTCCTACCGATCTCCCTGCTAGTCCTTATGTTCCACAAATGAGTGAAACCATATGATAATTGTCTTTATCTGCTTGACTTATTTCATTTGGCATAATCTCCTCCAGTCCCGTCCATGTTGCAGCAAATGTTGGGTAATCATTCTTTCTGATGGCTGAGTAATATTCCATTTGTATATATGGACCACAACTTCTTAATCCATTCGTCTGTTAAAGGGTATCTCTGCTCGTTCCATAGTTTAGCTATTGTAGACAATGCTGCTATGAACATTGGGGTGCATATGGCCCTTCTCTTCACTATGTCTGTATCTTTGGGGTAAATATCCAGTAGTGCAATGGCTGGGTCATAGGGTAGCTCAATTTTTAACTTTTTAAGGGACCTGCATACAGTTTTCCAGAGTGTCTGTACCAACTTGCATTCTCACCAACAATGTAAGAGGGATCCCCTTTCTCCACATCCTCTCCTGCAATTGGTGTTTCTTGCCTTGTCAATTTTTGCCATTCTAACTGGCGTAAGGTGGTATCTCAGTGTGGTTTTGATTTGAATTTCCCTGATGGCTAATGATTTTGAACATTGTTTTCATGTGTCTGTTAGCCATTTGTATGTCATCATTGGAAAAGTGTCTGTTCATATCTTCTGCCCATTTTATGATTTGTTTATTTGTTTCTCGCGTATTGAGTTTGAGAAGTTCTTTGTAGATCTTGGATACCAGTCCTTTATCTGTAGCATCATTTGCAAATATATTCTCCCATTCCGTGGGCTGTCTCTTAGTTTTTTTGACTGTTTCCTTGGCTGTGCAGAAGCTCTTTATCCTGATAAAGTCCCATAAGTTCANTACCTTGATGAAGTCCCACAAGTTCAATTTATTTTTTGTTTCTCTTGCCTTTGGAGATGTGTCATGAAAAAGGT
>NC_048232.1:35433622-35468519 GCF_002007445.2 Ailuropoda melanoleuca | reverse complement strand
TTTTCTGCATCTATTGAGAGAATCATACGATTTTTGAATTTTTCCTTCTGGATAAAATCTAAGACACTGATCGATTTGCGAATGTTGTACCCCCTCTGCATCCCAGGGATGAATCCCACTTGGTCATGGTGGATAATCATTTTAATGTACTGTTGGATTCTATTAGCCAGGATCTTGTTGAGGATTTTGGCATCCATATTCATTAGGGAAATCGGTCTGTAATTCTCNAGGGAAATCGGTCTGTAATTCTCCTTTGAGGGGGTCTTTGCCTGGTTTGGGGATCAAGGTAATATTGGCCTCATAGAATGAGTTTGGTAGCTTTCCTTCTTGCCTGCATTTAGATTCACTCTCCATTTCGGAGTCATCTGAGCATAAGCAAGCTCTCTACCCTCTCCGAGCCACAATTTCCCTCTGTGAAATGAAGATGATAATCATACCAGCTTCACAGGGTCATCATGAGGATTACATGAGATGATGTGTGTAAAGCACTTGGCCCAGGAGCCGGTAAAGAGAGATCACTAAATTACGTGTAGCATCACAGCTATTATTGTTGTTGTTATTTACATCACTCAGTTCTTCGATTCCCTGTGCATTGTTCTTTCCATTATTTTATGTTACCCAGGTCTTTCTTTCCAAAACCGAACTACTTGGCCATCAGTGCCTAAATAAATCTTTGCTCTTTCAAAGGAAATAAAATGAAATAGAATAAAAAAATTCATGTGTAATCCCCACCCCAATTTTTATACCTTTCCCTACAATAGACTTTAAAACATACTGCTTAGAATAGCATTTCAAAGAGTTAATAAATCTTCGAAGCCTTTTATTTTTCTAGTTGTGCTTCAAGTTTCTTTTATTACAGGTAGAAAATCACGCTTTGACTTTAGAAGAGTGCTGCTGTTAGTTCTGTAGTCTTGAACTGTCCTTGAAGTAAGGCTAAGTCTTCTTGTAGTGTTGTTATTGCGGTATTCTCAAGTTAGGGAAAAAAGTCAGTGGATTCGAGAATACTTACCAACACCTCTTATTGATTCTCTGAGTACATATGAGTTCCACACAAAATCTCCACTCAAGTGCCAGATACAAATGAAAGTTCTGATATAGGGAAATAATGATTGATGTACTCGCTTGCTTGCTGGAAAGATCTGCCATGGGGCACTCCTGGCAGGTGTAGACAAGAAGAGTGGTCTGTGCTCCCAGCAGTCATGCGTCACACCTCTGCTTGCTAGTCCTGACTCCTGCTCATGTTACTAGACCTATGTCTGCAGATACTCTAGGGTTCAGATTCTCCTCTCAAGAATTATTACCTTGGCGACTGACGCAAGCTTGGCCCCCATTTCCTCTGCAGGTCTCTGTGGACTCTCCCAATCTTAGAACTCTCTTTTCTGTGATCTTTTCACTGACCCACACAAGCCTGCCATCTTTTACCTCAGCTCTCCCAAAAACACTGACCCCAGACACATGTAATCTTGAATTCTGTGAACTACTTGGCTGGCTATTACCTTGAGAACTTGGTATACACACAGGTGATGGACTGACCAATTCATTTGGTCTCGTGTGGGGTATAGAAATCTGTATGACTAAAAAGCTTCTCAGCAAGCCTAACGTACATTTAAATTTGGGAGCTACATTTTACACGTCACTACCACACCAGTCTCCCCAAACCATGGTTTGGGTCATACCACGCTCTGCTCAAAATACTTTAATGTTCCTCCAATGCCTATCAATTAAAATCAAAATCCCCAATCCGACATATAAAATCACCATAATTTGGCCCCAACAATTATCTACTTTTCTTTCTATCACTGCCACGTAAGTACCAATTACCCTAGCCAAACCCTGCCAAGATGTTCCACAGGTCTTCGGGCCTCCGCGATTTAACAAAGACCTTGGCCTCCACTTGGAATAGTCTCCCCCTACCTCCATCAGCTTTCGACAACCTTCCGCATCAGAGCTTTCCCTAGCCTTCCTCCCCCACCTTCACCCCCAGAATGAACCTTCATTCAGTCCACAGGTACTTACTGAGAAGTAACCTTGTGCCTGGTGGTGAGGAAGACACTGGCGATACAGAGCCTCACAAAATAGAGCCTTCGTGGAGCTTCCATTTTAGCGGATTTATGCCTTTGAACTGTTACCGCATTTGGTTCATGCTTCCTTATGACACCGACCTTGTATGTATTATTTGCGTGCATGTCCTGCATCCTCTCTGAAACTGTGAACTTATCTATTGTGCCTGAAGCATCTGTCATAGGGTTGGACACATGGCTGGCGCTCATCAAAGTGTTGGTGGACTGAACTGAGTTCCTCCGCAGGGATGAGCACAGAGTTGGTGCCCAACATTGATTGACATTAGGCACTTCGACTCCCGCAGATCATTCTCTGCAATAGAAAATGCGCTTTGTGGATACCAAAGCAGAGCAAAAGAGGCAAAATATAAATGTGTTTTCCCAAAATATCCTTAATACTAGAATAAGAAGCTAGAATACTTTGAAGTACCCTTCAGAGGAAGGCGCTGAAATAATGATGAGCCCATGTATGATTTATCAGCCTCGTTGGTGAGTGGAGATAAGAGAATATGCGCTAGGTGCCCATGTCAGCTTAATTCTCAGGAATAAAGCGGAAGAGTTTCCTTCTTGAAACCTCAAGACAGGGAGGCCCAAGGAGAAATCATAGTAATAAAAAAACCTTGGAGGTATGTGACTAGCCTCTAAATTCTGCAATAAATGTGCTTTGTTGAACATTAGTGTCAGCGTGTCATAACGTCAGCTCATTTGATGTGGCATAACTCCTGTAAGTCTTCTTAAAATGTCAAAATACAGGCTATAGCTCTTTTTTTCCTATAGAAGAAATAGGAAATAGTAATAAATTTTTCTCCTGCATTCAGGCTGCTGCACAGGTCTGTTTCCTGGTTCCCAGGCTGGTTGCCAAGTGGTTATACCCCTGAGGAAAATGAAATGTTGTTCCTTGGGTATCCAGTGACTGGTCTCCTGTGTTTACTAAAAGGCTAAAAGGCAGAATTCCCAGTGACAAGCAAGGAATGCAGGGCAGGGAAAACCTGGGGAAACTTCCCTGTTCAGAAAAAGGTTCTGCCTACCCTGTACTTCCGTTCGCAGCACTGTGTTGGGCAAATAGTGGACAATAAATGTTTGCTCGTAGGTGAACGTTGAATCGAACTCTGACTTCTTATCGCTGGAATGTACACAGGCTGGGTCTGATGCTGAAAGGATACCTTATAAATCTATGGAGCTTGGGGCACCTGGGTGACTCAGTCGGTCAAGTGACTGCCTTCAGCTCAGGTCCTGATCCCAGGGTCCTGGGATCCAGCCCTGCGTTGGGCTCTGTGCTCAGCAGGGAGTCTGCTTCTCTCTCTCCCTCTCCCTTGGTGCACACTCTCTCTCAGATAAATAAATAAACGTTTCAAATAAATAGTTAATGAATCTACAGATCTTATCCATGGGGCTATCCAAGTGATGAGGCCTCAAAAGAAGTCCAGAGAAACATAATTCGACATAGACTGCCAACTCTCCTTCTCCAACCTATCTGGCAGTATCCAATTACACTAGCAATTATAAGCCTCTCAAGGGCAGGGTATACAATTCATATATCTCGTGTATCATCCGTTACTCTTACACACTTCTGAGCATGCTTGATGCATGTTTATTGGCTAATTAAGAGTGGGGGTGGGGGAAAGAGTGGGAAACAAACAAGCAAGAAGAAATGTCGATGTCAACGCACGTGGCAAACTCACAAGCCCCAAGAGAAAATAAGGTTTGGACTTCCAATGGGACCTTGAGAGCCAACTGTTTTTGTTCTCTGTCCCGCTTCTCCTTACTGGATCACTACTCTGCTGTGTCACTGCTGGGGTACCAGCACTGTGCCTGATGGCAAACAGACACTAAACACACATTGGTATCCTTTCCCTGTCTCCTCACAGTAAGCTGATCTTTTCCTCCACCTGTAGGATTCTCTTCCTGCCTAATGAGCCATCTTTTTGGCTGGCTCCATGGAAGTTCCTTGACAGCATAGGAAGCCACCTCTCACCACCTTATTAACCTCCTATATCCTTTGGGATAACTAACAAGAAATTTCTCAAGAAAAGTTTTTCTTTTTCCTGTTTTTTCCCACCAAAGATCTCATAACTCAAAGAGAAGTCTAAATCTGAAGAGATTCATATGATTCTTTCAGCGTCAGCAACTCAAAAGTATTCAAAGTCACATAAGCCTTTCTGAGAACAGGTGTCTCTTTAACAATAGTCCCAAGTATATTCTACTGACATTGTCAGCGTGATTGCAAACTTCTGATGTGGCTCAAGCAAAACCCTCAAAATGGGCTATGTCCTCGACTTGCACTCAGATCCTCGACTAGCCAGGGGAGATATTAAACGAGCACAGTGCATCAAGACAGCAGAGTAGCTACCAGATTTGTCAGGACTTGCAAGGGCAGTGTGGCTTTGTGGAAAGACTCAGATTAAAGGAAAGAGCAGACCCTGTTTTCAAAGCTGATGAATCAATTGTTAACTATGTAACCCAGGCTAAGTCACTTCACCTGTGTATAACCCTCTCATTTCAGAGTGAACTTGTGTTCCACAAATTCTCATAGACCCTCTGAGGATTTTTTGACTTAATGTACGTGAAAACGCTCTGAAACACTACCTACACATAAGGCAATGGCTTTACCTCACTATACAGAGATGAGGCAACAGTCCTGTAACTACTGAACTCTTTGGTCTCCGTTCATCCATTCATTCAATCAGTCAACAAATCTGTGTCAAATGCCTATGTGACAGGCAGTGCTCTAGATGTTGGAGAGACAGAAATAAATAAAACAAAGCCCTTGGCCTCATGAAGCTTACATTCTAGTACAGACAGACAAACACTGAGACAAATGCCGTGAGGCACAATGAAGCAGTGTGGGGTAGAATCTGATTCGGGTGGGAGAGCATGCTGTTGCATGCAGGGTGGGCAAGGAAGGCTCCTCCGAGACACTGACGTTTGGAAGACCCCTGAAGGCAATGAGAGACAAAGCCATGGGAGCATCTGCAGAAAGAGCATTCCACGGAGAAAGAACAGCGCAGAAGTCCTGAGAAAGGAGTGAGTGTGCTCAGTGCCCTCAAGAAACAGGAAGGCAGTCTGGTGTGGCTGGAGTCCAGGGAATGAGAATCAGAGTGGTCAAAGAAATAGTCTGGAGGTAAAGGGGCAGGAAGGACTCAAGGTACAGACTCAGTATGTCCTGGGTATGAAGAAAAGGTCTTGGAGAGCTTCCAAGAGAGGAGAAACGAGACCCGTCTTTCTTTTTAAATGGAACTCTCTGATCAGAGAGTCATTCATTAAGAGAGCAGGGATGGAAGCAGAGAGACCCGTTAGAAGCATTTTACGGTAATGCAGCAAGAATTTATGATAATTTGGATTAGGTAGGTCATGGTGGATATATTTTTAAGATAGATCCAAAGGATAGCCGATACACTGGATGTGAAGTGTTAGAGACTAACATGAGTAAGGAATGATTCCAAGTTAAAAGCAGGTTTTCTTTTGGGAATGAGATGTGGAGAGGAATCAAAGAGACTTAACATTTTTTTTTCCTGAAAACTTATTTGTCAAGCTCCTAATATATGTTACCTAATTTCTGACTTCAAGGGAACTCACAACCATTTGGCTAAGCAAGACCCAAATGAGGAGTGGGAAGTTAAGCCAAAACAGAGAATTAATTACAAATCTCAGTTTTAAAAATATGCATCTATTTAAAAAAAATAAGTGGTGCGTTGTCTAATGAAATTAAGTCTGAATGGTTTGTTGAGGCCAAGATTAAAATCCCAATTCCGCTGTCAGGGTGCAATTTGGAGCCAGATAACCGTAGCAGCCACAACAATATAATACAGAAGTTTACTTTTTTCTAACTCAGTTTGGTTTGATAGACCTGGGGTCGAAAAACAGCTCCAGCACTGATGGGCAGCATGACATTGGGCCAGCTCCTTACACGCTCCCAACGCAGCTCTGTCTTCTGTAAATTCGGAATGACATCGCTGGCTAGCTCAGCCGCTGTCCTTGAAGATGATGTGCATGTGACATTGCATTGGACACACGGCTCTCAGTAACTTGCTGCCGCCGGGGCCGGTGCTTCCTCTGCAAAGCCTCCCACGTGCTCTGCGCATGTGCCTCACTCATCCGAGTGCCTACAATCAACGTATTCTTTTCAAAGAGGTATCTGGTCCATGCCACAAACTGCTCAACGGCAAGAATCATTTATATTCCTCACATTCCCTGAGTGCCTGGCACTGTGCTGAGCGCTAGAAAGAGTGGAAGGCGCGTCTCTCCTTGGCACGCAGCACTGTCGTGTGGGGACGTTTGCTAATTGGCATGCAGCAATGCCACCTGGCAGCGCTGCGGTCTGACCGGCACCCGCGCAGTACGGGCTGGAAGCTTACCTAAATTGTACGACAGGTGAAAAACGGCACGAACCTCACAGCTCCGCTCTCCCTCGGGTGATTAGTTCGGAAGGGCTGCCGCAACAGTACCGAAGACTGGGCAGCTTGGACAACACAAATGTACCGTCTCCGCTCTGCAGGCTGGAAGGCCAAGCCCAAAACGTCAGCGGGGTTGATGCCTCCTGTGGGTTGTGGAGAGGAATCGGTTCCAGGCCTCTCCTCGGTGCGGCTGGTGTTCTGGCGATCTCGGCCTTCTTCGGCTTGTGAAATCACCGTCCCAGTCTCTGCCTGAACTTCGCATGGCATTCTCCCTGTGCAGGTCTGCGTCCGCATTTCCGACTTTTAGAAGGACACAAGTCAGATGGAATAGGGGTCCAGTCTGCTTCAGTGGGGCCCCCTTCTTAACTAATGACATCTGCAGTGACCTTATTTCCAAATCAGGCCACATTCCAAGGCGCTGTGGGTTAGGAGTTCACCATCTGAATATCGGGGAACACAGTTAAATCCACATGCCGTTCTGCATGCCTGGCTTCCTCCTGCTTTCCTGTCCTTAGAAAGACAGTTCAGTGTCTCACCAGTATTGAATAAGCCCACGCCCGCGAGTCACCTATGGCAGCACTCTGTATTCTTATCACTGCTGACTTGCCACCTCTCAATTCAGGCCTTGTGCTCTGGAAGGAAGGAAGTTTTCTATTTGGGGGACATTCCAGATTATAAAAAAATAAACAGAACAACTTGTTTGAAGGACCCTTTGATGCCCCACTCACCATTCCTACACTCATGTCTTTGCTTGTGTCTCCCTCACTGACCTTTCCTCCCGGTAAACTGCTTCAGAGTTTCCCTCCTCAGGAAGCTCAGCACCCCCCCCCCAGGATCTTGCATGCAGGCCATGCATAGAAATGATCAGCACAGGCACCATGGAGCAAGGTTAATGAAGAGCAGTTTTAATTCTATGGCCATCTCCACTCCCCTCCTCTCCATTTATATTTTCAACATATGGTTGGCTTTTTAATGTCGCTTTAATGTTTTCTCTTGTATTTAATTATTTAAAGATTTAATAACAAACTGCTGAGAATCAATCGCACACAAGGGACACATTTCTCTGAATTCTTGCTCTTTTCTTCTCCTTTGCATTAGAGTTAATTCAAGTCACTGGAAACTAAAAGCACAAAGCTAAAAGGGGAAAAGACGAGAACTTAAATGCGTTCAGGAAAGGATATCTGTAGGTGAAATCAAACTCTCAGCAATATCTGGTAATGTGTCTCTTATCAGCAACGGGCAGGAGCGATAACCAAGGAACCCCAAAACAAATAACTTTAATTCCATTTTCTATCTAATCATATAAAGCCAAGGGTCTTCTTTTTAAAATAAATTCCTTTTGGGATTGGTTCCAAGTGCTGGGGACAAGGAAATGAAAGAAGGCCTGCGATAGGGCTCTAGTCCTATTGACGGACAAAAATTAGATTTTTAAATATCACTTTTAGAGTTTTAAGTGGTTTGTTGCCTAATATTTTAAGATCTCCTTTCCCCATTTCTAACTATTATCTGCATGAGCTAATGCATTTAGGAAGACATCCGTTTGTTAACGTGTTCTACTTACATGTTTTGAACCAGCAACTCTGCTAGACAGCGAGCCACGTCCTATGGATCCGATCAGAAGCAACACCAAGTCCCTCCCTGCCTTCAGAGCCACTCCCAGCCATCCTGGGGGAACAGAGGTCACAAGAGGCCAGTTATAACCCATGCGCTCTGATGCGGGAAGTAGGATACTGTGGAGGCCCCCCGAGGAAGGGCACCTAACCCAGCTTTGGAGGAAATGGGAAACTCCCCGGAAGAAGAGACAGCTATCGCGAGACCTAGAAAATCACGAGGAGTCTGGCTGATGAAGCAGAGTAAGCAGGAAATGTAATGGACTTGATGGAAGATCCCCTATTACTGAGTCATTTTCTACCTGTGTATTTGAAATAAGAATTAGAAATTAAGCAAGCATTTTACAAATAGCACCGGAAACTTCTAGAAGTAAAATAACATTGAATTTCTTGGAAAAAGGCCCTCTGGAATTCTCACCTAATGACTGGGTCTGACGTTCTGTTTGCTTGCTCCTGCTAACACTGCTAAGAAGAGAAACCCAAGTCTGCATCTGCTGACCCTGGCCTTCCCTGGGGCAGAACCCCTAAACCTCTTGGAAACCAGACTTTTGTACCAGCCACAAAGCAGTCCAGAAAAAGTTTGAGTGGAATCACAAGACTTCTCCTGATTTTGAACTGAGGTTTCACATCCCTTCAAATTCACTCTGTGCCAGATTCCTTAGGCTTTCATATTCCATTTTTATACCTATTTAAAACTGACACTTATTTGAAAATCCAAATGCAATTAAAACTATCTACCAAAAGATATTACATGCCATTATGAATTTTTTTCCAGGCTATATAAAGCTCATTTCTGTTAACTTCCTTGTTTTGGAGGGCATCGTTTATGAAATATACAGTTAAGAAAAATTTTAAAAGTCAGTGAGCAAATAAAACTTCATTTTTTAATATCCAATGATGTTTCTCCAGGATCTAATTAAAGAAAAACTTAGTCATTGCTTATTATCCTGAGCCCTGTGACAAATCTTACCATCCTATCTTATAGTGCACCCATTTTTTTACCAAATTGAGACCAAAGAAACAACGCTGTAGCTTTGCAAAATGTGTCTTTCATAAACATGTGTTACTTCAAAATCACATTTATTCCAAAAGGATTTTTTTGAACACCTGCTATGTGCCAGGAGCTGTCCTGGAGGTATAGAGACATAAATCAGATCTAAAACAACCAACAAAAAAGTTTATATTTTACTTGGGGAGATAAAATAAATAAAACAAATTATACAGTATATTAGAAAGTGACCAGAATTATCAGGAAAAATGAAGCAGGTAAAGGAACAGAGAAGGAAGGGATGGGGTCGCTATGTTAAATGGGATGGTTGGCAGGGGATGCTTCAGCAGTCCCTTGAAGGAAGGAGAACAAGCCATGTGGTTATCTGCAGGAGGAGTGTTCCAGGCAAAGGAAACACCTAACAGAAAGGCGTTGAACTGGCCTGATGTGTCCCAGGAACCCCGAGGAGGGTGGTGGCTGGCGTGGAGTGAACAAGAGTAAACGAGGGTCAGGTTATGTGGAACCCTACAGGCCTTGGAAGGTCATTCTGGCTCTACTCTGGGTAAGAAGGGAAGCCCTTGCAGGGTTTTGAGGAAAGGCAGGACATGCTCTGATATCGCTCTGGCTGCTGTGTGGACGATACAGCACAGGGTGACGAGAGTGGCCGCAGACCAGGTAGGAGGCTACTGTAATAGGTCAGGCAAGAGAGGATGGTGGCCTGGGCCAGGATGATGGTGGTTGAGGTCATGCCCAGAGGCCAGACTTGGGATTAATTTTAAAGGCACATCCAATACACTTTGCCCATCATCAGTTGAAGGAACGGGGATGGGAAATGAAGTTGGGAGGACCCCTAAATTTTTGGCCTGAGCATCTGGAAAGATTGAGCTGCATTTCACTGAGCTGGGTAGACTTCAGATAGGGCAGGTCTGGGCCAATTTTTCTTGGAAGAACACAAAAAATATTCCAGTACACTTTCTCATGTATCGCCTTAAAACTGTGGTATAGATTTTCAAATTGTCAAAACTGAATTTTTCCCAAGTACAAATTGTTGTAGATTAACAGCATACTTATCTGGAAAGAACTTACTGACAAACTCACCTGAGTGGAAAAATGAAAAACAAAACAAAACACTTCCTTTTAACAACAAAAATTATTTACATTTCCTTTATTCGTAGCTTCTGACACTTTTGCCATTTGCCATTTCTGACTGGAGCTGAAGAAATGCAGACATTTTCCTAAACCTAGAAATTTCTCTCATCACTTCCTTGGGCATGGGCATTTTCAAAGTTCGCTGAGGAGCTCAGCCTGGCCTACGCTTGACTAGGACGTGAAATAGAAAGCAAAGGTATCATATCGCTGGCCCTGTCTTACCAATTGACCTCAAATATACTGTTTTCTGTTCCCCTTAATCCTACACTCTCCTTGAAAAATCTATCTAAGCAACTCAAACCCATTTACAATCCTTTTCTCCAATTCCTTTCTCTGATAACTCATTTCATGTTTATTCCTCTCTTTGTGTGAAATAGTTGTGCCTGAACTATTCATTTACTTTTATTTTCTGAAATGTTGAAGCACCTTTTATTCTTTTATTTTTAGACTTCTATTCTGTTAATGTCATCAAGCTTTCTCATAAATCTGAAAATCAACAGCAACACGATCTTCATCATCTTCCAACAGCACAGGGTAACAAGAACCCAGGACACGTGACAAACCACAGCACAGGGTAACAGAGTAGCCTAAAAACCCCATTAAAGGAATAAACTGTCTAATGAAGCAATGTGTTCCCCATCCTTCAAGAGACTAAGGCAGCAAGAAGAGGATTGGAGAAAGGATCTTTGGGTTGAGTAGAGGGCTAAATAATAAATTGTTACTATTTTAACTTTATGAATAATAGACTTGAGTTTCATATTCCCTGCAGGGTCATTGTAAGGATCATTTGAGATCTACATAAATAGTATAGGCCAGAAACTGACAAATAAATATATTTAACAGTTGGTGGTTGTGCTTGTATAATAGAAGTAGCAGCAAAAGAGTGAGTTGTTAGAAAAAAAGAGGGAGGGAGAAAATACAGAAAAACAAAAGAAACTTCAAAATACCTTGTAATATCTCTCCCCAGAGAAAAACACATCATATTTTGATATCTTTTTTGGTCTGGATGGATGGGAGAGAAAGAGGAGGGGAAGGAGGGACAGAAGAAGGAAGAAAGGAAGGAAGGAAGGAAGGAAGGAAGGAAGGAAGGAAGGAAGGAAGGAAGGAAGCAGAGAGGGAGGAAGGAAAGTGGGAGGTAGGAAGAAGGGAGGGCGGGCAGGAGGGAGGAAGGGCAAAGGCATGAGTGATAAGTTTGAAGGCTTACTTTTTGCCTTATTACTTGAACGGTAAGTTGTGGATATAGGACCCTAGTCCAAAAAACATTTTCCTTCAGGGGTGCCTGGGTGGTTCCGTTGGTAAAGTGTCTGACTCCTGATTTTAGTTCAGGTCATGATCTCAGGATTGTGAGGTCCAAGGGCATGTCAAACATCAGACTCCACGCTGGGGGCGGAGCCTGCTGAAGATTTTCATTCCCCCCTCCCTCTGCCTACTCCCTGCTCCCCACTCAAACGCACTCTCTGAAAAAGAATCGGAAAAGTTCCTTCAAAAGTTTGCAGACATTGTCTTATTAGTTTTTAACATCCTGTGCGACATGGGCCGCCTGGGTGGCTCAGTCATTAAGCATCTGCCTTAGGCTCAGGGCGTGATCCCGGCGTTATGGGATCGAGCCCCACATCAGGCTCCTCTGCTAGGAGCCTGCTTCTTCCTCTCCCACTCCCCCTGCTTGTGTTCCCTCTCTCGCTGGCTGTCTTTCTCTCTGTCAAATCAATAAATAAAATCTAAAAAAAAAAAAAAAAATTCCTGTGTGACAATTGAACATTCTGCTATTAGTCTGATTCTTATTTTTGTAACCAAGTTTTCCTTTCCCTTCACTTATAGGATTTTCTCTTTACTTTCGTTCAGAAGTTTCATAATTACATTCCGAGGTGTGTCTCTTTTTCCATTTGTTTTAATTTTCCACTGTTTCTGTCAAGTCTTTGTTCATATCAGAAAATTTTACTTCTGTTTATTTTCCTTGCTCATTTCTTCTTTCTTTACTCCTTTTACTATAATTAGACAAATGTTGGATATCTTAGACATATCTTCCATATCTCAGCAGAAGAGGCAGCCATTTTCATAGAAACTTTGACTGCAATGGATGGGGGAATGTGAGCAAGGATAAAGCTTGCCTCTGATCCTAGAAGCTCCTTGTCTATTGCTTTGTTCCACTTCTTTCCCTGGAATCAATACTCATGCTGGGTTTTCTCATTAATCAATTGCCTCATTTGCTTAAAGAACTGTTGCTGCATCGCTCAACTGCAGCAAATGCTGGTTCAGCCTCTCCCATGGAGACAGGAGCAGTTGGGCCCGTAGGCCTCTTAATAATCACCGCCCTGACCATCCTTTGCCTTATTTCTGCTTGCAAGTTTGGATCTCTGATTTACAGAATTTTTCCTGAATTCAGCTGGGAAAATTCACTCTTGAATGATATCCAATTTCGTTTTTACGGGCCACAGACACTCTATCAATCCAAGTCCATCTGCTATGTGTCTTCCAGAAATTCTTTAGCATTCCAGGCCTGCTGACAGTGCCCTTTCCAAGCATGGCCAAAAACAAGTTTGTGAAATTTGTTTTACTGCCCAATGGTATGCAGTGGCTCTGCCTTTTTTGAGTTCCAAGTTTCACTATGGGTTTATCCTTATTTTTATTTATTTTTTTCTGTCATTTCAGTAGGATCATGGAAGGAGAAAAGCAAATGGATTTTCTTGGTCAGGCATCTTAAACTGGAGTTGCTGAATTGTGTTTTAATTATTATTTACATGCTTGTCTATTTGCAGTATAAGCTATATTACTTCATTTTTATATACCTGCCCCTAACACACAGAAAATACAAAACAGAGGTTATGTAAGGAATAACTGAATAAATTAGGTGGAATGACTATAAATGAGTATTTTATTACATTACATAAGTAAGTAATAGAAGAATCATCCCTTGAACTTGCTGTAGAGTGATAGGAGAGGAAATTTTTGCCCTGTCCACGGCACTTCCATTGTGCTCTGAAGAGAAAGAAACTTTATAAAGAGCTCAGCATTTTGTGGGAGCTCAAACAAGGTTGCCTAGAGTGGTTGGGGAGGAAAGAAGGTGAGGAGAAGAGGGAGAACTAATTCTCAACTGCTTTTCTCAACCAGCCTTTGTAAGAGATTGCGTTCCTGTCTTGTGCCTCTTACGCTACTGATCACCTCCCCTCCTCTCTGAGCTCATGCTTAGCTGCATTTCTCTGGACACGGTTTGGTTTCCTACCTCACTTCCTTGTTGTACGTCACGTCGGTGGCATCCGCCTCTGGCTAAGTTCGGTCCTCAGAGCCCATTCTTTTGCTGCCCTTCCAGGCTGTGTCACAGCCACACCCATCCCAGCCCCCCTAAATAAGAACTGACATGTTGGCCATATTTTTCCCTAACTTTTTTCAGTTTCATATTTAATCCTAATAAAATCAGTAAAATAATTCCCTCTCTCCCTCAGTCCAGGGATAATTGGTGAGCTTAATGCTTCATCATTTATTTTCAGAGTCTCCAAGAAGTATAAAGAGTGTCTAATATGCAAAAGCCATGGTGAATATGAGCAAAACAGATAAAGAAGTCAAAGAATTGAGGCTTCCCAAGCTACTAGCCATTTGCCCCTCTGCCCCCAAATCAAAAGATATGATACATAAAGAAGTCAAGTCAAAATAATTACACCAGATTTTTCAAATTACATATAACAAGTGAAGAGAGCAACAAAGATTATCGTAGCACCATACGGCCAAGAGCTTATCATTGAATAAATTTACACATTTTATTGTTAGTCATTCTAGAAGCTAGTGTAGCCAACCATTTCCTTCTCTGAAAAAGAGGTGCCTGCTTCAGGTCATTCTGAGGCATTGAGTTTAATGAGCTGGAAAGTATATGCTGTGAATTTCTACTTGCGGCAAGAAGTTTTGCATTGAAGTATTACAATTGTAACTCAGGATTGAATCTCGATTTATTGTTTAGATTTGTGAAAGTGAGTCAGTTTGTGGGGAGAAGTGGAATGTATGATATTAACAGTATCGAAATAAAATAAGTGAGAGAAAATAATCATCGGGAAGAAAGTCACTGGAGATAAAAAAGGTTTGTTTTATCATATGCACTTTCTCTGGCTTTATGATGATCAATAAATTTGGGCATTTTTCAGACCTTAGAAAAAGGAGCTCTGGATAGGCTGATTGTGGCAGAAACTGACCAGCTTTTCACAAACCCTTTCCTCTTCCAGGACCATGCACTGAGGCTACCTTTCCCAGCCACCTTTGCTTGAGACATAGCCTCGTTCTAGAATGTGTGTATCACCACTTTCATTGCAGAACCACAAAATCTTCCCATAGGTGATTCTTCCCTTTCTTTCCCCATCCTCTGGTTGAATGTGGAGAACTCTGAGGTCCTCGAGGAGGATGGAGCCAGAAGATGGAAGGATTCTGAGTCTCAAAAGGTCAAGTGTTAACAAGGAACTGTTACACAAATAAGAAATCAGACTCTGTCATGTTTAGCCACTGAGAATTTAGGATTTGGTTGTCATAGCAGCTAGCGTTAGGCATACTGATTTATTATACATTCTTAGAAGTTACTGGCTAGACTTTTTTTTTTTTTCTCTATTAGAATTGGTCACTATGGCAAAGGAATTTCAAATAATGACCATGGACATGGAACTAGAGCTAAATCCATGATGATAGGTAAACCGTATACCTAGAACAGCAAGTATCTTTTAACTCACTTCAGTGAAGCTTGAGTCTTCTGAGTCTTCCCATCAAATAGGACAATGGTTCATCCTCAGAGGGCTTCATTCATCGCATTAACCTCAACCAACACTCCTACTACCTGTGTTTCTATGTAGAAGCAATAACTCCCCATTTTAAAGGATCTTGGACAACTATTTATTTATTAATTTTCTGTCAGCCGCCTTCTTGAATGTCAGCTCTATGGCAGAAGAGAACTTGCTGGTCCTGTCACTTCTTAATGCCCAGCAACTTGAATACCCGATCCATAATTAGACACTCAGTGGTAATTTCTGTTGAATTAATGAATGACTCTTGATGTCCATGACTGAAAAAATTTGTGTTATTAGATTCTTCCTCCGGCCAACAAATATTAATGTGACTTAAAGCAAGTATAAGACATTAGTCAGTGCCCTCAAGGAGTCTATGGCCCAGGTGAAGAAGATGGGACATGATAGAATCATGACAGATAGTGAATGATAAATGCCTAATTTAATTAAGTTGGCAGAATCCAAGTGTTTCAAGGACTTCAGGGCGAAAGAATAAGTGGTTAAGAAAAATTTCATAGGGAAAGCATCTTGAGTCAAATCTTAAAGACTCAGTAGAAATTGACAGCCAAGACCAAATGAGATGTTCTTACCTCAAGGGAGTGGGGAATGAGGTTCACAAGACATCCACTAGAGTGGAAGGGGAAATTATTAGAACCTTCATCTTCATGTGTATTCACTTTTCATATTAAAAAAATGGGCTTTACTAATACCATATGAATTAATAATATTCACACATACAATTTATAAAATAAACATGCACATATTATGGGGGCATGTTTAAAATCAGGAAGTTTAAAGATTACTTATATTAAGAGGGCATTTTACTGAGATGTGAGCAAGGCATGGGTGCAAGAATGCACAAAGGGGCATGACTGCACCACAGACTGAATAGCACAAGGGGCATGTAGAACTGAAGAATAAGTTCAAGTTAGAAGACAGGGTTGTAGTTAAATTAGAAGGAGTGTTCAATGTCAGTAAAAGCATTTATATTTTGACTGTTGACTCTTCCTCAACAACATACCCTCATGTGTCCACCATTCCCATCTCTATGATTGCCTCCCTAAGAGAAGTTCCCTTCAGTTAATGTCTGGTGACTGCAACACCTCTTAACTCATCTCCCTGCTTCTATGCTGGCCCCACCCCACTAATGTCTGCTCCCCACATAGCAGCCATTGTGATATTTGAAAAAAATGTAAAGAGGATCGTTCTACTCCCTTATGCAAAAGCTTTAAATGACACACCATTGCACTTAGAATAAAATCCAGGGGCACCTGGGTGGCACAGTCAGTTAAGCATCCTATTCTTGCTTTCAGTTTGGGTCATGATCTTGGGGTCCTGAGATTGAGCCCCACTTGGAGGCCTGCAGTGAACCCTGTAGCAAGCCCCGCGTCAAGCTCTGTGCTCAGCTCAAGTCTGCTTGTCCCTCTCCCTCCCCCTCTTCTCCTCCCCCCTGCCCTTCCCCCCTGCTCTGTCTCTCTCTCAAATAAGTAAATAAGTAAATAAATCTCTTAAAAAAGAATAAAATCCAAATTTCGACCATTCCTCTGTGATCTTTCCCTGGCTTATTTTTCCTTATCATTATATATCACTCCTGCTCCTGCTCCCTATACTTAAGCCGTATCAATCCTTTGTTGCTTCTGGTACATGCAAACTCTTTCCTTCCACAGCGTCTTTGCACTAGCTGTGCCCTCTGCTTGGAGTGTGTCTCCCCATGGATGCATGACCCACCCTTTCTCATCATCCAGGCCTCTTCTGTGCTAGGTACTTTCACATGTATACTTTCATATGTACATATCATTAACTTTATCCTCCCCTCATCACAGTGAGGTAGGTCAACTACATTTAAAATGCACGTATGCATATATGCATATATATATGTGCATTGATTAGTTTACATGGTACTTTAGCATGGGTCTATTTGATCTTATCCCCATTCTCTCAGGTAGAAACAGATTTGTAGAAGAAAGGAATGGAATCAGAAAGATCGCGACTTCCCCAGAGTCACACAGATTCTAAGTGCTGAATCAAGAATTAGACTAAAGTCATTTGGCTTCAAAATCTGGTGGTCTTTTTTACTCCATAACCCAAAGAGGCAAAGACAGTTTCAAGAATGTGAGGGAAGTCAAGAGCATCTGAGAGAGTCAGCGAAGAAAAAAATGTATCGATGAGGAGGTCAAGAGTAGCCTCTGGCAATATGATTCAACCAACACATTTGCTGAATTAAAACATTCATTAAATTCCTATCAAGTGCAAAACACTGACCTAGGTTAAAAGCAATACAAAGAGGGGTTCCTATTCCCTAAAATGGAATTTTCAAAGAATAATGGCACCAAAAGTCAAATTAAATAAGGACAATACATAATGCTCTGAAGAAAGAGAAAAGCACACCCAGGTCAATTCTCTGCAATTCTGGCAGTGAAAGGAGGAGACATGGGTTTGGTAATAGGAAGGAAGAACAGGTCAAGTGAAGGTTGTGTTCAAGACTCAAGGCAACAAGCGATTAGGTAGATGTCAACTTCTTTAGCTTGACATTGTTTTGTGGCCTTTTTAGCCTATATTAAGAAATTTGCATTTCCACTTCAGGCTTCCAGTTATCGGCATTTCAGTGGTGTCATCAAAATGACTTTTCCTAAGGGTCTGTTCTGAGAGCGGTTGTCAATATTGAAAGTTCAGGATCTAGGGAGGGCTAATGTTGACTCACAGAAAATACCCTTCTGATGACTGATGCTTTTGCTGCCACAAGTTGGCAGAGTGACACATTGACCCAGAGCCTCCCAGGATTTCATGAATAACTCTGATGGGGGCAAGGAGCTTTTGATAGATTCACGCTTGCTTTCGGGTATTCATGGATACTCTAGAGACCTAAAAGTGGGAAAGCAACTTCCCAAAGTCTATTTACCTACTCCAGAACAGTGGAAAGACTCGAGTTTAACTCAAAATACTGCACTATCAGATCTGAATTCAGTTTGCAGTGGGTCCCTCATTAGTACTGACTTTAATTGCTGATACCTGCAACTGTCCAGGTTCTGCTTTGCAAGCCATTCCTCCAGAAACTTGGCGTATGACAAGGTGGGACATGGTCTCAAATAATGAAGTAGATTAGGTAACCTTCTATTAATTTCCTGGAAGAGATGAAAACGTGACAATGCAGCAGCCCCCGGCCGAGAACTTACGCTAAGGATATAATAGGGAAACATGTTTGCGACCTTGCGGGCTTTAGCGTAAATGTCAGAGCACAGCGGCCGGGAGCGCCCGGCTTGCCCAGCAGTTGGGAACACCCAGCTCGCTCAGGGCAGAGCGCTGCCCCAACCGAAACTTGATTGCTCTTGACAATAGCCCGCGGGGTCCATAGAAACATGTTTAAAAACTTGCTGAACTTTACATCATCTAATCCCGTGACCTTCCCCGTGATGTACTACTATTCACTAGGATATAATAACGGATCATTCCCTTGATTGTCTCTGATTGTTTATCGCCAATAAATATGCGAGGTTGCAGCTGTTCTGGGCGATCGCACTCGTGGCGGTGGCGCACCTGCCGGTCGTCCCCTACACCCACGCTCTCTTTCGCAAACTAACCGGTCTGTGCCTCGTCCTTCTCCCGAATCAATGTTGCGGCTCCGCAGGCCGTGTCGCGGCATAACAATAAAAGAAACTGAAGCTAACAGCTAGATATGCTGAAGGAATGAGGTCAGCACAAAACCAAAGTCAGCCTCTGAAGTAAGAGGACAGTGAAGGACATAATGGAACAAAACCAGGAATACAGAAGGTTACGTCAGCAGATTTAGAAATTGTATTTACTATACTAGTTGAGGGAAATACTAGATATTCTCTATAAAGTACATACAAACATAGAATTTCTGGGGAAGCTCAGTATTTAAATATCATTACTCTCAATCTGGGTCTTGCTCTAAAAGCCTTGTAATGGCGTTGCTTCCTGATTCTGGCCCGAAGCCTTCCTGCTATCACGCTTGTTTGACATTCCTATAAACTTTGATTCCAGATCCTTCCTCTATGGTGCTGGGAGACTGTCTCCTTGATGTTCCACAGTTATTAGGCTCATGTAGCTCTGGAGGTTATCCATCTTGGAGGGGGAAGGAAGGTAAGAACCCTTATGATACATTCCAATGGAATTTTTTCTCTTCTTCTGAGTATTATAGCCCCTCCAGAGAAGCCTCCCACAAATACTCAGTTGCTACCCTCATCTTGCTCCTTTTTTCCTCACCCTTTCTCTTGTCATATTTCCCCCCAGAACTCTGCAAGAAGAAAAAAAAAAAAAAGTAAAATCCAGTAGCTATGAGAGTAACAACCAAGTACTCTCCCAGTTGAAAATGAATCTGACATTTCTCCTGGTCTGTATAATTACCATGAACCAATCATACTTTGGAAAATACAGTTATATCCCAGAGATGTTAAATTGAGGGCTTGCCTTTTCTTGAAACGTGTAAGTAAGTAAGGTGAATATATTATTTTAATCGTTCTAGAAATGGCTATATCTAGGTAACATACTGAGAAAGGACAGGATATACTTCAGTGGTTCTCAACCCTGGATGCACATCCGAATTACCTGTGTGGCTTTTAAAATATACTAATACCCCGGCCCCGCTCCAGACCACTGAAATCATAGTTCAGGTTTCCCCACTATCCAGTAGCAGAACATTAATATGAAGCCTTTTGCAAGCTGAAATGGTATAAAGCAAAGCAATTACCATTGCTTAGTATGGAAAACTTTTTGAGCATTAGCAGACCCCCAAAAAAACTTTTGTAGGCTTTTGTGACACCTTAACACACATCTCGCTAACAGATGCACAAAATAAATCGAGATAAAGAACACTGGTCACAGACACAGTTCAAAGCTGCGGTGGCTTGATGCTGAGATGCTCAGTACAGCTTCCGGGGAAGGAGATTGGTGGCGCATTCTCACTGCTCTGGCGTGCGCGGCTTCCGTAACGGCTCACTACAAAATCAACGCAGCGGATGGAGGACCACTGATATCACACTCAGAGGAATGGAAAACTAAGAACTGGATGCTGGTCTCTGCTCCACCCCTCACTTAGGCTGAGACCTTGAACAAACCACCTGTCCTCTGGGTTTGAGTTTCTTCCTCTATAAAATGTCAATGGCTCCCTTCTCTCTATTCCGTTCTTTCAGTTGGACTAAATGCTCTACGGATATCATCCAGTTTTAAAAGTTTGTCATTTTCAGGGCCTACAAATGACTCAAGTGGGATTATTCTGGCTTCTCAGATCAGAGAAAAATCTCGTGACAAAAGGCACTGAAGTGATTAAGGATGATAGACAGGAAACAGCTGGTAGGCAGCCGGAGACTTAACCGGGCTGGAAGAAAGAGCCAGGCTTCCCAAATGTCAACCCTCGATGGACTTAGGAGGAAAATAATGAGAAAGGAAACACCCAGTTTGTTGACAAAGCAGGTTAGCCATGGAAGAGGTCTGATGGGGCCATATCAGGATATAGGTGATTCCGCTTTTAAATTTCCAACTCTACCCTTTGCAGGAAATCAACAAAATCAACTTGAGAACCTCATCTTCTTTTGTGTGAATGCCAGATCTAACACATACCTATATATCTATTCAAATATACATATTCACATATGTCACATATCGATATGTATAGTCATATGTTCAATGAATTTTTCAACAAACAAATATTTATCAAATATCTACTGCATGTTTTACATATTGAAGACACGGCATATACAAAAGTAAAAGTTCCTTCTCAATGAAAGCTTACATTGTAGTGGAGAAGGCAGACTAAAAACACAGTGAGTATAGCTGATAAAGACTAGACAGAAAAAATTGCAGAAAAAATATACCAGAAGTGTTGGGAAGGGGGTCTAGTTTTAGGTGGAAAAGCAGAGAGAAAGATAATCCCACGTATCTTATTTGGAGTTAGGTGCAATTAACTTCAGTTTCCATCTGGGAAACGAGGATTGTTTGCCTCCTTCTCCAGGTTCGTTGGGAGGGTTAAGTGAAATTGTGTATAATCCTTGATAAGGTACCTGGCAGGTACTGACTCAATAGAGAAAGCGAAAGGAATCGCAGAGACTGGATAACTGACCCAGAGTCAGCAGCAGGTCATAATATCGCTAGACCTTAAACTCAGAGCTTGAAACTTCACATCTCAGGCCTGCAGCACTGTGTTTACAGAGTGGTCCTGGTATTTAAAGCTATGGTACTCCCTCCGTGTCTGCGGGCAAACTGTGAGGTCTGCAAAGGCAGAGGGGGACTGTTCGGTCTCCACTATAATCCAGGAAGTAGTAAGGACTCGAGTAATATTTGTAGAATATTAATTCCACTTACTACTCTAATATCTAAAGGTAACCCCTAAAACTCAACAAATATTAGCCATGGAAATGCTGCATCTCCGCAGGTGCGTTTGCTTTTACACTGTGTGCTGAATGAGACTCCAACATGTTTGACTAAATTAATGTTTTGTTTATTGGTTTAGTTTACTTTAGATTATATGAGATTAAGTGGATTTCCAAGGTTGAAATAAGAATACAAAAGGTACATTTTAACTAAGCATTTCCCTATTTTCAAGCCCTAGCCCTCCACCATGGCATTTCAATGCCCACTGTATTTTCTCTGAACGTAAGGGAGATAGCCTTATATTTTAATCACTGCTCATGCTGTTTCCGTTTCAACCTTTTGCCCCCATCATGGACACCATTCTTTTGATGATCACTAATGCCACTTTAGGACCTCAATTCTGTCCTATCCTCCTTGGCTTCCTGGTAGCCTTTGAGCCCTGATGAACATAACAGTCCTCCTTAAAACCTTCCCCTCCCTTGGCTTTTAGAAGGTTGGACCTTTGGCTCTTTGTTCTCCCCTAGGCCTCCTTTCTTGTCTTTCTGCATGTACACCTTCCTCTCTCTCCCTGCTCCGTACATGCTGTCAGCTCCCAGGGAGTGTAGTCTTCCTCCGTCTTCCCATCTCCCTTAGTTAACCTGTTGTTGTTATTTTAATCATGACTTCAATTATCAGCTTAATAAGGGATGCTTCTAATTTCCCTCCTAGTCCTACTCCATGGTGGCTTCTAGGTCTACATTTTAGGGGGCATGCTTCTCTGTTCTCTTATACGTAGTACATCCAAAATAGCATTCTTTATCATCAGGCCTTTTATCCTCCACCATCCTCTTCCTTTTGCTGTGTTCTCCACCTCTGCTCCTGGCATTGCTGTCTCTCTAACTCACCTAGGCTTAAGAAGTCCACAGCCATGACCACTCATTCCTGACCCTTGTTCCCATATGCGATGGGGCCATCAGATCCAAAGCACTTGGGTTCCATGATGCTTCTCACACACCATCCCGTTCTTCTAGCCCCTTCTGTTGTGGTTAACGTTAACTCTTAGTTACACAATCGCCTTAAAGCAGTTCTCAGCTTCCCCTCATTCTCCTGTCCATATCCCACACTTAGGAAGTTCTAATTGTGTTCCTCTCCTTCTCTTGCTTCTTTTGCTAAAGTTCAAAATCTTTGCATATGAAACTTAACCATCTGGCCCCAAATACCCCTTCCCACTCAATTTCCCATCTTTCCCCTCTCATGTTCTGTTTCAGCTGCACCAAATCACTCCCCGTTACTCAGACCTACGGCCCTGGTGTCTTTGTCCCTGTAGGGCCTTTCACCTGGACTGCATTGATCCCACCTTGGCCCACCAAATCTTTCCCCTTTTCCTCCAAGGTCCTCCCTCAGGAAGTTTCCCTTGGTTCTCCCACATAAAATATAGCATTTTTCACTTCTATGCTTCATTATCACCTTATCTGTTCCTTTCTCATAGCTCCATTGAACTATCTTTTAATATTATTTTAAGTGTGTATATGGGAGAGACATTTATCAGGTGACTACTTGACTCCCTCCCTGCTACTGTTTGTTGTATCGACCTAATATATCCTCCATGATTGTTTCATCACTTCAGTCATTGCTCAAATGGCCACCAGTCTCTGCTGGCTACCATCAGCCCCTTCTGGCAGGCCTGGCTCCCTTTTGCAACCTAGTACCCTCCCAGGGAGAGCATCTCCAAATGCCCAGCACTGCTCACCCTCATAATGACTCGCCTTTGAGAAAGGGTGAGAAATTTCGGTTAATGTGGCATGTTTACATCTCCCATTTTCGTTTCACTTAAAATTGCTCATCAATGCCTTCTAATCACCACATTTCCCATTGACCTCAAAGACCCAACCATCTTCCTGTTCCTCAGGCTAAGATCCTTAGAACAGGGTCATGCTGCAAAGCGGTGGACTGGTGGGGGGGGTGGGGGGCACCTCTCTTAGAACCTCTTTCTTTTGCAGTTAGAAGTGCATGCAGCAGCCTTGCCTGACTTCTAGCTTCAGGGCTGAGAATTCAAAAAATTCCCCTTGCCAGAGAACATTATGTGTTTACTTAGCAGCAAAGAGAGCATTTTCTAAATAATTGATTGCAAGCTCTGGATCTTCCTGAACCGTAGTCAGTTCCTGGAATCCACCCTGAAGGATCGTGCGTGCTACTTATTCAGAACTGTCCCTGTGGCGATAGGTCTGTCTCTGTATGCTCTTGATTTTTCCTTCTGTTTTTCTCTAAAGAAGAAGAAAATGAATTCTCAGCCATAGTGTAATTTTAAAGATTTATTTTGACTAGTCAAAAATGGAGACTATGAAAAAGCTTTTCCCTGGGATGGTAATCCTCCAAATGCTTGCATTTGAATTTGTGCTTGGCCTGCTGTTTCTCACATTCCTGCTCTCACCATCTCAAGTCCTTTGCCTGAGCATGCTTTCTATCTTTACTTTTGTTTGGGGGCTTAGGATATCAGACGACAAGTGGTACAAATTTTGAACAAAGCAGGCCTCAGTTCAGGGGAGACTGGATGGGTCGTATCAAAGCATACCTGTGCAAACGGTAGGAAAAATATTTTCCCACCACCTTCTAAGTTCATTTGCGCCAAGTAAAACTTACAGGCCTAAACCAGATAATAACTTCAAATTAGCTTTATGATAAATAAATACTCTAAATCTACCCAGAATTATGTGGGGTTTTTTATTCAGTATCGTATTGCGGCAACAAAATATGTTGTTAGGACCTGCGAGAATTACTGTAGCAAAACAAAGGCTCATAATTGATATGAAAGACACAGGGTATCAGTGATGCTCAGTTACCCAGCAATGGAAACCGTACAATTCCAGAACCGTGAGTGATCCTCGAAGCCGGCCCTCTTAGGAAACTGAGGCTCAGATGGGTAGAGGAGCCTGAGCAATTATTTTCTTAGTATGAAAAGTTGATGAAACAAACTGAGGGCTTCAGAGGGGAGGGGGGTGGGGGAATGGGATAGGCTGGTGATGGGTAGTAAGGAGGGCACGTATTGCATGGTGCACTGGGTGTTATACGCAACTAATCAATCATCGAACTTTACATCAGAAACCAGGGATGAACTGTATGGTGACTAACATAATATAATAAAAAAAATTAAAATAAAAAAAGAAAAAGTTGATGAAAGTCTCATGACTCATTTAAGCCATACCATCAAACCAAACCACGTCTAATCTTACACATACGAGGTAGCCTGTTGAGATTTGCCCAGAGTTTATCAGAGAAGCCAGATTTCGAGAAAACAAAACAAATCAAAAAAATCTCATCGACTGTTGAATTAAATCTCTTATTTGGCATGAGGGTGGAATAGGGATGATATAAAACCAAATCAAAGCAATCTCAAGCTTGAAGGCCTACCGATCATGTATTAAAATAAACAGGAAATAAATTTGCTACCAAATGGTCTCTCTTTGTTCTCCATCTTGACATTTCTTCTCACTTCCTTCTGCTTCTAGCCCCTTTCTTTCTGTCTCCTGCTAAAGAATCCAACCACAATTAGTCAGTAGCAGTAGCTCTCAAACAATCTAGTAGGGAGACATTTGCCATTTACCTTTAATTAACCAAAGGGCAAACGTGAAAAGTTGCTCAGAGCCAGCTTCTGGGGATCTCTATGAGAAGTGTGTGATTTGGGTTCAGGAGCTGTCAACGCAGCCGGCAGCCTTCTTCTCTTTCTTTAGAGACAGATTCGACCTGATTGCATAAGTATTTTGAATGGTTGCTGAAAGTGGCTTAGTGTAAGTAGTAGCTCTCCATGGCTGAGCTGTCAGAGCCCAGCATATGCGGACCAATGAGTCCGATCTTGCCAAAACTTCTTATCTCCATGGAGATCGAGGCTGTCGGAAAGCTCGTCGTACAAATTCCCTCCCCTCACTGTCCATACACTGCCCAGCGTGCCCTTTTCTCACCACTGAGCTTTGCCCAATCAACTTATTGTGCACTCTTCTGAGGCCAAAAGGTCCCAATTAAATGATAGCAGAACTGGTGTTTCGTGTTTCATTTTCCTGTGTACTGCTCAGCTTTTAAAATTTGTCCCCCAGTGAGGCCTGTGCAAACACGATAACCCATACTGCCATTCCCTTGGCCTGACCCAAATTCTGGTTTAGGTTCTTCACGCTTCCATTTCTCTTTCCCATCCCAAACTGGGGTTTTTCTCTAACGTTACAGTGCAAAAGTTCTAAGGCCTGTGTCTTATTCAACTTCTAACCTTGCCCTACTGTAGTAGCTGGGAAATAGTAAGTATTTGACATGTTTGTTGAATGAAGGAATAAATAACGACTCAGAGTCTGCTCCCTCTTTGGAGCAGTGTGTCTGGGTTTCTCTGTGTCTATCTTACTCTGCACTTCTTACAGGACACTTCTCTCATCTCTGCACGTTTCCTGCACAGTTTCTCACATAGTTTTACAAGCATCTCTTGGCTGCAGAGTTTACCTGCTTTTGTGATGGGCCCGGAAGTTGAGTTTTCCCCAGCTGGGTCTTTTTTTCTAAGGCTACTGGGACCATTTCTAGGGAGTACATCATTAGAGTGATTTTTCAGTGGCTAAAGAAGCTGTCGTTGGCATTTAGCCCTGCCAAGTAGTAAAGCTCTTTGGCGCTACTCATCCTTCTTCCTTTATTTATATAAAATATTTAAATGCTTCATTATGCACTTAAGACAGCTCTAGAAAAGTGTGACCAGAAGTAAGTCAATAGAGGAGTTAATGAGGCTTTGTTTGGAGAATGCAGAAGTTTATGATAATTCTGGAAACAGATTTCTGGAGCACGAGATGTTTTCGAATTCATTATTGCCTTTAGAACAACATGATCGTCCACGTGAGCAGCTGGACTGTTATGAATAGAATTAGTGAGAGAGTTGGCTGTATTGTTTCTTCATCACAGGTGGCAGATCCTTTTCCTTTTTGTACTTGGGAACTCTCTTGCCTTTGTGAAATGTGATCAGTAAATTCAACAGTTTGGGGTATTTGGTCTCCGACTTTGAGTGAAAGTAAAGTGCAAAGAATTAAATCTGAGAACTTCCAGCAATCATTAATCAAGAGGTAGAACCGTTTTCAATAATATTTTCAATCCTGCTTGCACCAGACCTATATTACAGGATAATTGGTCGCTTGATTTTATCAGGCTGGGGCGTCTGGAAATACTTTGTTGTATTGATTAAGGGCTTAGCATTTCTGTGCAACATACCTGTTTGCATGTCAGGCGCCTTGCTGGAATAAAGATGTCACCATCTCAAGATAGTCTGATAAGTTTTTTGTTTTAATTAACTTATGTATTGATTCTACTTTTTAATTAAATTTGATATGGAAAGGGATCAGGATGGAGGGCAGGGTCTCTCATAAAATTTCTTCACCAAGACAGAACAGCTTTTCCACCTATTACAACAAGTGCCACACACACCCTCTAGATGGATCTGTGGGCTGTGGTCATGCTCGCTGTTGGTCTCCATGACAGAGTCTGTGAAATGTTACTAGGGTGGAAAAGAAGTTTACTGCTTCCTTTGATGGAGGGCTTAGGGAAAGTGGGGGGAGGGGAGAGATGCATTCCCAAATGCCGCAAAAATCAAAGTCCCTGAATGAACAAGTTAAAAGTGTGTGAGATAGCTTGGGATGGGCATTAACGCCTTAGAAATCACAAGTCAAATATTCACTGAACATCACTGGCTTTAAAAAAAAAAAACAAACAAAAAACCGTGGGTCTACAGGGCACATGGGTGGCTCAGTCGGTTAAGCAACGGTTTCAGTTTGGGCTCAGGTCATGATCTCAGGGTCAGGAGATCAAGCCCCACCTCCGGCTCCACGCTCAATAGAGAGTCTGCTGGACATTCTCTCTCTCTCTCTCTCTGCCTCTCCCCACTCTCTCTCTCCAAATACATAAATAAATAAATCTATCTTTAAAAAACAAACACTGTGGTTCTGCTTATCCTGGAAATCCGTAATGTGAGGACATTAGCTCTAGATAGAGCAGAAGGGATGGAATCATCAAACCAAACCCCCTCACTTGCCGTATGAGTACATAGAGCAAGAGAGTTCAGTGACTTAGCCATGGTAAGTTGAAGCAGGGAGACACTAGACTCACATCCAAGCCTGTGGGTGTGGCTATAAAATCGCTAATACTTGGGTAGCAATGTTAAAGCTTATCCTGTGAATACCATAGGCTTATCTTGAGAATTTAGCAAAATAGGCAAGAAGGAAGCTAGAATATATATTTAAAATAAAAATTTATCATATCCAGGGTGCCTGGCTGACTCAGTTGGTAAAGCATGAGACTCTTAGTTTCTGGGTCGTAAATTCAAGCCTCACATTGGGCATGGAGCCTACATGAAATTAAAAAAAAAAAAAAAAAAAGGACCATATCCGATAAGAAAGGGGGAAATGGATAAAACCACTGCTCATCCATTGTAAATTTCAAGGGTCCTCACAGTAAAATTTTTCCTGTATAGTTGCTGGATTCATGTCAGCTGTTTTGACTCTGTTCCTCCAGCTTAGGGAAAGAAAAAAAAATTCTAAAGGCCCTACCTAACATATATGTACACAAAGCAAAGAAAATATTAGTTTTCCCTCTTCGGTCATTTGTTGCAGTGGGACCGCTTTGTCCTCTCTGGAGCTCCCATGAACATCTTGGACAGATGCTGTATCCATTTTCTATTGCTGTGTAACAAATTACCACAAACTAAGCAGCTGAAAACAATACCCATTTGTTAGCTCACAATCTGTAGCTCAGAAGCTTATGCAGCATGGGATCTCTGCTCAGGTGCACCAGGTGTTGGCTGAACTGAGTTCTCATATGGAAGCTCCAAAAAACCACCTGCTTCCAAGCCAATTCTTATTGGCAGAGCTCATCTCCTTGCAGCTATAGGACTGAGATCCCTGTTCCTTGCTGGCCATCACCCAGAGGCTAATTTCAGCCCCTAGAGACCTCCTGCATTCCTTGCCACGTGGCCTCCTCCATTGTCAAAGCAGCAATGGTACCTCAAATCCTTCTCACACTTTGAGAGTCTGACTTCCTCTTCTCTGACCAGCTGAAGAAGACTCTCTTTTAAAGGACTCAGGTGATTGAGTAAGGCCCACCCAGATAATCTCCCTAGTTTAAGATCAATTGCTTTGTGACCCTACTTGCATCTGCAACATCCCATCACAGAAGTCCTTAGATTAGCATTTGACTGAATAACTGTGAGAAAGCGTGTGCATATCAGGTCCCAAGAATCTCGGGTGGCCATCAGAATTCTTCCTACCACAGGTGGCATGGTGGTACCTGTCCAATGTCAAGAATGATGCTTCCTTTGTTAAGAAACGTTGCCACCCAACGCTGAAGATTCAAAGAGCCAGATAGATTATTTTTGTTTAGTGTGAGCCCAACTCCTAATTCATATTTTTATATTGTAATCTCTATAGTCTAAACCTAGATGTGAATTGGTATGGCCATACAAACATATTTCTGAGGAAGAGCTCATAAATCTTATCAGGTTGTTAAAGGGTTTGGGACCTTCCACCCGTTATGGTCCTCTTTCTCCCACCAGAATATAAGTAGCTACTGTTTTAATCCTGGAAGTTGCTCGTCACTCTCCGCATAGAGGGAACACGAACAGTCAGTAGAAAAACCCAAGATTTCTTCTCTCTCCCCAAGCGTTAGAAACAATTCACTTGTTAGCACTCTTGGTAAGCCTCCATTAGGCTCAGGCGGTTGCTGCAGAACGGTGTCCCCATTTCCTTGTGCCCCTGCAGACCTTAGGACCTCCATTCTGGTTTGTGCGTACAGACTCTTTGGAATTACAAGGCTAAAAGGCAGCTATCTTTTGTAGCTCCAACTGATTCCACTTTTGCAACTGCCTCATGAATAGAATGAGTTATCGTTAGTAGCAGGAGGACACCATGTGTGAATCAGCCTGGCTGGATTTGAATCGTGCCTCCAAAATGACTCACTGAGTGACCTGGGGCAGATTCCATAACTTCCTCGGTCTTTGGTCTCATCGTCTTCAAAATGGGATTTATACTAATAACATTTACAAGGTTAATGGGGGGATTAAATAAGATAATACATGTAAAGTTTTTATTTTTATTTTTTTTTAATTTTTTTTTTAAAGATTTCATTTATTTATTTGACAGAGATAGAGACAGCCAGCGAGAGAGGGAACACAAGCAGGGGGGAGTGGGAGAGGAAGAAGCAGGCTCACAGCGGAGGAGCCTGATGTGGGGCTCGATCCCATAAGGCCAGGATCACGCCCTGAGCCGAAGGCAGACGCTTAACCGCTGTGCCACCCAGGCGCCCCTCATGTAAAGTTTTTAGAAGTCACTCAATAAATGCTGGAGTAGGTGTTTATCATATTATTATTATTGTTATAATTTCTCAGCTCTTATCACCGTCTCTCTTGCCTGAAGCAAGGTGTATATCCACTGGCTCTCTGGGGGCTTGAGTTTATTCCCCCATTTCTCCAAGGTACCCACAGCAATCGTCTCTAATGCACCATCACCCTATTTCAGACCACAGTGAGGAGAAAAGAACTGATAGCAAGCTCACAAAATCTCCCACCAAGGCCTCCTCCTGTGGCTCTTTGTGCAAATACAGTCTCCAAGCCATGCCACAGATGCCCGAGAAATAAAGTTGGAAAATTAGTCCCAACCCAGGATCATATGCAATAAAAGCAATAGGCACAAAACTTTGGAAAAACTTACATAGATAGAAAAGCTCATTACTTTGCACTGAGCAAATTTGGATTACAGTCAGAAATAACTGATTGTGATGGAAGGGAGAAGAACGTAACATTGAATACCGAGTACCTGCGGTAGCGTCCACTGTTACAGACTGTAGATAGGTGATGCCTTCTGTCATTCAGGGTAAACAAAGAACAGCCTCCCAGCAATACCAAGTGAGCGGGAAAGTGACTGTAACCTGAGGCTATGATCCCAAAGGGAATTAAAGGAATAATGATAATAGAGTCTTCAGTCCTTCTGGAAAGTCATAGAGAAATAGTTTTAAAAAGGGAATATGAAGTATTACATGGAAATCTAATGAAGCAATATAAATAAAGGACCAATGTATTATAATAAGATATTATGTTATTGTCTTCACTGTTTAAAATCTTTAAAATGTGAATACTCAACAACATCTCAGTAAAACAATGCAAATTTGTTCTTTTCACAAGACAATAATGAGGACAATGATGATGATAATTAAAAGATGAGATGATGTTGTAGGAGTTGTCATGTTCAACCAGACTCGTTTGGAGAATAAACAATGTCACTCCACGATTAACAACCCCAAAGTATGTCTCTATCCAGAGTGGCGGGAAACCCTCCAGCTTTCCCTGGACTTCTCAATCACCTGAAATATCCAACAATATCAGAAGGTACTGACTTGTGTGCAAAAATTTCTTTTTTGTGACTTCCACGTTGGTAATAAAGCCTGAACCAGGTATATCTTCTTGAGATCAGAGGATTCCACTATTCGCCCAAATCTTGTTTGCTCCAAAACTTGCTACCACTGCTACAGCTACCTTCTCTAGAGGTTCTAGAAGAAAACCCATTTTCTTGCCTTTTCCAGCATCTAGAGGCTGTCTACGTCCTTTGGTTTATGGTCCCCTTCTACCTTCAAAACTAGCCATGACCAATCATGTCTTTCTCCTGTTGTAACACTTGGACTGTGATTCTTCTGCCTCCTCCCTCTTCCCCCTTTAAGGTTCTTTGAGACTACATTGGGCCCATCCAGATAATCCAGGATGATTTCCTTATCTCAAGGTTATCTCATTACCAAGATTAAGTCTATCTGCAGCATTAATTCCCCTATACATATTCACAGGTTCCAGGAATTAGGAGATGGACATCTTCGGGGGTCATTATTCTACCCACCACACTTATACTCTCTCACTTAATCCTCATATCAATTCTGTGAGATGACTGTATTTATTACCTTCATAATGCTGATAAGAAAAAGGATCAAAGAGATTGAGTCACGTGTCCAAAGCTGGAAGGTGTGGAGCCTATCACACAATTATGGTTCTATGGCTATGGGTGTGTACATATCCCTCTCGCAGATAAAACTAAGCCCTATTTCAGGCACTATGTTTCCAACTTTTCTGACATACCTTTAAATACTCATGTCAGTCATGGATATTATCGATGTTTCTGTTGGTGTTTGGGTTGATGAGGCGACCTAAAAACTTACATGGTTGTTACAGTATTCCAAGGAACTGGTTCTCAGAGGAGTAAGTGGGGCAATGAGTAGATGAGATGGCCCTCTGCTGCTAGAAGATTCTATTATCGGTGGAAAAATAAAATAAATGGACAATTTGAATGCTCAGAAGGAAGGAGATAAAAACAGATTGGTCAAAAACAAATTGGCCAAAGCAGCTATTTGGTTAAAAAGTGAATCTTCGGGGGCGCCTGGGTGGCACAGCGGTTAAGCGTATGCCTTCGGCTCAGGGCGTGATCCTGGCGTTCTGGGATCGAGCCCCACATCAGGTTCCTCCACTGTGAGCCTGCTTCTTCCTCTCCCACTCCCCGCTTGTGTTCCCTCTCTCGCTGGCTGTCTCTATCTCTGTCGAATAAATAAATAAAATCTTTAAAAAAAAAAAAGTGAATCTTCAGAGTCAGTTTTTCTGGTACTTTTGGTACACTGTGGGGGAAGTTCTGGCAAAATTTTATGTGTTACTTAAGCAATTTCCCAGTTTCCCTTACTTTTTTTTTTTTTTTCAAAAACTTCTCATTTATTTTCTGTCTCTCCTGAACACATATGCGTCTTAGTAAATCTATTATAGATTCTTTACTAAATTATATGTTATGCATTATATATATTATACTTGTATTACGTGCTATTCTCAACAGAGTCATACTGTAAAAACTACTTTGTAAACTGATTTTTAAGCCTAAAAAAGATCATGACATTTCATATCAAGGTATATATTTCTGAAATATTCTTTTAATGGCCACAGCATATTCGACCATATAGACAGGACATAATTTTGTTTAACCAATTTCCTGTTGTGAATTTAGGTTGTCTCTACCTTTTAGAAAATAATGAAGAAGAGGAATCATTGCTGGGAAATGAATTAGCAACAAAATATGAAAACAATTTAAAAACCTAAAAATGTATAAAATTGCTTTAAAAAGCACCAATGTTGCATTTGAAGATGCAGTGTTAGCAAAACCTCAACCATAATAAATCAATGTCGCCAATAAGTAGGGGAAAAATCAATTTACAACTTCGAGTACTTATTCTTTGACCTATTCTTTTTACCAATTGCTATCTGGATCATTTTCCCCAAATTAAATTGCTTTAACTAAATAATTTAGACTGAGCCTGGTTCAGTGAGGACGCTATTTGATTATTCAATCTGTCACATGGTTTTTCATCAAAGTTAAAATTACTACTGAGAAATGTGCCTCTGATGAGAAGGGAAAAAACTTTCTGCTCACTCAAGACAGAAAATGAAAGAGCCAAGTGTGATGGCATTGAGCGGAGGTAAAGAGAATGCAAGGGATTAGTTAAATCAAAGAAACAAATATCATTATTGTTTGGGAAATGCCAAGATCATTTAATCCAAAATATGGAAATAGTACTGGCAGTCATACCTTGGGTTTATTTCACATCTTCAGGTGAGACAGTTCCCCACCAGAGTCATCCACATTGGCTGCAAATGCTGGCAAAAATAATGCTGCCCTAATCCAAATTATGAATTGATCTCCCTGCATCATTTGTCCTGAAATTCTGAGTAGACGCTCTACCTTTCTCTGTTAAAATGCTCCATACTGTGGAATTACAGGATAACTGCAGGAAGCATCAACTACAATTGTGGGTTAAAATTATTTCTAGGGGCGCCTGGGTGGCACAGCAGTTAAGCGTCTGCCTTCAGCTCAGGGCGTGATCCCAGCGTTACGGATCGAGCCCCACATCAGGCTCCTCTGCTATGAGCCTGCTTCTTCCTCTCCCACTCCCCCTGCTTGTGTTCCCTCTCTCACTGGCTGTCTCTATCTCTGTCAAATAAATAAATAATATCTTTAAAAAAATTATTTCTAAATTATTCACTGGCTGCCTTTCTTGTTGCAACACTAGTTTAGTTAAACTGTGTCCAACAAGCTAACACCCCCTTGAAACCTTACTAGAAACACTGACACTTTATCAAGATGTGACACTACATCTTCAAAACCTTTTTGGAAAGTAATTATTTCCTCTAAATGTCAATGATCAAATTCTTTCAAAATGATATTATTCTGTATTATTCTAAATGCAGATTACCTATAGCAATTTAATTTAATTCAGTTTATTGTCCAATAGAATTTAATCTGGCTGGGCCAAAAATTCATTATTTCATTCAAAAGAAATAATTGATTTTTTCATTCTCATATATAAGCCATACTTTCTCATACAACATTTATGGGTAGTTATCACATACTGGGCACTAGGCAAAAATGAAGGGAGTTAAAAAAAAAAGAAAGAAAGAAAGAAAGAAAGAAATTTTGCATCAAGCCCAAATGCCTCCAGAACAGGTTCTGGATAAATACCGGAAAAATAGAAGTTAAGGAAAAAAGGGGGAGGGGCAGGAGGAGAGAAGGAAGGAAGGATGAGGTTTCACGCCTTAATAACTTTCAAATCTCTGTGGATTTGAAATCTCCATGGAGTTACAGAAAAGCCCTAGGCTGGGAGGCTGGCACCTGGGTCTCCATAGTCTACTACTAACCACCCAGAATCTGGGAATTATTTCTCTTCCCTAGGCCTTAATTTCCTGAAGTGCAGGATTTGTACCCCATTTCAGTTTAGAGTTCTAGAATGCTATAAACAGCACTTTATCCACAAAAGCAGCCATACGTTTTTCTTAATTGCCTTTTGTGCCCACACAGTCACCCTGCAGCAGAAGTTCAGCGCATTCTGCTTTCCTCTCTGCTCTTCGCTAGGAAGCATCCGACCTGAGGATAATCATCTTCTCCTTGCAGCCCTAAACCCACATCCTAGGATAAATGCTGTTTTCTCCTTTTGGCTATGTCCTGGCCTTTCTCTTTAATGAAAGGGAAAGTAGCCAGTTCTGCTTTGCCCAGGAAAACAGCCCAGCGCATGCCCCTCGGAATCAAAGAGACGAGCTGGAAATGCCTCTCTTCCCATAAAGGTGAGTGTACTAGGGGCTCAGCTGGCTTGGACTCGCGATAGCATCTTTCAGGGGGCCACCCATAAATCTGAAGCGAGTCTCGGGAAAATGAGTTTGGATCTTAGGACACAGAAGGAAATCAAATCTTCTGGTCTATCCTGCTGTGGTAAAAGGTTCTGAGATTGCTAACGCTGCTTTCCTGTCTCTATTGCCTGCTTTCTTCTGGGCTCCCATTAAAAACATCTTGTAAGATAATTACTACTTTTTGTTTCTTCAAAATGTCATGGAGCCTATTTAGCCAATAGATCACCTCATGCAAGGCGACAACTTCTCTTTTAAATATTGCATTAATCGTTTAAATGTCGAATGATGTGAATTATTACCTTGGCAACCACATGGTTTTTCCTCTTGGCTCTTTTTATTCCTTCTCTTATTATTACAGAAAAGCCACTATGAGCCTGCTTCTTCCTCTCCCACTCCCCCTGCTTGTGTTCCCTCTCTCGCTAGCTGTCTCTATCC
>NC_048232.1:35413987-35433522 GCF_002007445.2 Ailuropoda melanoleuca | reverse complement strand
CCGATCATCCTAGTTCTTATGATCCATAGATGAGAGAAATCATATGATAATTGTCTTTCTTTGCTTGACTTCTACCCTAACTGCCTTACAGAGCTGCTGTGAGGATAAAATAATAAGCATGAACAATTTGCCACATTTATATGGCATTTTATAACTTATAAATGACTTACCCACATGACATCTGTTTTTGACATTCTAACAGCTGAATGAGGTGTTTTATTACTTTTGTTAATATCACTGTATAGATAAGGGGATTTAGAGCTTAACTGATTAACTTGAAGTAACTCAGTTAATCAAGGGGAGAGCTATACTGAATGTAGATCTTTATCACAGCCAATATTTCATTAATGGTTTTTCCCATTATACACCCATCTCCTTGTGAAAAAGTCATAAGGTCCATTGTGAAGCACATTACCGATGTAAGACGTTGTTGATACTAAGGAAAACTCTGGAAGGCAGACCATGCAGTTGTAATTTCCTAGATGATTTCTTGGCTAGGGGTTCCTAAGTAATTGCATTATTTTTACTTCTTTCCCATTGAAAGGCAGTCAAAGTGAATGGCGAAGTCAGGGAGGAGTCACAGTTTTGAATGGAAACTGGTAAAGGAATTTGTTTGAAAGAGTGACACTGCATGGTCTGTCATTGAAATCGTCATGTCTGCTTAATGCTTTCAGTATATGGAGACCGTTCCCGATCTACTCTATGACCAATGCTTTCTCCAGCAGATATTGTGAAGGTCTCATCTTTTCTCTCCTGAGACACCCCAACCCCGTCATCAGTAGAATGGAGCAGGGGCCAAGAACTGCTTCTACAGGGTCAAGTGTGAATTTTCACTGAGCTAGTGTCCTCTTTCTTATCACCTTGCTGGTCACTTTCTCAGCAGAGAAGCTGTCCCCGCAGTCATGTGCTCTAAGTTACCTTATCTGTCAGAGTAGAGCAGCTGCCTTGCAGGAGTAGTAGGAGTATTTATACAATAGTACGGACAGAGCGGTGTACACGATAAATGATAGTTACTTTAAAACAGACATTACTCCAAAGAAAGCATATTCAAGATTTTTGTCTTTCAGAGAAGAAATCCTATCAGCTGGCCAAGAAGCCAACCAAAGTCACTTCTATCTTATATTCTGACAATCATTTCTTAAATACTCATGGGGGAGGAGACTTAATTAATTAAACACTTTTCATTGATAAATATTCTGAAATCAAAGGGACCTATCTTTGAAACTTATCTAAGCTTTGCACAGTTGTTTGCTCCTCTCTTTGGAATAATGAATAAATTCATTTCTGTTGTTTCTCAGCATTAAGGATGCCTTCGTAGGTGCCATTTCTGCTCGAGAAGCTAGCTTTAGGTCCGTGCTGAAGAATAATTCAATTCATAGGCTTCAACAGGTCCCGAGGCAAGAAGCTAACATGTGGTTATTATTATTGTTATTAAATTCCATTTATTCAACACATAGTATATGCCGGGTTCTGAACTAAATGTTTTACATACACCATTAATTCATTTATTTATTGAGCACCTAGAGTGTGCCAGGGGCTGTAGGAAATAAATTGTTGGGAAGCCAGCATTCTGATCTCTTCATAATAACATGCCAGATTTTTAAAAAATCATGAATTATGGTTTTTCTGGGCCTTATGCTCCTTCTCATCTATATATGGAGAATGATAAAAACTGTTTTCCTTCCCGGGACTATTATAAAGATCAAAAGACATAATAGACATGAAATCCTGTGAATAATTAAAAAGGCTTCAAAAATATAAACGTTAAGAAGACCGCAGACATGTTTGGTTAGCAAATGTTTTTGCTTTGTTCATTTATTTGTTTTACTACATTCTGAAATACCTTTTCTATTAGCTAGGATTTTAGTAGACTGCCTTCCAGAGAAAAGCCAAAATAAAGTGGTTTAGCTGGAAAACACTTATTATTGCCAGATAAAAAAACATATGGGGGTAGGCAGTACAAAGGCCAACAGTGCTGTTAAGACCCAGGGTAATTCTATCTTCCTGCCACCCTAAACCTAGAATTGGGGTTTCTTCTTTCTCATCCTGCAATGGTTGCTTCACCTCCATGATAGTGTCTACATTACAGGCAGACCTCCTCATGAAGTTGTGTCAGATAATTCAAGAAAAGTTCTTTCTAGCTATATTTGGAATCCAAGATACAAATTATATCTTCTCCCACAGAAAAATGGTCAACTTATTAATACATGAATAAAAAGGAATGAGATCGCTTTTATAAAAAGGACAGGTCACCCTTTTGAGGTTGTTGTAAAGAAAGAAATAACCCCATACGATTATTGCAGACTCAAAGTTTGAAAAGGGAATTAGACGGGCATGTGCCTGGAAACTTTCTCTAGAAGTCAAATTTTGTCGGGGAACCAAAGGGGAACTGGAGGGTTGGAAAAATATACATCACTCATACTATCAGGACAGGAACAGAGGAGGAATAAAAAAAAAAGGACAAGTAGATTAAACTGGAATAAGAATGCCATTTCTCTAAGGAATGTATGGGTTTGGTTTTTTTTTAAGTGGCTATTTATTTATTTGACAGAGCACAAGCAGGGGGAGTGGCAGGCAGAGGGAGAGGGAGAAGCAGGCTCCCTACAGGAGAGGGGGACCCCGATGTGGGACTCAATCCCAGGACCTCGGGATCAAGACCTGAGCTGAAGGCAGTTGCTTAACCAACTGAGCCACCCAGATGCCCTAAGGATTGTATGTTAATTAAGTTTCCCCAGAGAAATAGAACCAATAAGAGCCTGGGAAAGAGTTGATGTGTTACCTTGAGTCTAAAGGCCATCAGCTAGCAGAATTCCCTTTTCTTCCAGGGAGGTCAGGTTTTCTTTTTTTGTTGTTGTTGGTTTTTGGTTGGGTTTTTTTTTTTTTTCAGTCCTTCAACTGATTGGATGAGGCCCACCACATTATGAAGGATAATCTGCTGTACTCAAGTCTACTGATTTAAATATTAATATCATCTAAAAAAAACTTTCTCAGCAACATCCAGATGCATTTAACCAAATATCTGGGTACCCACAGCCTCACAAAGTTGACACATAAGATTAACTATTACAGGGACTATTGAGATCTTGGAAAACAAGCCAGGCAGATAAGAATTACAAGTTATAATTTTGAGAGAGTGTCAGCATTTGGGAAATTATTGGAAGGTATCCTCCAAAAACTCAGAGAATCCATATTAAAACATAAACAATCCTTTGAATTTTGGGATAACTATATCTAGTGGTTATAGAAAATTTGGACAGAGTTGAAATGGTAGGAACAGCATGATAATAAAATGCTCAAAGGTTATTATAAAAAAAATAATGGCCCCCAATGAATCATGCCTTTTTTTTTGTTCATTCCCATCTGCTATGTCATTTTGCTATGCCTCCCATTCAGATAGAAAGCCCTTTCCTCACTCCTCAAATCTGGGATTGTCTAGTAACTTTTTGACCAATAGAACATGGCAGAGCTGATGTCATGCAATTTTCAAAGCTTGCACCTCCTGCTTTCACCCTCTTGACGCTACTTTGAGACTACTGTGCTGGAAGAAATTCAGGCACGTGGAAAGAAAGGTCCATCTGTCCCAGCTGTGGAAGCTGTGTCCAGTCTCCACAGGCCTGCCAGCTACACCATCTCATGAGTGAGCCCAGACAAAATTAGTCAAGGAACAGTCTGGCCAACCCAAAGAATTATAAAAAAATAACAGGCCATTTTTGCTTTAAGCCATTAAATTTTGAAGTGGTTTATTGTGCAACTATAGAAAACTAAAACATAATTGCAAATCATTTTCTTCATGACTGCCTGGTACTCCATTCAATAACCTCACAATTTTTGAAAATCCATTCCTTTCTTGATAAACATTTGGATTTTTCCCAGGTCATTCCTTCCTGATTAAAAATGAGACTTATAAATATTTATATACATTTATATCAACAGTTACACAAATCCAAGAATTCTCTGGAATATACCCATAGGAGTAGAATTACTGTTGTGGGTATGAGCATTTTCAATGTAATTCTCAAAGCAGTTATCAACCATGCAACAGTGAAATAGATAAAACATAAAAGAAAAGGTTTCTAAATATGCTAATTAAAAATCAGGAAATTTTTTCATTAAAGATAACATAAAAGAAAAGACAAGCAACAAATTGGAAAGAAGTATCTGCCTATATTTAATTAACAAAAACATAGTATACCTAAAACATAAAGAATTATGAATTAATGGGAAAAATACAAATAATTTATTAGGAAAAAATATGAACAAGCGTATCGCATAAGAAAAAATAAAACGGCCCATAAACATTTAAATGAGTCCTAGCTTATTAATAAGTAAGGAAATGCATTTCTTTGTGAACCCAAGACATCTCTTTGCCATTTTAAAGGAGGTGGGCCATATTGGTCAAACAAAATTTAGATTATGTCTCATAACTATCTACATAATAATTTTAACTCTTGAATATTCAAAAGTAGCAAATCTGGAATTGAAATGGTGACAGAAAAATACATACGTTGAGGAAGGTGCAGGGAAAAGTAATACTAATTCTGCTGGTAAGAATGCAAATTAACACCACATTTCTAGAGATGGATCTGGCAATATATACCAAAAGCTTTTAAAATGTGTATACTTTTTGAGTCAGGAATGTCATTTCTGGGAATTACTGGACTGCAAGAATATTTGTACTAAAAGTGTTGGTTATTCGGTTCCTTGACCACACATCCTTCTAAAGGATCTGTCCCACCCACAGTCCTTCCTGAGTGGCAAGGACAACTTTTACACCAGACAAACCAGACATCGCCCTGCCACAGTTGAATGGACCAAGAGCTGAGCCATCCCAAGGGTGAGTAATCCGTAGACTCTGAACAGAGGTCTCATTGATCGGGCATAAAATGATGGGCTGGACAACAGGAGAGCAAGGGAGTGGAGCTGTTGGGTACAGGGATAGGAGCCAAAAAGATAGATGAAGGGTCACATGACGTATTTGTAGGGACAGAGGAAGCCACCACATAACAGAGAGATGAGAATCATCAGGAAATAGAGAAAGGTATTCATAAAAGAGAGTGAGAGAAAGAGAATAAAACAGATGTAGAGAGAGAAGCAGTCACTCTAAGGCTGCCTTATACGGCAGTGGCCTTCTTGCTCCGGCCCGCATAGAGATCATGACGATAAAACACCTTTTTATGAAGAGCCTCAAGCAAGATTGTTCCTTGAACTCAAAAAGATTCTCACTAAAATAGCCCTAAAATGAAATAATGGGCAAGGACATAAAATTGTGATGCTGAGGCATTTTAATTAAACCGTGGTCATGTTGATGACGTCAATTGTCTCCTCTCTGTGATACATGCTCTGCGCCCTTGGGACAATTTAACTCTGGAGAAGCAAATGAGTAGGAAGCTTTTTTGACTACAGGATCAAGCTATGTTTTCCAATCTAATGCCATCAGCAATATATAGCATTTTGAGCCCACCCAAAATAAGTTTATAAAATTAAAAGAAGCACATTACAGAACAGTATATCTAAATATTTGCATTTCTTCCTTGACATTTACATATACATATATACATACACATTTACATAGCATGTGAGGACAGACGTAGATCAGAAAGGTTGTATCCAAAGCATCGACAGTGACCATCTTATTCATTTCCTTCTTCCCTCTTTCTTTCTTTCTTTCTTTCTTTCTTTCTTTCTTTCTTTTTCTTCCTTCCTTCCTTCCTTTCTTCTTTCTTTTCCGTCTCTCTGCATTCATCATCTTTCCACAGTGAAGTGGATAATTTTAGAAACAAAGACATACTTTAATGGGAAATAGTGACCATTGACACCACTGGATATCATCGTCCCCATATGTCTCTTCCACGGGAAGGGCCAGTTCCACAGGAACAGTTTGAAGATGCTGATGCATGGTTAAATATTTCGCACTTACTCTCATAAATGATGGCTACTGGTCAGAAACACAAAGTAAGGGTCAGCCCTGCGGTTAGACATTGGGAAGGTGTTGATAGCTTTAACTGAGCTGGCTAAGCCATTTCAGGACCACCATGGTTGGATCTCCTGACTGTTCTATTCACAAGCGCCTGGCTTTCTCATGGAATTTAGGAAGAAATGCCACAGACTGTTATGGGCAAAGAAGTGAGTCGTTTGATGTATTACTCAACATCAAACAATTGTTTTAATGAGAAAAACATTAGTGGTTGCATTGCCTTATTTCTGTGATAATGTTCTGAATTAAAATTCTCTAATAAACTTATCATTACAGTTTTCAATTGCTCGATGTAACTTTATTATTACAGACTATTTATTTAGTAATGGCTTCAGAATAGATTCTATTTGTAATCTGCAGCAAATAGGATTTTAATAATCAAGAAATTGTTACTTTTATGCCATGTTAATCATTAAATTGAGCCAGGAAATAGCAGAGTTGAATCAGATAAAAATACTAAATCTTACCAGGAGGCTGGATAAAACCATTTGATCATTTGAGGTTTACCTATGAGTTAACTCATCGTGAGAAGATAATAAATTATTTAATTATTCTGCATCTGCTAGAGATTCAATTAATGCTATTTAGTTTCCATAACCACAGACCTCCTGCCGTCACTCCATTCTCAATACTGTCTCTATTTCAGATTGGTAAGGGTACTGGAGGGTAAACTATGATTATCTAAAGAAGGGAAATAGCATGAACCCCACCATAGATCCGTGACATATCTGCACCATAACTTTCATCCACTTTCTATCATTTACTCAACATTTATTCAGTGATATAAAACAGTGCATCCCCTGAATCCCAGGCACACTTAGTCTTCCTCCCTCAGCACTCCTCAGACTCTTGAGAGCGTTCTCTGCACTTATCTTGCAGTGTTGCAGTGATATCTTCACATGGCCACCCATCACAAAACGAGGGTTCCTTATGATTCAAGACAATGTCGAATTCATTACAAAGGAATGGGACAAAAGATATTATTTAAAGACAAAGCTGACAGTCAACCTCTACCCATTAAGAAAAATGTCATAGTTCTATTAGACAAAAAGGACTTTTGAATTTTGTGGGAGAGAGAAAAGACAAGACTGAAATTGCAAGACCTCTTCCAGCTTCTTTGTGGTGGTGTTACACAGTAGGAACCAGAGCGCACATCTCATTGTTTGGCAGAATGCTTTAAGTATGTCCCCACATATTCAAAGTTGTACTCAGAGCAGAGGAATGGAAAGTAGGTTGCTCGACATAATGCAGTGAGAAGAATTAAGTTTTGGGGGGGAGCTTAAGGATGGGGATAATTCCTACTAAACTGAAAGCCTGAAAGGGTAGAGAATGGCCCTCAACATACCTGTGGTGAAAGAGCAGATTTTGGTTGTTTGTTTGTTTGTTTTAAGGGGGGCTGTTACAATGTTTGGTCATGACTGATCAATTATTTGTAAATGATTACTCTCAGTTTCTCTACTTACCTCACGGTGGACGGATAACAGAGCATACTTTGAGTAGCATTCTCTAGACGGTCGGAGGCTGAAGAACAAGAATGTCCAATGTTCAATTTTAAGTTGTAATTGCTAATAAATATTTCCCCTTTAGGTTGCCAACTTTTTAAAGTCGTGGTCCACATGCTTTGTAAGGATGGATTTTAGTTAGGTTGTAGTTGTGAGTTGGGGGATTTTGGAAAACAAGAAAGGGACACAGTTTTGTGTCTGGGTCAGGGAAGAGCAGAGACAAGAGAAGAAAATAGATGGCAATACAAGTTCAATGAGACCAAGACATTGAAGTCACAGTGACCTTGAGAATGTAATCTCTGTAGGTTGCTGACTCCCTGAAAAGACCACCAAAAAATTTATAGATCAAACAAAGCCACATTTATTGCTCATTGTAATAAAGGAGATTATTACCTCTTCCAAGTGTTAGCAGCATCTTGAAAGAGAGAGTACAAAAGGAAGATATTTATAAGGGTCTGGTTTAAGGTATGTCCTTCAATGTGAGAGCAGAATTGGGTCTAGTTTGTGATATGATATTTACGATTGGCAGACACAGTGAAGAGAAGTTCTCAAAGGGAGCCATAAGGAGTGAACAGCCCTTTGATAAGCCCAGGTGAATGATCTATGGTCCTCTAGTTTTCCTAATGTTCTCTATCATAATGACTTCTTATTTCAGCATAACAATTTTTTAAAGATGTTATTTATTTATTTATTTTTTATTTATTTGAGAGAGAGAGAGCAAAAGAGCACGAGCAAGGGGAGGGGCAGAGGGAGAAGGAAAAGCAGGCTCGCCACTGAGCAGAGAGCCCAAAGAAGAAGTGGGGTTCGATCCCAGGACCCTGGGATCATGACCTGAGCTGAAGGCAGAAGCTCAACCGACTGATCCATCCAGGCGCCCCATTTCAACATAATCTTATGCTAAGCTTCGAACAGGAGCACACAAGCATGTCAGACAAGTGACCCCCTGGAATCTTGCACAGCTCCTCCTCGACCGGTTAGAAATCTGCTCTCCCGGCAGCCACGTGAAACTTGGAAGTGACTTAGGAAGAAGTGCTGTCTCTGCCATGGGAGGCACTTAGAGCTCTGAACTCAGAATCTCGCCCTATGTATTTGGTCTGATTCCTCCTTTTGTGCCCTTTTGATTTCTGCTCGGAGACATTCACTGACCTTGTAGCTGACTAGCGGAGAGATCCCTTACTAGGCAAGCAAGAAACTTAGCTTTGTTTCAAAGCTCAATTTGATGGTCATTTTTTCCTCAATGCCTAACAATTTTAGTAGAACCAGAATCCAGAGATATAATGGAAAGTAGGCTGTTAATAAAATCCAAACCCTATTGTCAATGAGATTCCAAAATTATGTGTTTTCTCCAAAACTGTGGTCCCAAACTACATACAATTAAAACTCATAATAATGTAATTTTAAAATGCAGTCATGACAAACTATGGCATATATATTGCAGCTAAATGGTGCTGTATTCAAACAAATTAAAACATTATTAAAACATTCTATGAACAATAGTATAAGTTATTTGAAAGCAGATCTGCCCCCAGAAAATCTAGAACATTTGGTCATGAAGGCAAAAGTCTGTCTACCCACACTGTTTCAATTGTGTACGTGCTCTCTAGTTCTGTTAGAAATTCCGTTAGGCATGTATTTTAAACCAACAGCATTTTAAAAATGTAAACTTCTCTAGGAGATTCAGCGCATTGCTCATTTATATAGACTCATTTATATACTATGAATTTGGTCAAATAAGGCCATGGGATTTGGGAACTTACTGGATCTCAGGGGAAGGTATGCATGAGTCAGCTCCCTCAAACGGTTGGTTAGGACAGAAAGAGAGGGCTGCAAGCCAGTAATGGCTAAAGAGAGATGAAAGTATCCTTGCCCGACCATTAAAGGAACATTCCCTAAAACTGAATTATAGAGGTAGGTCTAGATTTCACACAGTTCGTGAGTTGGAACCTGCCTGCAGTATTTTTAGGAGGTCTTAGTCACTGAGACGCTATGATCTCTGAGCAGGAGGGGACAGATGTCTCAGTCATATATTTTTAGAATATTTTAGTTTTGTTTGTCTCTCCAGCTGAGCTTGGGCTTCCAGCCTGATAGTCTGCATTTAAAATGTTCTGTTGGAGTATTCAGTTCATTTATTTTTAATTAAAATGTTATTAAGATTATAAAACTGTATAAAGACTAATAGCAGACAGTACAAATTATGTATATGATGTGGTGACATTAAATATTCACCCACCCAGTTAATCTGGGTGACTTCAGAGCAAACAGCAAAAAATAACTATGGCTTCTAACTTTGTTCTTTCCAGGTTCCCAGCAGCTGTCCCTGAGCACCCCTCTCCCTCTGCTGTGATTCAAAAGTAAAGGCTTCTTCCTGGCCTGATAGACTGCTTCTAATTGAGCCTTGCAAATGAGCCTATCTCATCAGTCCATCCGTGTGGAAAATGGGGGGAAAGGGAATGGAGAGTCAGTTATCTGTTATAACCCCAGACAAGAAAAACCCGTTCCATGATACACAGAGCTCGTGGAGCATAGGTAGCAAGGGCAATTTGAAATGATGGAAGAGCTCAGTGCACACAAGACGTCTCCAACAGTAAGTTCTAGGGCCCACGGGAAAGCTGATTATATGCAGAAGGACAATAGCTCTGCAGTCATCTGGCTCTGATATGACTCCTCCCCTTGTGGGCAGAAACCGAGAGTAGGACTACCAAGAGAGAAAGAAATTCCAGCTAAAAAGCACTTTTAAGTTCGTGATCTAGTTCACCTTTCAACGATTTGTTGAGGTTAAGAACAACAGTTAACCAAGCAGAGTTTAAGAGGTGAAATGACATATTCAAGGGCATTGTAGAGGTGTGGGTGGTGGAGGGAGCATTGCAACCAGCCTCCAAGTCTTACAGTCTTTCCACCACACCAAGCAGGGATTTCTAGGTGACATGTACATATATGTATATCTGTGTATATATCCATGTGTTTGTGTGTGTGTGCACGTGGGGGGAGGAGAGAAAGAGAAGCCGCATTTTTATAAATATAGCACTTTATCCATCTTGAAATGCTGGACTGGCAAATCTGACCATTAATAGATTATGTCAGATTACTTTTAGAGGTTTCTTAAAATCAAAGGTTATGTTTTGTATAAATATTGCTATTGAAGAAAATAAACCCAGAAGAAAAAATATATTCCTTTCCCCACCCCTAAATGTCACTAAAATAAAAAAGGGGCAGTCTGAAAAATAACAGATATTTCAAAAATAAAGTTGATGGTAAATGCAGACATCTACAGTGGCTTAGGAAAACAACAGAAACAATCCTTCTCAGAGAAGGAGAAATAACAGTAAACCTCCTCTAGGTTTCTTAGCTAGCACAAGAAATCTCAAACTATATCAGTGGTTTGCCTCAGATCTGAATTTGCGTTTTTATTAATTTAAAACACAGAGTTAGATATGTTTTCATAAGTCCTAGGGTCAGCGCCCAGGTACAGGCTGTGGGACCTGTGTCCGCTGAGACCCAGGAGGGTCCCTACTGGGATGGCCAGCTGTGCAACCTCCCTGTCTAATTCTCTGGCCCTCCCAGAACATCTGTGATCTCCCTGGGGCTCTTTAGTACATTCCTGTTCAGTTTAAACTGTCGAGGCTGACCTTTATTTTTGAACCACTTACACAGAGAGACATACACGAAGTGCGCCCTCCACACAATGACCGGAGTGAGATTTCTGTGTAAAGAGCAATACGTGACAATCCCTTTACATGTTGCTCTGTTCTAGGACAGCACCTGGATCTAGTTTCTCACAGGGTCTCCTGTTGTGGATTTCTCCGACTATCTTAGCAAAGATTGGCATAAATTCTCTTTGGAAAGCTTATAAACTGTGGAACATGCCCTTGAATATCTGGGATTCTACCCCATTAGAAGAACAGAAAAATACGCTGAGCTCAGAAATGCTCAGACAACATCCTCTCCTTATTTCTGGTGTTCCAATTAGCCTTCTACCAGGAAATACCATGCAAACATTACCAAAATACATTTAAAAATACAACAGTATTAAAATATTTTTTCAGCGGCTTAAAGATTTCTGGTTAGAACTATGCTGGGGAAAGCTAGTTCTTACAGTAATGAGTACAGGGACTCAAGGATGGGAGAAGTCAATCAGTCATCTCAAGATGTGAAGAAACTTTGTGAACAAGAGGAGGAACAGAAGGGAGAGGAGTCATGAGACCTCTATTCAGTGTAATTGATGACCTGTTACGACTTTTCCAAATTTCCCAATGTCGAGGAAATGTGTCATTGAGCTGGTTTAGACATGTATAGATTATTAGAAAAACATCTGTCCGAAAGGTACCGAGTGGAGTGCCCATGAGGGAGCAGAAGGTGACAACACAGAATTTTGGTCGTGAGGCTTAAGCTAAGCAACATGCAAAACATGAAATCTCCGGTGGCTTGCAACCGTCTAATACCATTAGATCCAACAAGCTTTTAAAGTCCTACATGAAATTAAATCCTCCCATATAATGAATACAGACTGGAGAAAACTGGCTTAATAAATACCACATATTTGAGAAAATAGAATACTCTACATGTTCTAAATAAAACTCTTAAGACACCCAGTGTGCTTGCTATAAAAATATTAAAATTATCTTCAAGCCATTAAAGTAGTCAAGAATCAATTTAATGACTAGAGTATTAAAAAGAGTTGCATTTGGAACTTGCCATTTCCAGTACTGAAAATTGTACATTTAAGTGTAGTTTTAAAAAAAATTGTTTTTGGCCATTTCACTTTAAAATTCTAAAGAGAAGGAAATGTGGAACAAATATCTTTGTACTTCCTCAGGCACAACAAATACGACACGATCCTTTTTATCATTCTTGTATGCCTGTGGAAAAATTCAAAACCAAAAATATGATTCAATTTAAGAAACTTTAACCTTATTTCATGTGATGCTGTGCTGTTTGTCATTAAGACAGTTCTGATTAAAGGTTTATTGACTCAATAGATACTCTATATTATATATTACTGTTTTAAAAAGAGCAAAACCAACTCATTAGTTAGAAACCAGCAAAGCATGCAAGTGCTTTGTTCGACTGACAGTAAGCAAAAGAAGCAGTGGAAATCCACTGCTGGAGAACATTATCACCCAAAGATGTTCACTGAGCTGACAATTTTTGACATTTCCCATGTTCCTTCTGAAAATATTTGTGTTAGAGTCAGACCTTTGAACATCACCAAATACCATCTGATTGATTTCTGTGAGATCTTTCAAACTCTGGAAACTGAAGTACAAGTAAAATAGTTAAAGTTTCTTTGAATCCACACCCCAGATCTAAACCATACCAAGGATCCTGCTCTCTCATTACCCCGCCCCCACCAGCAGCACCATCAAGGCTGTACTTGAAGGAGACTATGACCTTGTGAAACCTACACCGTACAAAAAAGAAGAGAAAAGCATAAGGGGACAATCAAGCAATGTGACTAATAAAAACAGTAACAACGCTAACAAAAACAGCCTTGTTTCTGACTGGAGAAGAAGGATGGGGTCCCCCCTTTCCTTGACAGGGAAACTCACATGACTACCCCAAACTCCATGTTCTCTGTGGAACCCTTCGCCCTCACTGGCTACAATGGTCTCGATTTCTGACAGCTAATGGCCTGACCCTGTTTATGCTACTTTTACCTCAGATTTCCCCCTCAGAACCTACTACTGCCGCCGGAACTCAGCCTTGCCATCACCCCCATTACCTTTCCTCTTTTCACGACTTCTACTGTCCTCCCTGCCTCTGCTCCCAGGCACAATGCCCTATTGCAGAGTCTCGGTTTGCCTTTTCCGGCCACAGGACTTTGCCAGGCGCCATTCTAAAGGGCTTACACAGTATTTGTTCTGCTGACACAGGATGCTACATAACATCCCTTCAGAAGAGAAGCTCTCTTTACTGCAGCTGCGGGCCTCACAGAGCAAGGGAAAGGTCTTTGGGCAAGACTGCTGAGACATCACTTTGGCGATAATGCTCTGTGAGGAGAGTGAGCCCCTCCAGGATACAGTACGCACTCTAAAGCATCCGTCCGAGAAGCAGGGGCTAGGAGTGGTAGAGGCCTCTCTTGTCATCATTCCCAGTGACCTACCTGGGAATGTGTGCTTCCTAACCCTCCATCATTAGGCTCTGCGTATCTAGAAGTTCTGGGTCCCCAAAGCAGAACGCCTCTAACCAGAGGACGTGGCTAAGGTCACATTTAACTTTAAGCTATGGCTGCCACCCAGTTCCATGGAATCCTTTGTGCCAGGAGACCAGGAGGCATGGAAAAATGCCACTAAATTGGCAAGATTAATAACCCTGATCGTAATGAGAGACAGGACTGCTTTTATACAATGGGGCGGGGAAGAATGTGTTTGGTACCCAGGTAACCCACTGGGCGTCTCTTGGTACCCCCCTACCTAATTTAGATTGAAAATGGAGAGATAAAGCAGCTACAACCTAATTAAGGTATGGTGACCAGGGGCTCAGAAGCCTCAGGGATGAGAATCTGGGTCCCTCCGCCAGGTAAGCCACATAAAATAGCAGAAGTGTTAACCAAGGACAAGGGGGACAAAAATGGATGGTAGAGGAGGGAGAAAATGAGTTTTGGTTGGAACTCCTGGACAGCTATAGTGGCAAAGAGCTGAGCTAACCATTGCCCCCTAACCTTTTCCTTTTCAGGTTCATAAGGAAATAACACCAATCAGAATTTTGGAGTTCTTCCCCAAGGAGAGGACCTCACTGTACAAAACAAGTGGATCCTAGGGATGGATGGCGGTAAGTGGAGGGCTATGCCATCTAGATCTCCCCTTCAACACTGAAGCACTCCTTCCCTTAGCTTCTGAGCATGTGTGCTGATGACATATCCAGAGTTGCTGTCAGCCAAAGGGAGCTGCCTCATCTTGGGGTGGCTGCTATCCAGTGACTGGGCCATGGGGGATTTCAAAGGACCAGCCCCTCAGCTTGAAATGACACAGCTTTGGAAGGCCACGCCAGTGCCAGAGCTCCCTGGGGGATCTGCTGAGACTTCAGTCACATCATGCTGACTCAATGTTTTCCTCTGCCCAGCTATGCTCTCCTCACTCCCTTACAGGTGCTACTCAGCACTGCTGTATACATCTTCCGTACACAGACCACAGACCGTCTTTCTAGGGGAACCCAACCTACAACAATCTCATGAGCCTTGGTTTCAGTATTTGTAAAACTCACAGCGACACCTACATTACAGAGTTACTAGGAGGATTCAATGAAAAGCTACTTGCAAAGCATTTAGCATAATGCCTAGTTCATGCAATAGCCACTAAGTGTTCGTTCTCATGGGGTCCTATTCCAGATCAACTCTTGGTTTGCATGTCAATAGTGACGTCATTATCACTACATTCTAGAAAGTCTGTCCTGCGGCATTTCCTAAAACTGGTGCTGTAAGAGGCTTTCCTATTTGCCCTGCCCCTTCTCCAACTGTAGTCATCTGTAAGCCCGAGTTTCCCGGTTTCAGCTCTAAGCCTTTGAAGGATTTTGTGGCATCGGTGGCCCTTCTCTTTGGGGATGTTAGAAAACCCTAAGGCCAAAAACCATTGAAGGAAAATTACCAGACCTAGATTTGAAGAAGTGATTGTCAAATTATTTCTGACGTGAGTGTAGAACGTGTTTGAAGACTGTAAAATGAGATTGGGGGGATCTGTTATTGACCTCAAGAAAATAAATGCCCAGTTCTGGGTATTCATTTCCTATACTGGAAGCCACGGAGCTATCTTTGGAAGGATAACAGGTAGGGTGTTCCTCTATTTTCTTTTGAGTGTGCTTCAGAGTTCTATCTGCACAATGTATTCTCCTGAAAATGGATGGGCAGCTGACCACTCTTCTCTCTGGTCAGCCTTCCATCTGGGAGGGGAGTAGTCTGACAGGGTAGGGTAAGCTGGCTGTCTAACAGGACATTCTTATAGCTTAGCATTAAAATATAATTATTCTCATCACCCTGTCCAACCTTCTGCATCAATCATCATCAGTTTAATTCCTCCTCACTTTCTCCACAGGGCACCACATTTCCTTCAGCCTGTGATCACACCATGCCATTCATTCTTAAAGTTGTCATTCTTTGACCACTGCAAACTCCACAATGCCTCTCTCTCCTAGAATCCCATGGCAACTAGAGGCTGTACATTGAGCATGCAAATATATTTCTTTTATAGTTCTTTCTTGTTTTAGATATGCTTGTTTTGTCTCTCTAGTGAAACTAAACTCCTTCAAGGGAAAGATTCCTATTCTGAATGAACTGGAGAGGATACTGTGGGAGAATGGTGAACGTCCCCCAGTGAGTACCCTTCAACGAATATTGATGTCCCTCTTATCATGAAATCAAATATGGCGTCTGGTCATCAAGGCAGAGTAAAGGCCTAGATCTATACCATGACCCACTTAAAGGAACCAGAGCTCCTTGGAGAAATAGCTGATTCTAGAGCTTGGAGAACAAAGGACAAATAAGTCTGTAACATCTTTCCATCTTAGAACAGATGTGCTCAAAGAATAATGGGGAAATATCAAAATAGGATTCAGTTCAAGGAGCTCCCTCTGGCCAAATCTAATAATTTGAGCATTAAACTGCATTTTGGTTTAATAAATTACAAATCATTGAGTAAAATAAATATCCATGAGTCTGTCCTGACAAATAATCTATCTTTGCCTATTCCTAGGTCACAAAGATATTCTTATATGTTTTTGTTTAGAAGCTTTATAGTTTTAGAATTTATGTTTATTTTATTTTTTTAATGTTTTATTTATTTGTCAGAGAGAGAGGGGGCACAAGCAGGGGGAGCAGCAGTCAGAGGGAGAAGCAGGCTCCCTGCTGAGCAGGGAGCCCCATGAGGTACTCCATCCCGGCACCCAGCGATCATGACCTGAGCCAAAGGCAGACACTTAACCAACTGAGCCACCCAGGCCATCTCAGAATTTATGTTTAGATCTATGATTCAGCTCAAATTTGCTTTTGTGTATAATTTGGTGTAGAGATCAAGCTTCATTTTTTCCATATATTTATCTAGTTCTTCCAGCACACTTATTGAAAGAAAAAAAAAGTCTTCTCCCCATTACATTAATTTGCTCCTTGGTTTAAAAAAAAAAAAACATTAACCATATTTCTTTGGTTCTATTTCTGGACTCCATTCGGTTCTATTTCTGGACTCCATTCAGTTCCATTTCTTTCTTTCCATCTGCTGATTCTACTATCTTAAATATTGTTGTTTTATAGAAAGTTCTGAAATCTAATAGGGTAATTTTTCAAGATTGCTTGGTCCTTCTCTTCAGGGATATTTTGTCTCAGTTTCCAGTCACCTCAGCATCCCAAGCTTTGCCTTCTAATTCCTTAGGTCAAGAAGGACTTGACCTATAGGAAAGTGACTTTCCTATAAGCCTCATATGGACAGGAAGTGCCTTCAGGAGAAGAACTTTATTCTGTGGATTTCACCCGGTGTAGTTTTCTTTATTCAGAGGTTGAACCCCCCAGTTCTTGCTCACTTTGGGAAATTAGGTCTCTCTCTCTATCATCACTCTATCAGAATATATTCCATAGTCTCTATATAGAAAGAGTCTATAACAGTTGTCAATAGGAGAGTTAATTTAATGCAAGCTATTTGGTCATTATTGGGAGACCTAACCATTCCACTGGTTTTCAACACTGAATGTCAGGTCTGTGCTAATAGCACCCATCAGCCCTACCAGGTAAGTCCTATCAGGTGGGTGAGCTAGGAACCATGCTTTGTCCTTCTGGAAGCTTTTCATTTTCCCCATGCCTCTGACCAGGTCTCCCCAGCTTCACCCCAAAGCACCCAATCATACCGTGGAACTGTTGCGCACCTTTGGCCGTCCAGTTCCTGTCTGTGGAGCCTCATTCAGGACAAACGGGGACAGAAGCAGAATCAGGGAAGCACTCATAAACATCCTGAGGAAAGATGGAAAGAAGAACAGGAAACTTAGCCATATCTGAAGGTGAAAGGATGGGAGGAGAGGAGGTCCTAGGGCCAAAGGTGCTAGAATTTAGATCAAAATCTTGTCCCTAGGCGAAGCTGTTTATCAGTCTGTTGGTACTGAAGAGTTTTACCATTCTATTGACAGTGTCTCTTTGTCCTCCCCAGGACCACTAATCCCTTAATTGTTCTGAGGGGAACCAAAACTCTAATTACACTTCTAGCTACCCTTGACTCCCTGGGCAGCCTGGACATCACAGGCGTGTCAAACCTCCCTTTCCTACCATGAATTCTTTTGTCTTTTTCCCCTTCAAAGGCAATCATTCTTATTTCTGAACTACCTCTTTTTTTTAAAAAAAGATTTCATTTATTTTATTCGACAGAGATAGAGACAGCCGGCGAGAGAGGGAACACAAGCAGGGGGACTGGGAGAGGAAGAAGCAGGCTCATAGCAGAGGAGCCTGATGTGGGGCCCGATCCCATAATATCGGGATCACGCCCTGAGCCAAAGGCAGACGCTTAACTGCTGTGCCACCCAGGCGCCCCGGAACTACCTCTATTTTTAGTCTTTTTCAATTTCTGTAAAAAGCAAAACTACTTATTTTCTAATGAAAAGGAAACTCACCCTCCTTTGGAAACTGTGCTTGTCTTTGAAAACTACGTAGCCATATCAGTGGGCAGGGCACAAAGAAAAAAAATCATTATAATCACTTTCAGCTCTATGCAGTTTAGTAAGACGTGAAGAGCCTCAGGGTATGCGACCATTTCATCTCTCAAAAAAAAAAAAAAAGAATAAGGTAAGCCCTAAACAAATCCAGCTCCATGCTTGTTTTCTGACCTTTCATTGAACAGTTACCAGCTGTCACTTTGGCTTGCAGACCGACATTAAAAAGGATAAAAATATTGCTTTCTTAATGCAGATTCCTATTGACACAGCTTTTGTTCAGACTGTGGTGTCCTGACAAATTAGACCAGGAAAATGGAGCAGGAAAAAAAAAAAGTCTTCTGCTTGTTATCATTTTTAATATTAGCAGAACAGTTATTGATCCGTATGTTCCCACCTCTTCACTAAGGGGTGGGATCTGCATGGATTATTACACCCAACTAGACGTAAACTCTGTGCCTCTGTGCGTGGGGAACTTGTTTTAATCTCCCACAGCCCTCAGCATACTCCGAGGCACATGGAAAGTACTCGGTAATTCTTTTTTCTTTTTCATTGAAGTGTGATTAACATACATTACAATATTAGCTTCAAGTGAACAATAGGGTGATTCAAAAACTCTATACATTACTTGGGGCTCATCATGATAAGTGTACTCTTAATCCCCTTTATCTATTTCACCCCTCTCCCCACCCACCTCCCTTCTTTTTTTTTTTTTTTAAGATTTTATTTATTTTTTGACAGAGATAGAGACAGCCAGCGAGAGAGGGAACACAAGCAGGGGGAGTGGGAGAGGAAGAAGCAGGCTCATAGCGGAGGAGCCCGATGTGGGGCTCGATCCCAGAACGCTGGAATCACGCCCTGAGCCAAAGGCAGATGCTTAACCACTCTGCCGCCCAGGCACCCCTCACCCACCTCCCTTTTCTATATTTAAGAGTTTGTTCTCTATATTTAAGAGCCTGGTTTCTTGTTTGCTTGTTTGTCTCTTTTTTCTTTGTTCATCAGCCTTAAAAAAGAATGAGATCTTGCCATCTGCAACAACATGAATGCACCTGGATGTAGGTATAATTCTAAGTAGAATAAGTCAGCCAGAGAAAGACAAATACCATATGATTTTACTCATAGGTGAAATTTAAGAAACAATACTCAGTGATTCTTGTTTGATTGTATAACACAAATGTTGTTCAATATTAATATTCTATATTCAACCCCTGTTTCGATGGGTGTCAAGAATCTACACTAATTTTATACTGGTTCAATGTCAATGGCCTAACAACAAACAAAAATCAAATAAAATAACAAAATAAAACAAAATGAAAAAAATAGCAATGTCTTTTCTCCATGGGTTTTGGAATGGGAATAATATAATAAATAAATATGGTGGGGAAAGCTTTACTAACTCCAATTAATGGGTTTTATCTAAAGCTTTTTTTTTTTTTTTTTTTTTT
>NC_048232.1:35229030-35408449 GCF_002007445.2 Ailuropoda melanoleuca | reverse complement strand
AGGTGGCTACCGCTTCCCGGCGCCCTGACACGGCGGCTCCCTCCCCCTTCTGTTTAGCTTCCGATATCTGTGCGCGGTTTCACGGCTCCCCGCTTCGTACCTCGATACTCAGCGCTGGAGATGTTCATTTGTAGAGATCCAGATGTATCTTCCTGCGTCTCAGGCTGATTCCGTGGATATTCCTGCTGGTCTGGTACCTATCCAGCTCAACTCAGGGGACCGGCTGAAAAAGGTGTCCCCTACTCCTCCGCCATCTTAACCTCCCACACCTCTAAAGCTTTTCTTATACTTCATAGTGAAGTAGGAGGAGAGAAGGCCCTTCGCCACACTCCAATCTGTGCCGTAATACTTCGTATTATAGTGGTAAGTTCTATTTCAGCACACTCATACTAAGAAACTCTTGGTACGTATGATGTCGCTTGTTGCAGTGATTAATACCTTAAATATGTTTGACCAGCCGGAATTCACTAAATAATTTCAAACTCTCTTTTGCTCTGCATACGCTACAGACTAACACAGGGCAAATGATTTGGGGTATAGGGGCTATGCAATCTCTCCTAGTCTTCATCTCTTTGGGAATAAGAACACCTGTCTGGCCTGCCTCTCAGATTTGTTGTGAGGGTCAAACGGGATAATGCATGAGAAAATGATTTGTAAACTGCAAAGCTTTGCACAAATGCAAGTTGTTATTATAATTTGCATTTTACACAGGTCAAAGCCTTACTGGGCAAAGATCCATTCTAAACGTCTAGAATAAACATTTTAAACCATTTCTAAATGTACAGCGTGTAACGTGAACATTTCTTTCTGTGCCACAGATCAATGATGATCCTGCCTAGTCACTTATTTCATCAGAATAGTCCCTAAATAAAAATAATTAAAAGCTGATCTACATACCACATATTCTTCATGGCCATACAGAGCTAGTAACAGATCAATTAATCAATATTTCCCTCAGTTATGGTCTGTCAGCAGATAAACCTACCAAACCAATCAAGAGTATCACGGGCAGATAGTTGCGCAGGAATGAATTTTGCAGCTGCTGAGCCATTTTTCTCGAAAGGAAAGGATGAGAAATCACTGTTTTACCTCTTCTTCTCCGCAAGCATCGGAAGTTTCAGTTGATGGAAGGGTTATGTTGACAAAATCACAGTGAGACCCTTGGAATCGTGCGTAAACTCTGATGGACATGGCTCTGGCACAGACGACGGGAAACATTCTGAGGAGGGCCTCCATTTGCCTTTTCCCAGCACATCAGGGAAATGAACCCACCAGTGTTCTCTACAAGGTCCTGTTTCTGAACCTACATAAAAGATTGATAATAATGTCACTACTCTTGGGGAAGGCATGATGTTCCAAGGTGAATATCTCTGTATGCTTGTGTTTATTTCATTTTGATGTGTAGGACAGTAAGACAGTTTTCATTAAGCATGGAAACCATTGATTTAAGTAAGGAAGAATTTTAATATTTTGTTCCTCTAACAAATATCCCTTATTAACACATTTCATTTATTACTGAATCCCACCTCATTCGGCTTTACATCTCATTTTGTCCTTCTCTGAAAGAAAATATGGTAAGGGAAGAGACACAGGGATCTGACTGCGTAGACAGACTTGGCCTTCACTGTACTCTTCACCCTTGACACATGGGACTCTCAAAGATCTATTTTCCCTTCTGGAATCTGAAAAGCTTAATACACAGTGAACCTCTTCTTAGGAAGGTTATTCCAAGTAAGCTCTAATTTCTAAGGTAGCAAGTGGCAGATTGTGGGTAACCAGCATGGATTTATGAGACCCTAGGAAAGGGGAAATCATGAGTCCTCCATCTGCTTCTCCCTTTCCTTGATTATTCTATTCCATTTCTCTAGATAATTTAATCTGTGTCATAATATACAGCTGGAAGCAGATTTAGATTGTGTTTCCACCAGTGATTTTTCGGTCCTTTAAAAAACTATCAATACCTGGATCCTCCTCTCAGATATTTACTTGGTTTGGGGTGAGGCCTAACTTTAAGAAATATCCCTGGGTAATTTCATTGTGTGGCTAACAAAGTTAAGAACCACAGTCATACAACAGGTAATGAATCTTGGAAAAACAGACTTTGCTTTGGAAATGCTATGGTATATAGGAATTATTGTATCTATTACAAACTGTTGCATGGTCACATGTTTAAGGAAATGTACTTGAGTTTCCCAAATGTTGCAGGTATGGACCTTGCATTGATGCATTCCTGTGTATCCTGTTGCCCCTGTGGAACTTTGGGAAAGTTGAGCATAGGAAAGAATGAGGGTAAAATTAATCCACTTTTGGAAATTCAGAAGGAATTACAGAAACTCCCATGGATGCACTAGGCAGAAACTAACCAGGCTGTTGAAAGAAGTCCCATTGGCTGGTATGGAAAAGAATAAGAGAGAGGGAAACAAAGGCAAAAAAGAGCTATTGGGACTTCATCAAAATAAAAAGCTTTAGCACAGCAAAGGCCAAAAGACAACCTACAGAATGGGAGAAGATATTTGCAAATGTTTTATCAGATAAAGGGCTAGTATCCAAGCTCTGTAAAGAACTTATCAAACTCAACACCCAAAAATCAAATACTCAAGTCAAGAAATGGGCAGAAGACATGAACAGACACATCTCCAAAGAAGACATACAAATGGCTAAAAAACACATGAAAAAATGCTCAACATCATTCGGCATCAGGGAAGTACAAATCAAAACCACAATGAGTTACCACCTCACACCAGTCAGAATGGCTAAAATTCATAAGTAAGGAAACGACAGATGTTGGCAAGGATGCAGAGAAAGGGAACCCTCTTACACTGCTGGTGGGAATACAAACTGGCACAGCCACTCTGGAAAGCAGTATGAAGGTTTTTCAAAAAGTTAAAAATAGAGCTACCCTATGACCCAGCAATTGCACTATTAGGTATATACCCCAAAGTACAAATGTAGTGATCTGAAGGGACACCTGCACCCCAGTGTTTATAGCAGCAATGTCCACAATAGCCAAACTAATATATATATATATATATATATATATATATATATATGCAATGGAATATTACTCAGCCATCAAAAATGAAACCTTGACATTTCCAGTAACATGGATGGAACTGGGTATTATGCCAAGTGAAATAAGTTAATCAGAGAAAGACAATTCAGTTATCCTATGATTTCATTCATATGTGGAATTTAAGAAACAAAACAGAGGAGCATAGGGGAAGGGAGGGAAAAATAAAACAAGATATAATCAGAGAGAGAGACAAACCATAAGAGACCGTTAGCCATAGGAAAAAAACTAAGAGTTTCTGGGGCGGGGGGAAGGATGGGGTAACAGGGTTATGGGCATTAAAGAAGGGCATGTGATGTAATGAGCACTGGGTGTTATATACAACTGATGAATCACTGAAACTAATAATACACTATATGTTAATTAATTGAATTTAAGTAAAATTTTTTTTTAAAAATTACCACACGCACACACACAAAAGAATAAGAAAAAGAAAATGGAAGAGAAAATCATTCTGTGTATACCTTGAATGACCTATTTCTTTAGGGTAACAGAAAGAAGAGACTCATTTGGTGGGGTGTGAGGCTTTAGTTTGTCCATGAGAACAAAGGATTAATTTGGTAGTCAAGTATGGGAAGCTGGGGGTTGACTAGCTGTATAATAAAGGTGACATTTCGTTCCAGGGTAATTTAATTAAAATAATATCTTCAGAACTTTTGGAGACTCCTGGAGAAAATAAGCAAAAGATATTTACGAAGTTCTTTGAGAATATGAACTACTCCTTTGGCCTAAATGAGCATACAAAAACAATGTTGGCTTGGAGCAGTAGTTTCTCAAAGTATGTGCAAGACACGTTAGACTGTGATTGCGTTCTTGGTTAAGGGAGACTTCTCAGGAGGAGTAAGATTAACTCATTGGATTAAGTAATTTCTTTTAAGAGGAACTCAAGGCTCATATGGTACAAAAAGAGTCAGTTGTCTGGTGTAAATCGAGAACATTAACTGGGTTATGGTGCCAAATGCTGGTGACGTTTTCAGTGAAATGGGCAGAGATCTCTACCTTTTTTGAGATCTCTCTCTGGCTCTACCTTACTCTAGACTTACCCTAACTTACATTCTTACTCTTGCCTTTTGGTTTGCTTCGTGTTGCTTTTCTCCGCTTTATCTCTTCCTTATGGCTGGTGGGATAAGAGCCAATTATACAGATTTTCCAGAAGGAAAAGCATCCTCGCCTTCAATTCCCCAAGTTTTAGAGCCCAAGGGAGAATGGAGAAAAAGAATGAGTGATTTAAGGCTCCTCTGTTGTAGGCTGAAATGAGAACTTTCTTTCTCTTGAATTCATCTTTTGGGCCACCCAAAAGATCATGAAACTCCAGTCAAGATGAAGGTGTGGCCCTGGGGAAAGATGTCACGAGAGTCCTTTAGCCTCCTCCTGGTCAAGACTCTTGGGATAGAAGCCCAAACGGAATCACTGAGGTTCTCATTTTGTCTATTCCAGTTCACTGCATTTGGACACAAGCTCGTCATGATAGGAATCTAGAGAAGCGAAGTGGCCAAATTCCCAGCTAAACTGATTATGAAGCTTCTTCAGAAAAACCACACTACCAGAATTGCTGGTCGAAAATGCCAAGATTGGGATGTTGGCCATTTCCAGTTCTACTCATGGGCTATGCAGCAGTTAGCAATCAATGTCGGTGCCTTCTGCTTTCACCAATACTTCCTTACCCCTGTTCTTCACTCATCTGGAGTTGCTGAGTTTACTAAGATGCGTGCATTATATTGCTTTGTTTGCCAGATCAAATAAATGTTGTGACTGGTCTTATCTGCCTATCCTAGTCAGCCTACTGTTTCTTTCTTTTCTTTTTTTTTAAAGATTTTATTTATTTATTTGACAGAGACAGAGACAGCCAGCGAGAGAGGGAACACAAGCAGGGGGAGTGGGAGAGGAAGAAGCAGGCTCATAGCGGAGGAACCTGATGTGGGGCTCGATCCCATAACGCCGGGATCACGCCCTGAGCCGAAGGCAGGCGCTTAACCGCTGTGCCACCCAGGCGCCCCAGCAGCCTACTGTTTCTAAACATGTATTTGAACCACATTTTTTACCTAAAAAGAGCTAAAGACTCTAATTTGTATTAAAATGCAAAATTCTGTATATCTGCCCCTGTTTTACCTGAGGATATCTGAAACTCTACACATCCTCTGATGTTGGCTAAAAAAAAATAATGAAAGAAACAATGTTCTTTGTAAGTTGCAAATTGAGAACTAAAGCTCAGAGGTCACTGAGCACTGATTTCTAGAATCAGATACCAGACTATTACTGTTGCTTTTTTTTTTCTCCTTACTAAAGTTCTGACTTATTATAAAAGGATATAACTCAGGAACAGCCAGATGAAAGAGAGGCAAGGGCCAGGTACACGGGGAGGGGCTTGGCGCTTGCACTCCCTCCGTGGCACTTCCCATGTGTTCACCAACCCAGAAGCTTCACTCTTGCTTTTAAAAAGTCAATTCTATTTTCCTGAATTATGCAGCAATAATAGGGTAAAAGCAATATTTCGTTGTTTTGTTTACTTGTTTGTTTTAACAAGCTCCCATTTTATTTAATTTGTCATTATCCACCTCAAAGTGGAATAAAGGCAGATATTTTTCATGGTACTGTAGACTAAATTACAAATGAATGGGAACATTAGCAAATGAGAACATTGCAGTTATTTCATTATAATGCGATTCAATTTCCCTCTCCAAATGTTTGTTTTACAGCCCAGCTCTCCAGGAGAAGGGCACAGAGGCCACTGGGTAAGTTCAGCGGCCCAAACTTTCACTTCGTATTGGCAAAGATAAAAATACAATCACTCCAGACCAAAAATGAAGTACAAATGAAAGATTGGAAGATAGAGCTCTTAGCAGGTTCTCTTTTGAAAAATTACCATATTCAAATACATTCCAAATTCGGGGATTGGAGTGTCAAAAATTGTGAAACGTCAGATTTGTCCCTGCTTGCAAGGCAACAACTTAGCCAGCCAGTCTCGTAGATGCTGGCAGGAGCTATGAGATGCCTGGATCAGAGACAAGGGACTTGTAATGCACAGCACTCCAAGCAACATGAGCTTTCTGTCTCTGCCAGTGCTGCTGGGTCTCGCACCCACACGTGGCGCAGAGGCAATACAGAGCAGTTGAGATGAATGCTCATCTCAAAGCCCTGGCTTTGCCTCACAGCTCAGGAACCCCAGATCTCCTGTTATCGCACTGGCAAGTAAGCACATCTGCTCTCTGCTCCACAGAGAACTAGTATTCCTATCTTCTAAGGCTGTTCTCTATACAAACATCCTTGAAAAGATAACCTACTCCAAAAGCCTGCCAGTGTCTTTGCTAACAAGACACGCAGAGAGATCCATGAGAACGGTCCCCCCACATGAAGGTTATTACAAAGCACCCCATCAGAGTCTGTTCTAGTTCACATATTAGTGGATGATGGCACATATTTTTTTTGTTCCCTAGTAATCCATCTCTTCTCAATTAGACTATGAACTCCTACAGGGAAGAGATGGTCTGGTTCATCGTCATGCCTCCACGGCATATCCCAGAACCCTGCACCTCGTAAGTACCTGATAAATATGTAAGAAATGAGCAAAAGATTGGGATCCCACAGCAAAACTTACTTTATGGTGAACCTAAAGATGTAGGGTATGTCATGTGAGGGAGAAATTGATTTTAATGTTCATTCCTTACTACCTTCAGGAATAAACTGACCCTTAATAGATATGGGTACCCCTGGGCACCAAAGCCGCTAGACAAAAGTTTTCATTAAATTTTTCTTAAAAGCTATTTTATGAGTATGCCTTAGAATAGGGAGCTTTTCCCAGGCAAAATGGTTAATTAGTGTGCTGTGAACGTAGCTAAAATAGTTCCTTGGCCTAGGTCTCATCTCAGTATTTATGGAATCCTCTTAATGGCAGGTAGTTAAATTGAGTAAGGCTTATATGGTTTTGTGTAGCCACTGAAAGTGATTACTAAGCAATACTGAATTAACCACTAGAGAGGAAGTCGGAACATTTTAACATCCAGTCCTCAAATTTTGACCCTTGCTTCCCGATGCCGTGCTGTTCTGTTAGATTTATTTCGTTTCTATTCTTCCGGATCATCTTTAGGATGTGTAGTGTGTGTGTGGCTATAGTATATATATATATATATATATATATATATATATATATATATATATATAATAACAAAAATAACGACATGGCAGGTCTTAGAATGGTCTTCAAGTTTTAGGGCAAGTAGTGAAGTGATGGTAGAGCTAAGAGGTAGGAACTCAGATTAACTGCAGGGCCCTGGCCCAAGGAGCAGGCAGGATGGGGGCAGACCCAGCACAAGAGTAAAGAGGACACCCGCATGGACCCATGGCTGTGTCTGTAATGCATTTAAAGGACTGATAAGACACAGTAGCATTCATCCTGCAGCTGGCAAAAAAACAAGTTGGCAAGAGGCAGAAATTCCATTTGAAAATACCACTCTGACTTAGAGTAGATCTGTGGTCGGGGTCCAGCACCTCTGTTTTCCTAGGTGAGGTTGTGTTAGTTAAATCATCTGTAAAAATGTCTGTAATAATACCCATCTCACAGGGCTGCTTTAGGTATTAAGTGAATTAATATACGTGAAAGGGCTTCACATACCATGATATGAATGGTGGTTATTATCATTGCTGTAAAGACATAGAATAAAGGCAATTTGGTTGAAACAGTACCTTGATAGAGTGTACCCCACTTCAGGCCTTCACTGAAAAATAAAGCAGACAACAGATTTTGGTAAAAATGATAAAAGGGCTACCAAATTAAAAAGTGAGAACTAATCAGATATTCCTCTACAAACATTGTAATAGCCACAGAATGTCTGAGGATTAACTGTAATATTTGAGCTATGTGATTTTCGGATTGTGGAGCAGGTAGGCTTCTAGAACTGCAGTGGGATTAACTTTTTTTTAATTAATTTTTGAGCAAGTCAGTACTCCTAAAAGCCTGTCATCCTACATTAAGGCACCAACTTAAAGCACAAGGCTCCTCAAAGACGACTTATCTCTCTTGTGACTTTCTTACTATCTTAGCCTTTCTCTTCTCTGGCTGAAACCTTGGGAACACACAAATGAGAGAGAATAAGAAAATAACTTAAGTCTCTGGGTATAATTATAACTCTAAATATAAACAGCATTTTTCCATTAATACAAGTGGAAAAACTTTGTGGAGATACTAAGTGATTATCACCTTTTAAATAGCTTTTCTTAATGTGTGAAATAAACAGGGTATAGTGGGTTGGAAAAGATTTCTTAGGCTCATCTAAAAATTTCTGCACCTTTTGGTATTTCTCCAAGGATATAAATTATTCTTGGGTGCTTAGGAAAGGGCCTAGCACATAGCGTGTGACTAATAATTGTTGAATGGAGGGAAGAAAAAAAGAAAGGAAAAAGGGGAGGGAATGAGGAAGAGAAGAAGGAAGGAAAAGATTAGAAAGGAAAAAAAGGAAAGAGAGAGTAAAGGAACAAGAAGAGAAGGGAGAATGGAAAAAAATTAGGAAAAGAAGAAGAAAGGTAGGGAGGAAGGAAGGAAAGAAGGAAGAAGAGAAGGAAGGAATGAAGGGAGGGAAAAAGGAGGGAGGATGAAGGAAGAAAGAAGAAGAAAGGAAAGAAGCAAGGAAGGAGGGAAAGAAGGAGGATGAAAAACTCATATCACATAGAATGCTAAAGAAATGCAAACTTGAGTCACTGAACAAGAAAGTTAATTTGAACTTAGGTATAAAATGACCTGGTACAACATAACTCCTCTCATTGTGATCAACATCTGAACATCTGCCAGAATCAAAGCAGGGCATTCCACCATGGTCTCTTTGTGTCAGCCATTTTGATATCCCTTGATCTGTGAATGCAATGAACATTTCTTACACTTATCCCACCCCTGAATCTCGACCAATTCCTTTCTCCCACTCTACCTTTCACTTCCCCCTTGCCCTATCTCTCACTCCATAGTGAGTCTCACCCAATGCCTGAACCTTACTCCATTCTGAAACCTCACCTTGTCTCTGAGCCTGAGGGAAATGTAGGGTGAGATGATCAGTTGGGGAGAGAATGTCAGTTGACTCCATTGCTTAGACATTTAAAAATTTAAATGTTAAAGAGCATCTTTTAAAAAAAATGCATTAAACTGTCCTGACATCAAATGTTCCCCTTTCAAAATGGTAGTATTAAATTAGCTACATCCAGTTGTCTTGTACTGTTGAGGGGCTCGTATCTTCTACTGGGGTCATGTTTTCACCATCAATGACTGTCCAACACAGACAACTAATTCACTCTTGCATCACTGTTTGAGAGAGACCTTGACAATTTCTAATTCACTTCTTCTTGATCCATAATTCTAGACCAGTGCCAATTTAATCATGCCTTTGGCTCACAGAAGGTATCATCTCCCTTAGTTGACCAAAGCAAATGAGGATTGATTGTGTCTTCTTTTCTTTTTTCTTTATCGTGGAGTAAAGAATGCACTATTCCCTCTTAGAGGCTCTTACTCCACACAAATACACCTTCATCTGAAGTCTTGAAAAGAAAGCATTGACTTTACCAAAACAGACCTGCTAAGATACCTAATTAATGAATTACAGACTATTCCCCATGCTTGCATTCCCTCAACAGTCTGTCCTCTAGGCCTCATTTGTCACCCATGTAATTACGTCCTTTGATGGTCTTCCATAATTTCCAGATTCCCTCATCTTTCTTTTACCACTCAATGTGGCACTGTCAGGTCTGGGTTAATCTCCTTTAATACATATTGACATGTCCTTCAGTCAGCCTTCCAGGTTCTTGAATCTCCTCTTTAGCCCTAGTCCTGGACCTAAGAGCATAAGCCCAGCACCGCTGGTTACCTCCTTTCTACCTACTGTGGCCTCCTTATCTCTGAATTCCCATCTCTCTTAAATCTTTCTGACATTTTCCTGGGCTTTTCAATAGCTAGTCAATGTCTCTTCTTCCTCTGGTCTATTCCTTATTTTTGCTTCCATCGAGGCTTTCATTTACTCAACAAAGTGAATTGATGGCCTATTATGTGCAGAATCCTGTCTATAAAACTTCCACACCAAGTATACCAACAACAAATTCCTATGCATCATTTGGATCTAAACTTGCCGTTTGTTTTTTCTTGTTTGTTTTCTTTGTTTTTCTTTCCAAAACAAGCCCAGACCATTAAACAAGTGAAACTCCAACAAGTAAAGTCTTCTCCCACAGCAAAACAAACAAAAAAATAAAAAGCCACTAAAACAACAACAAAACAAAAACAAACAGAAAAACTGTACAGTGACTCAAAACTAATCCTGCCAGTGGGCCTGGGGGATAGATGGGAGGGGGAGGCTGGGAGCTGGGAAGGGCCTGGAGCAGGAGAAGGCCCATCAGAGTGGGGTCCCTATGTCCTGCACACTCTGCTGTAAGGTGGGAGAAAAGAGGCAGTTCTTGCCTCCCATTGTGTGTGTTGGGAGTGGAGGGGCACTCTCCATGTCCCAGTGCCAGGCAGAGCCAGCTCACCCTGATGGGTAGTGAAAAAGCCTGGGCTAGCTGAGAGAAGGTAAGGATCCTATAAGAAGTACACCCTGCGCATTTCAAATGAGGTGACCCCTGTCCCTCCCACTTCCCAGGACTGATAAGAAGGGGACTGGAGAAGCTCCAGGAGCTTGAGGGGAATCAAGAAAGGCACAGAAACATGGTGGGGCCGCCGGCTGGCGGCTGGGGGGGCTTACATAGGTTGATCAGTGTTTAACTTGCCATTTCTTGATATGCATACATTTTGCGGATATATGGTCAGTTACAGGAAGAAAGCCTTAGTCACAGTTGCAACAAATATTCCAATCACTGGAACATAGCTTTGTTAGTGTAGCAAATGTATCAGAAATACCTGAAATTAACACTGCAAATGCACAGTTACTTGCTGAGAGAATGAGGACTATTCGGTGCAGTAGGGGAGGAAAAGTCAGTCTGAAAAGACTAGCCCAATGCCACACATTGTTTCAGAACTATCTTTACTCCACAGGAGAATATAACCCTGAGCCAGCTTTAAAAGTCAAAACAATTAAGAATATAATTGACATCAGACCTTCATTTCACTATAAATTCCCTAAATCTGTGATTGCCAGATTGCTTTTCTAATTCTACTCATCCAGGTCCTCTGAGTGTAGTGGAGGCCAATTTTTAATAAAAGGTTTAAGAAAAAAGGAAGGAAGGAAAACAATCAGAACATGAGAAAAAGAATTATGGAAATCTGGTCATAAGGTTTATGCAGAAAGACCTTTATTTTGGATTGTGCTGTGCTGACTTGTGTGATAAATTCAGTTTATGATGATCTCAATTTAGGAGATTTTCATTCTCTCTTGAGGAGTACTCAGCAGCTAAACTAATTGCTTTTACAGTTCAAGAAGAGGAATGTTGAAGTCGGATCTCCCCCTCAAAATAACTCCGAAATTTAAAAAAAAAAAAAAAAAAAGGAAGGCATAAAAAACAAAAACCCACTTCACCAAAAGGACAATTTGGGACGTATAAAGGAACGGTTTGTACTTTTGCTGAGTTCAGAAAAGAGTCATTTAGAGGGTGACTGTGAAATCGAGTAGCGAACCAGCAACTTAGTTACATTGCAGGCTGGAGGGCCCGCCCGCTCTCCCTGCAGCCTGTACCCTTCGCCTCCCTCCCCCGCAGCCCTGCCTCAGCCCTCCGAGCGCGTGCGGCAGTGCGATACTGCCATCTACAGGAACTGCCTCACCCGCGCGACACGCCCGTCAGGTCACACCACCTGCGTGTCTCGCGTCCCGCGCCCTCCTCACGGGCAGAGGATAGTTAATTTTTCGTTGAGTAGTCACTCTCACTGTGAAAAGCCCAGGTTGTTGTTTAATTAATATCAACAATAAACAGACTAAATAACCCTAAGGGGCACATCTCCTTGTAGGGAATGTTGTTTTTAAACCTAGAAGAGTTCCTTTAGAAAAATAAGAAAGGAATCAGTAATATATTTACTGTATTGTTCTTCACTGTCAGAGTACAATTATACAAGCAACAAGCACTTAGCCAGGAGCAGATCGCTTTCCTTGACCTTTGTGTCTCAGATATTCCTCAAATTAAGAGTTCATTTTCATCCAAGAACATAGAGTCATGTGCTTAGGATTCCCTTTGCCGGGGGGGGGGGGGGGGGGGGAAANGGGGGGGGGGGGGGGGGGGGGGGGGAATACTTGTAGATTTGGTATTTGAAATATGATTAGAGGTTTCTATTTTCACAGCGCAGCTTAACCCAAGGTGATTTACACAGTGTTAATCCCCAAATGATAGTTTGGGGTCTATTCAGTGGGTGATGCGTCATGCAGAGCAATACCAAATTATTCTAGAGTCCAGCCTCCTATGGAGGTATGTCTGGTATTTATTCATAGTTATTTCCTTAGATAGAGCAGGATAAACTTTTCATATGTGGTCAGAGATGACCATACACACAGAAAAGGCTCCATAGCAGAGGAAACGACGACCCCCAGACTGGGTGAGCTGGCGTTGTCTCCTCTCTGACAATCCGTCTGCAGGCATGGTTTGAGAAATCACAGAGAGCGGGGTGCTAAACCATTCCAGATCCTCTCCTTTTTTCTCACGCCAACAAATGCTCCAAAGACAATGGTTTTAAAACATTTCAGAAGCATGCTTAAAAGGATGCAGAGGGCACAGAAAATATGAGGTTTCTTTCCCTGCTTTCTGGTTGATCAACTGCGGTTCCAACACTGACTTATTGGAAATGGTATGGAAATCAGAAGGATAATTAGAGCTCATTTCTATGTGAAGCAACAGCCTGAAATTTTCATTGAATTTACACAAATTAGAGAAAAATCAAACTTGGCATTATCTCATCCTGAAATTTCTCGTTCATACTGAGAAGGTCGATCTTCTCAGCCTGTCAGGTTTGGGGAAATAGAGGAAGGGCACAATGTCATCTAAGTTTATTGCTGCTGCTTCCTACCATTGTTTTCCTTCCTTCTGTTTCATCCTTCTATTTTTTAATGTACTTTATCTTGCTCTATTGTTTGCATCTTTGAAAGGAACTCTAAATCCTTTTTGGGATAAAGTGACAATAAAAATAAATAGGTCCATAAATTTTGCTGCTGCAGTTTATGACCATCCCTACACTTTTCACTCTTAATCTGTCCAGAATCCTATGGATCTGATGGACAAAACCAAGTACAGCGATTATGAATCCAGTCCTTTCCCATGACGGACCCCACGTGGTCGATGTGTGGCTTCCCTCGCCCAGGCGAGAGGCCAGGTGGGTAGCCAACTTGCCATGGCCTCTGGACCAGGAGCTTCAGCAGAACCTTTGGAACCAGAGTCTCTTCATCTGTGTATTACTTTCTTGGGGCTGCCAAAATAAATGACCTCAAACTGGGTGGCTTATAACAACAGAAATGTACTCGCTTACAGTTCTGGAGGCCAGAAGTCTGAAATCAACGTGTCTTCAGGGTCCTGCTTTCTCTGAAAGTTCTAGCTTCTGATCTTGCCAGCATCTTGGCTGTTCCTTGACTTAGAGACACAACACTCCAACCTCTGCCTCTTATCTTCACATGGCGTTCTCCTCTCTGTATCTGTGTCCAAGTATCCCTCTTCTAAGGACACCAGTCATTGGATTAAGGTCCACCCTAATTCAGCATGACCTCGTTTTAACTTGATTATATCTACAAAGACCGATTTCAAATAATCACATTCTCTGGTACCAGGTGGGTATGAGTTTGAAGGGGCAGGGGTACTATTTCACCCAGTACGGTATGTATAACTTGAATAACGTACCTTCTTGAGAGAGCTGTTGTGACACAGGACTCCGCTTTTACTAAAAACCAGCCATACATTCACTTCTCATAACATTGTCTACATGGTAAATACTCTATCAAGAATGCAAGCTCAGGGGCGCCTGGGTGGCTCAGTCGTTAAACATCTGCTTTCGGCTCAGGTCACGATCCCAGGACCCTGGAATCGAGCCCTGTATCGGGCTCCCTTCTCCACTGGGAGCCTGCTTCTCCCTCTCCCACTCCCCCTGCTTGTGTTCCCTCTCTCACTGGCTGTCTCTCTCTCTCTCTGTCAAATAAATAAATAAAATCTTAAAAATTAAAAAAAAGAATGCAAGCTCAAATTGTTCTTGTTGGCTTTGTTTTTGTATGTTTCTCTTTAAAGAAAGCTCTATTGGTTTGCTTTCCATATCATGCATTGCTGTCCAAAAAACTGTGGAGGCATCATATTTACATATATTAAGCAAAATACTTCTCAACATAAGACAAAGGGCTACACTAATTATTTGGCATTTGTGGTAGGAGAGCAGAGAGGTGTGGAGTGTGGAGCAGAGAGGTTGTGTCACCAGATGCCTGCTAGAGGCTAGAAGCATCTGCTTTGGGACCCAACTGCTTTTTTCAGTTGGATTGCCCTGGACCCTCCTCAGAATTCCATTCATCCCCACCTCCTTCTCAGTCTTTTCCTATTGATAGAGACTGTGATTAGTGCAATAATTTTTCCCTCCCCCTTCAATAATCCAGAGAAGCTAGGGAAAGCTTAAAGAAGATAGGGCAAAGTTAACATGAAAATACGTGTTTGGATACAATTCAGAGTAACACCGAGTAATTATTCGACTAGAGCAGACTCAAAACAGAACCTCCACGGAGAGAGAGAAATAAGGGATTATCCAGTCCATTTGATGTTCTTGCTGACCTAACAGCCTTCCTCACCATTACGCATGCTCCAGAGAAGTTTGGCGTGGAGTGAGTTCTGGATGCTCATTTAGAGTATTAGCTCCAGGCTTATCATGGTTCAACAAAAACTCTACTTTTAAAATATTTTAATGTGTGTCATTTCCTCCATTAGGTGTTTACAAACTTCACTTGGCCAGGATGAATGCCCTCTGCATTCAAAACACAGCGAAGCCTTCCGCTGTCACATCCTGGAAGCCATTCGTGGGATTCTTGATCCAGCCCATCCTGATGGCAACACAGGGATGCACGCACTGATGTGTGTTACCAGTGTGTCCGTAAGGCGCATGGACCGTGCAGAGGACCTCTGTAAACATGTTCTCTTCCCACCGCACACTTGTTCTCTGAATTAAGGGCACACATGTGGCAAGAAAAACTGGAACATTCTTCTTCCACGAGAGAGATAGGAAACCAATAGTTGATGTTTCCTATCCATGTAGCATTGGAAGAGTCTCTTATAGCAAACACAACCTCTTGTAATTTAAGCCAGGGCCAGAAAGAACACAATAATACTGGGACTTACAATTAAGAAGTGGGAAGATTAGAGTTATTTTAAGAGGAAGAACAGTCTTTCTTCAAATGAGAGACCACTACATTGTCTCTAACAGAAGCTAATGCTCACACCAGTGAGGTGCCTCGCCTTGCAAATAAGCCAAAGTAAATCATCCTCTTGGCTCTGACCGATGGGAAGACCCGGATGGAATTGGAATGCCTCTCCCTGAAGTTAAGGAAACTTTAGTCATAAGCACTGGGAGTTGCTGAGAGATGCAGTGTTCTAGGTGGTTAGGAAATGCCAGGTTGCAATCAGGAAGCATTTCCATGTAAGCATTCCTGGAAAATTGCCTAAGAAGATCTAAAGACATGCTGGGTCTCCAAGACTTTAATAATTAGTTGTGAATTATTTTCTTGTTCGACCATTTGCTACTTTTGTATTCACAATTTCGTCTTCATTTTCTAAAAATAGGTGCCTAAAAATTGGGTTAGCAGAGGCAAACAGCCATGGCTGGAGGGTGGGGTAGGGAAATAGATTTTTCTCCTACAGTCAGATACATCACAGACCATATAAAAAGATAACTAAGAGTATAGAAGGTGGTGATTGAGACAAGTGAGCATTCACCTTCACACTCTTCTTTCAAAAGCCTTAAACAGTAGGTTCTCTCCTTTGATGGACCAACGGTAAAGTAAAACTGTCCCTTTGATACTCTTTGGAGCTCTAACTGATTCTTCATATAAATAAAACAAAAATAAGAAACTGTGCACTTCCACCATAGGACTTGCGGATGAAGCCGGAGATCCTCAGGAAGGGATGGGAACTGCTCCTGAACTGCTGTATGGGGCTTCAGCAAACTTGGGGTTGGGAAGACATAAACCAATTTGCCATTGGTTTTGGCATCAATGAGAGGCTTTCGTGGCCCTGTAACCAAGAAAATCCCAAAGCAACAGAAACATTAAGAATGAATTCCTGGGGCCCGGCTCTTAGTTTCAGCTCAGGTCATGATTTCAGGGTCATGAGATCGAGCCCTGTGTCGAGGCCCACATTGGTCCCTGAGCTTAATGTGGAATCTGCCTGAGATTCTCTCTCCCTCTGCCCCTCCCCCTCTTCTCTCTCAAATAAATAAATAAATCTTAAAAAAAAAAAAAAAAGAATGAATGCCTTATTCCTCATCTTCCCAAACATACTGACAACAATCAACTCCTTCTGAGATTAAAAACGGGGGCCCTGCCGCACCTACCTAGTACATTAATATGATCGGAGCCCGTGCTCTGCTGGTTTCAGACCAAGGAAAACAGGACTATACAAAACATCTAAAATTTAAATTACAACCCAGGTGGTGATGACGATGAGATCCCATGGGAAGGGAATGTATGGGCTTTGCTCTACAGCATAACTATAATCCTTGTGACTGCTTATTGTAAAAATGAATAAATTTATTCCAACAATGGGTTTTATAAATTCATATGCCAATTCTTCTAAGAGTATAGTACTGCCTAAAAGCAGGGACAATGATTACATTGGGAGCCCAAATATTTTCATGAGGGAAAAAATATGGTACACTGTTTAAAGCCTTGAGATCCACTGGGGGGAAGTTCTGTAATGATGCTAAAGACCCCGTATGGAAAGAGAGAGGAAGGAGACCAGAGACATCCCCAGAGAACCAGGAGGTTGGACCAGATGGTCAAAGCAATTGGAAAATTCTTTATATTATTAGATTTTTTTAAGACAATGGCCTTGGTTTATTCATTTTTCTATCGCCTATAAAATTTATTACAATGTTCTGTGCATAATAGAATTTTAGTAGATATTTATTGAATAAATAAATAAGATATAACGAATTAAGCTTCACTGTATAATACTAGGTACCAATGAATTAGATCAGACTGTCTTAGAATCATCTAGAAAGCGCTTTAAAAAATATAATGTCCCCCATCCCAAACCAATTAAGTATGAAATCTCTGGGGTTGGGATCCAGATATTCCTATTTCTCAAAAGTTCTTCAGCTAATCCTGATATGCTGAGAGTGATGATATCTACTAAATGGATTGATCTCCCAAGATCTCTTCCAAGACCAAGATTCTGTGGCTTCTAAAACTTTATTAGACTCTTTGAATGATATGTTGGTACCAGCTGTTTAAAACTCCTTTAGCTATAGCCAGGACCAGCTACATAAGTTGAAAGACTCAATGCAAATGAAAATGCAGAGCTCTTTATGTAAAATTATTAAAAAATAATAACTAACAGTAATTTTGAGATGGCAACAACCATGGAGCTTTAAACCGAGTGTGGGGTTCCTTATGAGGACAAGACCCTGTGTGACTGCGCTGGTCACACGCCCATGAAGCCAGCCCTACCTGTAGCACCTAGCCCAGCCGTGGGAAATTAACAGCCTCATAACCGTTATTTACATCACTACTACAACTCTTCGTTCTTGCACTGTCAGAGAAATGAGGTGACTATCATTACCCTCTTTCCTGCTTCATGAAATTTTAAGAGATAAAAAGGGTATTGGAAGTAATTTGGTCTAACATCACATCTAAAGAAGGAATTCCCTTCAAATTGCCTCTGGTATAGTAGAAATCAGGCAAGTCATCTAGTGACCTAGAAAAAGTGACTTTTCTTCTCATTGCCTTATTTTCCTCGTCTGTAAATGAAGTCAGTGATGCCTGCTGCATCCTGTTGCAATGAAGATTAATTGAGAGGTGTAACATAGATGTGGTATCGTCCCATGGTCCACCATGGTGGCTCTGAATCAATTTAAGGACCACATTTAGCACCTATTGCTTTCCAAAAAACATGGACAAATAAATAAATAAATAAATAATAAATAAAATGATTTATAAATAAATAAATGTATATTTTAACAATAATATAGGAACATGGAGGAAAAAGATTCTGTACTGGACACCCTACAACATAAATGTTATCAAATTCTGCATTAAGCATCTTTGTCCTCTGAAAATTTCTTTCCCCTGGCAGCCACCTCACCTCACATTTTCTTCTTCCCTTCAAAAATTGCCCTAAAAATTTCTCCCACGCTTCCCCATTATCTTGAAATACTGAGCTCTCTCCTCAGTTTATAAATGGAATTTAGGAAAAGAAAGAAAGAAAGAAAGAAAGAAAGAAAGAAAGAAAGAAAGAAAGAAAGAAAGAAAGAAAGAAAGTTAGTTTGTTAAGCAGCTGAACTATGACCATGTACTTTTCCTCTGGCATGGAGGCATCTAACACCACCCAAACGCTTCTGGAACAATCCTCTCACTCAAAAAGATAGTAAGGGTTTGGAAGAGTCTGCTACCAAGAAAATAGGGTTTCCTCTACATAATTTTTTGTAAAGTGACTAGTTCATGGTAAATGTTAATTCTCTCCTTCCTTCCACCCTCCTCAGTATTTCTGCCTAAACACTTCCGGTAATGAGAGGGACTCACTCCTTCATATTTACTTGATTAATAACAGAATAAGTCCATTCTGTTTTTTAACAACTCTATTTGTTGGGAAATTCTTCCTATTTTGACCCTAAATCTGCTTCCCTGTAACTTTTGTCTGAAGTTTGTCATTCCCCTGGGACAAATCAGAGTTTCATTCTTTCCATAATTCCAGCTTCTCCCTCCATAGGTTTCTCCCCAGTTCATTTACTGCTCTTCCTGCAACCAACTTCCCAAATTCTGGACTTGCTGTCTGCCCGCTACCGAACAACTTCAACTTTCCCCTTTTAAAAACATGGTACTCCCAACTAAATACAATCACTAAATGTGCTCTGTGATTTACTCTATGTAGAGTGCCAAAGAATCATCTCTTCCCTTTATCTGGGCACATGCCGGTTAATTATTTAATCAAAGCATCTCGCAATTTCCTCAGCTTCTTGGGCAGCTCTCTCAGGAGACTCTTTGGAATAGCACAGGGGACAAGAGGAACACTGATGCCAAACCTTGTGCTTTCGTCACTAACTGTGCTGAAACAGGCCACTAAAATTTCAGCAATCAAAGATGGATTGGCTGTGACTCAGAGCAAAGGCATCAAGTAACGTTAATTGAAGTAACAAAGGCTCCAAGTGACAGATTCCTTACTCTAAAAGCTGTGGATGAACCCAGAAAATTAACATCACACTCAATAATAGTGTGCCTGCTCCTGTCCCCTCTCTCATCCGACCAAGTTAACACCTGCTATCTCTCAGGCACTGCGCTGACGTGGTCCCATTCTCAAGCAGCTTAGAACATAAGCATGGCAAATGAGTAACTAAAGAAGTAAGTAGGCAATTACACATTGGGATAGGGTTAGGAAGGGAAAAAATAGAGTGTAATGAGAAACAGGATAAAAGAAGGGACCTACTTTAAGTGTGGATGATGAGAAAATGTGTCTCTCAGAAGATGACATTTAAGTTTGGATGCCTGGTAGAATTGAAAAAACTAGCCAGGCAAAGAGTCGGTGGGGAGAGGTTAAGGCAGCAAAGGGCATGGTGAGGAAATTTTGGTGTGTTTGAAGAAGCTGAAAGGATGCCAGTGTGCTGGGAGCCTCGTGAATGAGAGGGACGGGACAGAAGAAGAGGCAAAAATGGAAAGCCAGGTATGGACCACTTCACACAAGCCCTGGAGAGCCATGGTAAGGAGACTGGGTGGTATGGAGTCAGGGCTATGAAAAGTGTGTGGTGAGCTTTAAGCAAAAGTGGAGGATAATCGGATTTAGGTTTTAAAACACCATATATAACCATAGCTGCTTTGTAAAGGAAACTTTGGAGGGAAGCAAGACAGGAAGTGTGGGATTAATTTGAAGGCAATTGCCTTTGAGCAGAGACTCTTGGTGGCTTGAATCTCAATGGTAACAAAGAGGACAGAAAAGATGAGCAGTTTTGAAAAATACATATCAGAATCTCAGCTGAACTTTAAGTCATTTGATCCTGATATCCATAGACGTTCCTAGGAGTTTTAAAATGGGATCCCCAGACAAGGGCGTTAGCATCACCTGGAACTTGTCAGAAGTGCCGATCTCCACACCAGACCTACCGACTCGGAACCTGGAGGTGGGACAGCCAACTAGTTCTGACAAGCCTTCCAGGTCATTCTGATATATGCTCAAGTTTAAGAACCATCCACTGACCAAGAGGAATTCATTAACTTGGGGCTTTCTGAATACAACAAAATGTGTAGAGAATTCCTGAGCCAATGCTATGAAATTAAAATACATTTACCATGTTCTTAACACAACCTAGTATGACAGGCTGCAAATATTATAGTCATGTTTGGAAATAAAATTCTAGCTCCTATATACGGGACTTGTTTGAAAACCTGGCGAGTAAGGTGAAGAGAATCCTCTTCCAGTGCGACTGGGATATTTTTCATCTTTATGTTATCCCAGTTATACTGATACTTTGTATTAGGATGGTTGCATCCTGTACCTAGTCCTCAGTCTTTAATGTCTTTTTATGAATTTGTCCAAATATTTCATCTATATTTGGATTCCATGGAGATTCCTCATTTTGATATGTTCTAAGAAATGTCAGTTCCTTGCTTTGTTAATCACGGGGATAAGATTTTTGGTTTGCTTTAGTGCTGTCTCTCCTCCTAGGAAAAAAAGAGAAGTTTGATTTACTCCATTGGGCAGAAGAAGTCACCACCTGACCTGGGTATAAATTAAAACTGGCTGTCCCGTGCGCAGCACCATGGCACTTCCTTTGGCACAGCATTAAACGTCCCCTCGAAAGCACTGGTTTGAAGATGTCACTATTACACTACACTCATAACATTGTTGAGTGTGCTCATTTTTAGTGATTAACATAGATTACTAATAGTTACATATTTATAACATTACCAAAGAGTAGTAATTTGAGTTCTAAGTTTGGGGGTGCCTGGCTGGCTCAGTTGGTAGAGCATGTGACTCTTAATCTTGGGGTTGTAAGTTCAAGCCTCATATTGGGTGTAAAGATTAGTCAAAAAAAATGCTCTCCCCTTGAATTCCCAGGTTGGAGTTTGTTCTTGAAAAAGGAAAAAAGCATTGTGGTGGACCCTGGAGTCAGGAGTTAAGGCAAAATGATAAAACTTCTGGGGTGTGGGGGCGCCTGGGTGGCGCAGTCGTTAAGCGTCTGCCTTTGGCTCAGGGCGTGCTGCCGGCGTTCTGGGATCACGCCCCACATCAGGCTCCTCTGCTATGAGCCTGCTTCTTCCTCTCCCACTCCCCCTGCTTGTGTTCCCTCTCGCTGGCTGTCTCTGTCAAATAAATAAAATCTTTAAAAAAAAAAAAAACAAAACAAAAAACTTCTGGAGTGTGGAGACCACTGGGGAGAAGCAAATACATGCATTTCCTAGTAAGAACCTCAGGTCTAGAACAATGTCTGGCCAATTAGCAGGTCTTGAAAAATTAATTATTTATTCAGCCTTGAAAAGGAACGAAATTCCAATACATGCTACACCGTGGGTGAACCCTGAAGACATTAGGTTAAGTGAAATAAGCCAATCACAAAAGGATGCATATTGTATGATTCCACTTACCTGAGGAACCTAAAACAGGCAAATTCACAGAGGCAGAAGGTAAAGAGAGCTTCCTGGAGCCTAGGGGAAGCGGGAAATGCGGAGTTAGTATTAATGGATACTGAGTTTCCATTCCAAATGGAATTGCAGGGGTCAAGGGCAGGCCCCCACAAGATGGGCCTCTTTGGCATGAACACTATTTTGAGTTAAAAGCAATCAAAACCCAGCAGGTTGAGAAAAAACTCTTTACCCCCCTCTCAACTGCCTAAAAGAGTTCAGATAGAAAACATACTGCAGGAAGAGAGCTATCATCATAGATAAATACATTATATTATGAACTAGGTATAGTAGACAGGGAGGAATCTACCAAGGCTTATTTGATCAAAGTCTTCTATGTCCCATTGTTTCTGAGTGGCCCAGCAAACATTTGTTTACAGCCATTTGCTTTTTCTCATCTTCCTGTGAATTGTATTCTCCCTTTGAAGTTCCAGACCTCACCCCCTTCTCCTTGGTTCAGGATAACATATATACCTCATTTTGCCTGCATTTGGAATTTCATGTCTGTGTAGATTCCCTGTATATATGAAATTAAGTTTTATTTTCTCCTGTTAATCTCTCCCATGTCAGTTTGATTCTTAGTCCAGCCAGAAGGAATTCAAGGGCAGAGAAAATTCTTCCTCCCCAACAGAAAGATGAAAACATTCTGGAACTGGATAGTGGTGATGCTTGCAAATATTGTGACTATGCTTGAAGCTACTGAGATATACACTTAAAATGGCTAACATGGTAAGTTTTATGTTATGTATGTTTTACTACAATAAAAAATTTTAATTAAGAGTTCAAAAGAAACATTGAATAAATACTTGTTTACTGATACCTCCACAGGGCTGTAATAAAGATGAAATAGCATGACATATAAAATGACTGCAAATACTCATTATCATTGCAATTATTGCATATCCTGAAATCATTATGCTTACCCCCTGCATTATCAGAAGACCTCAGAGTTGAAACACAAGTGGTCTACATTTAGAAAACAGGGTTTATTAGCAATGTGATTATGCAAATATTACCACAAGTATTACTCATTAGTCCTTGGAACTCCTAGACCACAAGCCTTCATCCTTGATCTATTAAATACATTGGTTGTTAGTGACTAAATAACTATATTTCACAAATCTGCTTCACATGTTCATCTTAATCCACCAAGGAAATAAAAATTTTATTGTGCGATCCCTCCATTTTTTTTTATACCAAGCCTAAGAAGTCAATAAAATTTAAAAGCTAAGCAGTTTCTAATTTTGGTTTATGCATTTTCTGTAAACTGTAAAAAATCCAGCAGAGAAGGATTTTTATGCATAATAAAAACCTGCATGGTTTTCTCAGAAGGGAGCTTCATACCAAAAGATCCTCACTGCTCTAGAAAGTAAAAGCAATTCCTGATCTGTAAATGCTAGCACACCCACCTGCCCGTTCTTTCCTAATGAGATGAAATTATAAAGGAGAAAACAATTTGCGAATACCCTCCCCTTAGCTGATTTATGCTTCTACAATGTGTGTCAAATCCTTTCTGAATTCTTCTTGCTGCATATATGAGAAGACACTTAGTAAAAGGTTTTGGAGTGCTTCTAATTTTCTAAATCAACAATAAAGAAAAAATAAAGCAAAGGTCAAGGTTTTGATACACTGCTTCTAAAATACATCCCACACTGAGTAAAATGCCATGAAATCATCTGTCAGAACTGACTTTCTTCTAGAGACTACATTCCAAGAGCGTGAAGAGAGCTGGCGTGACTATTGATGGTTTCCTTAGATTCCAACGCACCTTAATCATATTCACAAGACTGTACTTTCTCATCGCTGCAGGAGCTGACAGAACTTTGTGACAATTTTAGGAAATGCTTTCAGATGGCCCCATCTATGAATTATGAATGTTTCACAAAGCTCTGTGGTAAGTAGAATAGCCTTGTTCTCCACAAATGCAAGGGCTGATTAGGAGGTGGCCTTCCTTTGTTTCCTTGCCTTGAAATTTAACATTCTTTGCAAAGAGTTATAGAAAATAAATTTCAATAAGATGAATGGGCTCTATTAGTTGTAAACAATTCCTTTAACTCATAAAGAGTTGTATTTCTATTATTTTTTAAAGAAGATTGCACAAATTTCAAAACTTTCTTTTCTGATCTTTATGTGATAGTGATAGGTTAATAAGTGACTCCTTTTAGGTGCTAATAAAAAAATATACAGTTGATTCTCCGTATTCCTTGTAGTTATGTTCTATAAATTTGCACAAACACTGAATCAGTGAATACTGACCCAAATGCTTCTAGGGGAAATGCAGGGTTATGTTCCTGTAAGACTCTGCACACATTTTCGTGAACTGAGCAATACATAACCTTGTTTTATCTGTGTATCTGTTTAAGGATACTTTAATATATATCAGTGATTCAATAGCAGCAGATTCACAGCCAACAGGTCTATACCTTATGCCTGAATGAAGCTTATCTAACATACATATTTTCTCTGTTAAGACAAATCACAGCCTGTTGCACTCAGGAACAACTAGCCAGCGCTTCAGCACTATGCTCCGGGACAATTTTAAACATTGTAATTACCAACAGATAAGCACAAAAAATGCAAAAAAAAAAAAAAAGTGCACTAAATAGACCTCAAGAAAGAGAGTCGTTTACAATGTGAAAGTTGAAACAAGAAGACAGAGGAATACCTTATTTGACATCATCTGGAAATGTATGCATCAAGCAACTCAAATTCTGCACTGCTCCACACATGTATATGAATGACTGCAAAAGTACCACAGAGTATTGATTTTGGAGTTACAAATACACTTTAGCAAGGAAGTGAATTCACAAATATGAAGCTCACAAATAATGAAAATCAACTACATAAGTATTCATCTGAGACCTCTCTCAGCTTGGAGATAATTTTTCATTTCAAAACAGTGGTCAGTTGTTGGGACACAGTGAGGGAAGCCCACCTAGTTGTTGTGAGATTTATGATAATGGTTGTGTCTCCTTTCTATTTCCAGAGTCTCTAGATAGTTTTGTACTAAAAGTTATTTTATTCTTTCTCCTTTGCTCTGTGGGGTCCCCATGAGTGAATTAGGTATGATGGGAAAGTAGGAAACTGTCTAACCTGATAAGGGTGTCCAGAACCTGGCTGGACTGCCTGATATTCATGGTGGAGGCAGCTTCTGGTTGGAAGTTGGGACCATGTTGACACAGAACTCATGTCTCGATATTGTAGGTTCCAGGGAGTCACTCAGAGAACCACCCAGTGGGTCAAGTTGAAAGACTAACGAGAAGGTAAAAAATGAGAGAATGTGGCAGGAGTTGAGAAGATATACAGCAAAAAGGCAAGGCTTCAAGGAGCTTACAGGGTTAAGTGTCAGCACTGAGATCCAAACAGAGTGCTGGAATTCCCATCCTCTGAGGTGTTTAGTGTGTGAGTCCCAGACTAGAGGAAGATATTTAAAAAGAATTATGCAAAACTGAAGACAAATATTATCTAATAAGCATAAATCTTGATCGTGCTTAATAAAATAACTTTAGGAAATATATTCTGTACTTTGGAAGGTAACAGTTAACCACAGACAATGATAAAATTCATATAGCTAGGATTAAAATCTCAAAATCATCTATTCAACCCTCAGCATCTCAGCCACTCGGAGCAGACACATGTCTATCTTATTCCTAAATACAATGAAAAGTGGAAATTTTTAATGATTCATTGGTAGCTAATTTCTGTGGTTTTATCACAGTAAGTCTCTATTCCATGAATTTGCTTTCACTAATGATTGACCGCTACTCTTAGGACATACAGATGGCTATCCATAAAACTCCCAGAAATTCAACTCCTGCTAAGTCACTTGAGAAAGGCCAATAAAGGAATTTTCTATCAAATGAGTACTTTCTCCACCAGAACTCAGACTACTAGATTTTCTTTCTCAACCAGACAGCACAGAATTATTCTTCCAAAGTGTTCTATAGCTGCCTCCTCCAGGACAGTTTTATTGTATGATAATTATCTGTTCATATGTTTGGTTTCCGTCTAGGTCCCAGCCTTCCTAAGTGAAGGGATTGTGCTGTGTCCTGTTCATTTCTAGTACCCATCACAGTGTTTGACAGTATAAGTGCTCAATAAATGTTTTATGAAGGAATGAATGTAATCATATGCCAGATCCACCTTCATCTACATGTATTGTCACCTATATTTTGGCTTTATTTAAATTACAAAGAAATGGGGATGCAGGCAGATCCAGTGATTTCTAAGGACTCATCCCATTCTAACGTTCTTTGAGCATCTTGTGATCGTCAAAGTCTGTCAAGGTGTCTTTGCTGAGCTTCTTTTCCAGGCCAGAGGCACACCAGGTACCAGTATGAATATTGGAGCCCTACTCCCTAAATCTGCTTTGGCCAAGCCCATGGGAAGCTTCTTCCTTTGACAGGATGATGTCCCAGAGATTATCCCACTGCCCAAGGAAACTCAGATATAGGAAGCAAAGGCCTTGCCCCCACATCCCACTTTATGATTCTACTATGACACTTCATGGTGGCTGCCAATCATTCTGTGCCCTGTTTCCCCTGGAAATAATTTTATGGATTCCCAGTATCCCCAAGGGCACCCCAGTGCCAAACAGACAGTCACACTAGCATTATCTGAAGTACAAAAAGAGTACTTGATTTGGAGTCTGAAGACCAGGGTTCAAAGCCTAGTCTGTCTCTTTGGACAAGTCTGTTCCATAAATGCATCAGGCTCATTTCTACCCCAGGCCCTTTGCCTTTACTGTTCCTTCTACCTAGAATGCTATTTAGTGGTTCTCTTCCTGGTTAATTCCTACCTCAGTCATGTCTCTACTCAAATGTCAGCTCCTCAGAGATAGCATCATTGACTGTTCTCACTAAAATAATACCCCCTGGCCTCTTTGTCATTTTAACCTGCTTTATTTTTTCCTTGGTAGCACTTATTGACTATATTATGTTAGTTTGTGTATTGTTCCTCTCTCAGTGGAACGCAAGTTCTTTGAGGGCCAGGACTTTGTCCTATGCTGTGTTCCAAAAAGCTATTAATGACCCATGCATAGTAGGTGCTCAATAAATATTTGTAGAATGATTGAATAATGTGCAAATAGAAGTGTAGGAATAAAAAAAAAATCTCATGATGAGATGCAATTAAAGCCAGAGAAGTAATGAAGATGAATAAGAAAGTATTTGATCTGAAATAGAACCCTAAAGCAGAGCTTTATTTTATGAATTTTTCCTTAAGCATAAATTACCAACATCTCAAATATATATAGCAAATTATTTGAGGACAAAGAACTTACTTTTATCTCTTTGTACACTCCCTCTCCCATTGCCAACCAGAGTACCTAGTGAAACTAGATAAAATGTTAGTTTATTTGTTTACAAAGACATCAGTTCAATGCAATGCCCCTGACAACTTACTAGGGTATTGATCTCGTACTAATTCAGAGAAAAGATAATGGGCCCTAGACAAATTATAGACATTGTTTATGTCACAATTATATTTCTTGGTGATGTCTTGCCTAAATAAAACCAATGCTTGTAAAAATCTGTTAAAAATCACAGCCTGAGGTAGAGAGGAGTGCTCAAGAATCAAAATTTATGGGAAAATATCTGTCTTTTCATGGATTTCCTCTGTTTCTTTCTCTCTTCTTGCTGTCACAACTCTGCAAGCTCAATAAAGATGGTAATAAATTAAGGGAGGAGAGATAGCTGGCGGAATGATTTGAATAGGAGAAAAGAGAGCAGAATGCAAGGAGATGGGATCCACATGAGAGCAGATGAATATGGCAGGAAATCTATGAACAGGGAAGATCTTATTGAATGTGTACCTTGTCAATGACCTATTTTAATGAAAGCCAACTTCACAAAAGCACATACAAGAATCTTGCAAATTGTAGAAAAAAATCATGGAGCAGTAATTTTAGTATGTGTATACAAAGGCCTTATTAAAGCATTAATTATTCTGATCAATTTATTGCACATACATGTAGTAAATACTGACTGTGGGCATGCCATTACCAAACTACAGTGGTTTCATTTTAATTTCTATCAAGAATATTTGTATTATATTCTGCGAGAATGACTAGGACTATTGCTTAGTTACTCAAATTTGTCAACATTTAGGCAGCCAAATGTATCGATTTATCTCAACATTATTTAATAAAACCTACTACATTTTGAGAAGTTGGTTCAGGGGACTCAAAATACATGACTTTTTTTCTTATCCTCAAAGTACTTACCCTGACAAGAAAAGAAAATTGATAAACAAATGAGTATGTCTAACCAATAACTGTATGTGCCGTCATCAGATTTACATTCTGTAGCTATGTTTGTGTTTTATATTTATGTGTAAAAAAAGAATTGGAGAGGCGCCAATGGATACTCAGAGACAATTTCAAAAAGGAAATACCATGTGTGCCTTGGAGGGCACTCACCAGAAGGATAAAAAATGAAAGGACATTCCAGGTGGAGGAGAAACTAGAAGCAGAGGTGGGAGTTGGAGAAAAGTATGTAAGATCTCCTTCAGGTGGATGAACAGAGGGAAAAAAAAAATCTGGTTTCAGAACTCCAAGAAACACCAACATCCAAGACTTGGACCGTGGAAAAGGAACTGTGACAAATGGTGGCTCCAAATTTTCCACCCCTTCTTGCAATTAGGTTGGCTCTCGTGACTCGCTAGTGGAATATGGGAGGAAGTGGTATGTGCCAGTCTAGGCCTGATGCATGAAATCACCTTGCTTCACCTTATTTCCTCATCTCTCAGCTGGATACCAAAGCCCAAGGCTACATGAGCCATACTGAAGATGGCAGAACATCTAGCTGCTTAAGTCCCCAAATGGCTCTTTCAAACAGAGGCCCTCATCTTCCACTCCCATCTCTACTACCACTGCCTCCATTAGACGTGATTAAAAAATAAACTTACTATGTTAAGCCACTGATATTTATGCTAAGACTTATCCTAGCATAGTGAATTCAGAGAACTGTATTTCAAGTTGCAACGTAACACTAATAATTAGGGATTTACACAACCATTTGAAGGTACCAAGGTGAAAGGAAAATCACGGCTGGCCTTCAGGAAATTTGGATGGATAGGAATCATAGGGAAGCTTCTGCTGATTGAGAATCAGCCCTGACTGCAGCACCCAAACAGGCAATTTGCAGGCGCTCCCCTGAAGCTGCTGTAAATCACATGAGTGCTGACTTCCCACAAGCCTGCAGCTGCCACCAGAGAGAAAGAGCTCTTCCTTTCTTCTGTCTTCCAAATCTTATGCAGTACTTCTTTTCGGCAGAAGCCAACCCAAGGTCCTGTTGGAGAAAGAATTCTGGACAATTTAATTTAGCTACTTCTATTCCGAGATGCAGGAGAGTTTGGAAGGAGACCAGGACGACACTGAGATGATAACAATCAGGCACAAGAAGTAAGGAAGGAAGGAAAGAAGGAAGGACGGAAGGCAACGCTTTCATGGACTCCGAGGGAGAAGGAATTTAGGAAGGAATGGCATCAATGTTGCAGAAACACCATATAGAAGGAGTACTTAAAATAGGTCTTTGGAGTTACCAAAATGGTCACTTAGGACCAGTGGGAAAAGATCTCAGGAACTTAGAGGAGTAGGTGCCTGACACAGCTGTGGAAAGTAGGACACTTGGATCAAAAACGTGAAAGGAGAGACTAAGTTTTAGAAAGGATGCCTATTTGTATTACTAATAAAAGACAGGATTGCATCAAAAATAAGGAAGAAAACAGGAGTTTGGGAAAGGGAACTAAGCAGTGTGAATGAAGAAAGATGGGAGGGAATTTAGGTCCTTATTTTGAAATTCAACAGATTTCAAAATGCATAAGGGATATACACAGCGGGGTGTGAGAGAAAGTGTAGATCACCAGGGCTGAAAAGGACTTTGAGGAGGGGCTACACCAAGTTTTTCACTCTGTAAGTGAGAGAACGGAACTCCATACCAGCCCAGTGAATTGCCAAGTTTGCACAGCAGGGAATAAAATACAGGAACTAGACTCCAGCTGGAATCAGGGGTTGCAGTGGAACCAGACAGAAAGGACCCAGCTCTGCACCACCACTAATCCCTCTTTCCCCAACTATGCCTAGGATTGACAGAAATTTTCCTATGGCTAAAATTAGTGGGAATAAGAAGGTAGAGCCTTGTGCCATCCTGTCTTACTCTATCTTTTAAAATCAAACTCAGTATCAGTTGCAAGATCTGGCCTGTCACTACACACTCACCAGAATGGCTAAAATTAAAAACATTGACAATTATCAATGTCTGCAAAGATATGAATTAAGTGGAACTCCCTCAATTCCACTCCTAGGTACATGCCAGAGAAATGTGTGCCTGTCCACTAAAAGACATGAACGAGAATGTCTATAGCAACTCAACTCCTAACAGGACAAATCTGGAAACAATCTAGATGTTCATCAACAGTTGAATGGACAAATAAATTGTGGAATGTTCGGATAATGGAATACTATACAACAGAGGAAAGAAAGAACTATTGGTATACACCTCAACACAGACAAACCTCAAAGACGTTACATTGCACAAAAAAAGCCAGACATAAAAAAGCACATCCTTTGAGATTCTATTCATAAGGAGTTTAAGAGCAGGAAACACTAATTATGGTGGAAAAAGTCAGAAAGTGGTGGTTATTTTATCATTTTATACGGCCTTCTTGAGTACAGACTCTATGTGGGAATTCTCAGCCTCTGTAGCCAACCAACCCAGTATTTACCATATAGATCACTCACGGAATATGGAACATAAGTGGACAGTGATTGGGACCCAGTTACAAGGGAACTTGGTATCCTAGGAAGCAATTTTTTCTTAAGGCCCTAGATGGTTGATGAATAATGTTAGAAATAACCAACACTGAATGCAGAGAGCTTCTCGTTCGTAGACTCTTGGCAGTGTCTCCATGGAAGCTTAAGAGATTAGAGAAAAGGTGGGGAGGTGCGCAGAACTGGATGATATGTTTCTCAGGCCACATTTCTAAGGAAAAAAAATCCCTGTAGTGAAGGACAGAAGAAGGAAGGAGGGAAGGCGGGAGGGAGGGCAGGAAGGAGGGAGGGAAGGAGAGAGAGAGAGAGAGAGAGAAAGAGAGAGGGGGGAGGAAGGAAGAAAGGCCACATAGCTGCTAGCCACCAGGACCTGCAATACCCGTGTTTGGGAAATCTCTCCCTCCCTCTCTGTTTCGTGCCCATTACCACCTGCAGGTCATCACTGTACAGCTTCCTCCTACTTCAGGAAGACTTTGAGGATTAACTTTCAACAATTCTGAACACTTCTTGACTCTGCCTCCTTCCAATATTGCTCATTGTCCCCTCATGGATAGGATATTTTGTCATTGTTTACATGGCCTTTCATATGTATGCTTTGTAAGCAGCACTGTGTCTTCTTTTCCAGAAGGTTCTCCTTCTATATTCCCTTACAAAATAGTGCTAGACAAAAGAAGTGCCCAATGAATGTTAGCTAGAAATGTGCCTACCACATAAAAGGTGCTCGGTAAAGATTTTCTGAATGAAAAATGAGCAAACATGAATGAACAGCACCTCACCAAAAATCCTGACTAAAGGTCTCTGTTAGGGCTTGGAATAGTCTGGGCGTGAAGGATAATAGAGCTTGATGGGTATTCACGTCAAGTATCTCATTTGTAAATTCTGGTTGGCCATTCTCACTTCTGTTGGGATAATAACTTTAGTTAAATCAAGAGTGTTTTTTGATTTGCCTTTTAAAAATTTCATAAGCTTGCTTCAGACCTGTTTTATCATAATCTGCTCCATCAAATTCACCTTTTCAGGATTTATGGCACAACAGGATCGAGAGCAGCTTTGAAAATAAACACTTGGCTGCCGAAAAGCACACCGGACAGGAGCATCCCCCATGTGGGTCTTCGACCACCACCTGCAGCGTCAACAGCAACGGCAACAGGACGGTAATACTGACTGGTAACGTTTATTGAGTGCTTACTAGGTGCCCAGACTAAGCCAAGTGCCTTAAGCCCCATTGGGTCCTCACAAAAATCTCTATGAAATCGGCTAAAATACCTATATCCAAATCACACCAGCTTTCTGAGCTTCAGATTTTTCATCTCCAAAGTCAAATTGTTGTAGCAAAGAATAAAAACTTGCAGCCGATTACCACAAGCATTTCTAAGGCATTTTCCTAAGTATTGTTTAATTTACCACTCAAGTTACCCACGTGTTGTTGAATTTCATGGGAATAGCCCTGACTTTACTAGCGATTGCCCTAGTGGCCAACTGCTTACGCCATGACGTCTGGAAGTATGCAAATCAGTTTCCAAAACTACTGCATGGTGATGGAGTTCCGCCATGTTTTCTTGAGGAGACCAAGGGAGGTGGTTATATTACACAGCCTTCAGAGCTCACCATCTTTGTTGCTCCCACCACTTGCCTCCTCCAGATGCACCTTCTCACCTCTTAATACTGACAGCAGCCCTCCCCCTGTTGTTATTTATTTTTCTTAAAAAAAGCAAGCCTAGGAACATTAAACAAAACAAACACTGAGTGTTGGTAAAAACCACAACTATTGACACACTCTCAGGCATACTCTTGGGGAGCCCCGGTTCACCCTGCCTGAGGCTCACCAGCACAGTGAAGGGCAGGCACCAGGAGACCCCTGGTCAGGGTGCTGCAAATCCAGGCCTTGAATCCTCATCTTCTGACCCCACACAGAGTGGCATCTCTACTATGCCATTTCTCTATGGGCTCTTCCAGCTCTAAAATAATGTGATCCTTTGAGCTGTAGAAACAAACCCAACGCAACAGGGCAAACAAGAAACAGCGTGTGTCATCTTCTTCAGTTTTTGAGAATTACAAAACTCAGTTTTCCCATCCCTGTATTACAGGGCATGTGGATTGAATTTAGTTACTGCGTGGGGCAGTCCTCATGCCAGTGATGGTCATGGTTCAAAAACGCCTGGGATCACTTTCAGAGATTTACAGCCCTGTCACCTAGGCAAAATCTGAGAAAAACAAAATAGAAGGAATGAGCATTCACTGAGTGTCCAGAAAGAGCCCGGCACTCTGCTTGGCACTTACACTATCGCCATAACAGCTTTCCCAAGCAGGCATTGTCCCCATTTTATTTATGAGAACACTGAGACACCTGGAATCTAAACCACTGAAGTTCATAGCTTATAAGTGGTAAAGCTAGATTTTGAATTCAGATATATTTGATATGAAAGCCCCAGAACAGCCTCTCCACTGGACAACCCAGGATAGGAAAACCTGACAAATTTGAATACACACAATCTGTACCCCCCCATCCCCTCTCTGCTGGGTCTGCTCCTGTCTGAGCACCAGGTGGTAGCCATGGTGAGGAAGGTCCACCCAGTATCAGATACCTCGGCCTGAAATTCTTCCCATTCAGCGTTACTAAAAAGGGACCGCTGACTTCCTGGCAGTCTTCTATGGGAAGACTGGAAATTACTGTTACACATGAGAGATGGCCATAGGTTAAACTAATAGGTGGTAATAAAGGTAGACAAGGAGCCGTGGATTTGAGAGGATTTGTTTAAAAGGCAGAAATGGCAGGTCTCACTGATAGGTGAGATGTGGAGACTAGGGATCAAAGATAACAAGGAAGGGAGGTCAATGAGGGCCTCTCTGAAAGGCAGAGAGATGCTGAGACCATGCAGTCACGCTGAGTGTGGGAGAGAATGGGTGGCTGCGTCCAGGCTGGGAAAGAGATCCACATCCTTGAGGAGCAGAAAGGAAGCCAGGGTGGCAGCATGAGAAAGCAAGGGGGGACATGCAAAGGGAAGAGCGTGGATTTAAGGAATCAGATTATGTGGGATCTTTCAGACTTCGGTAAGATATCTTGAGTTTACTCCAAGTATAATAGAAAGAAGTTTTAAGAGAGGGCAAGAAAATGAATTCTCTCCTAGAACCCTCAGAAAAGACCACAGCCCTGCCAACACCTTGATTTTAGACCAGTGAGACCCATTTCAGACTTCTGATTTCTCAAATTGGAAGATAGTAAACTTCTGCTGTTTTAATGTGTTATAGCAACAAGTATCAACTAAATTCCAGGAATTTTTCTAGATTCCATTATCTCAATTGATTTTCTGCCTCTTTGGCTCATTCTTCTTTACTTCCTACTGAAGTTCTTCTTTCTCTCCCTATCCATTAAGTATATACATGTATCCAAGAGTCTGTCTCATGTACACACTTTCTCCACTTAATAATCCACCCATCCAGTGACTCTAACCATGAATTCTTGACACGTTACCCCCACTTCTATTTCTGCACTGATTTTTTCTCCCAAACTTTAGCCCCATTACCAAATGCCAGCTGAACACCTCCTTGTGGACATTCCACTGGCAACTTAAAGTCAGCAAGTCCAAAACAAAAGTGGGGACTTCCCCCCAGAGTAGATTGACTGTAACTCCAACGAGCTTTACACTTCAGGCTGTCCACTTCACAGGTCATTTCTGAGGACCCGGGAGAGGCCCAAGAATATGTTCACAACGTCCTATGTTTCTGGGAATTTTGCAAAAGTAAAATATTTTAAGCACCATTTGTTAAGACCATTCTCTCTTTCCAATATGTCTTCAGTGCCATTACACTTTCCTTCAAGTCAAATGGTATTCAAATGACCTGGGGCATTTGAGGGATCTGGTTAAGGGAAAGATGCTATGGGTTTGTTTGTTTGTTTGTTTGTTTGTTTGTTTGTTTGATGGGATCCATTGATGTGATTTGCAGTCACTTTGGTATATAATTAAGTTATAGTAAACTATCTCAGAAATACTCCTATTGTCTGCCATGTGAACTCACATCATGATACAAAGGTGCTGGGTCACAGGTTGTATCACAATATGAATAAGTTCTACCGTACCCGCCCCCAGAAATATGTGCATAGTGAAGAAAAAACAAGGGTTAAAATGTACAAAACCAGAAGCTGATCTGTGGAAAATTCCTCCAATCACGAGGCAGGTAAAATTATAAGCAGAGTTTGAGTCTTATTGATGCCTAATCAAAATGGAAGTTCTCTTCTGTTAGTTAGGAAATATAATTCAGTGAATACAATGAGAAATGCAATATGGGTTGGTTTTTTTTTTCACTTTTCCCTGGAGCATTGCACAAAATAGAATTTCTTGTAATTCCTATATTTGTAAAACACACTTTTGACAGTTCCACCAACAATGAGGCTGTTGAAGTTGCACGCTTTATAAATCCCAATTAATTTAAATTAATTAGATTAAATATTAATTTAAAAATATTTTGATTAAACATGTTGGAGAAAAGTTCAAATTATCTTTTTATTCTCTCCCTAGATGGTATTACAAAATCATTTGCAGAGATTCCCATAAATTGAGAATATCTGAGACGGAGTATTTTATTTTTTCTATTATGACTATGTTTTCCCTTGTTCAAATATTTTATAGACCATTCAGTAGGCTTATTGGTAAATTTTCTCAGGGTCCAGATATTCCTTATACATGTAATTCTCCCTCCTGCTTCTGCTCAATTTCATGTCTCCCATCAATAATGTCCTACAAAATTATGTAATGACTAGTTAGTCTCAAGAGAGAACTGGGGCAGAAATTTGGCTGAGTTGAATCATTATGTACTTCAGTGGGATGCCAACTGAGTTTGTATCTTACCTCAGAATGAGAGAATTATACTGATTGAGAAGTCCTGGAAGTGAGAAGGATAGGGGAAATTACAGTATGTATAGTAAGAACATTTTTCTCTTTCCTCAAGAGATGGTTCCAGTGTCTGAGAGCTTCCACTAACACATGGAGAATGCAGAGCCTGTTGAAACCCAAGGATCTAACCAAGGCTATTCTGGATGCCTTTGACTAACGTGGGTGCAGCCTGTCGTTACCTGAAAATCAAAACACTTCGGCCAACCTACAATAGTGTCCTATGGACCAAATTCACACCCTTCCCCAACACATTTCTTCCTATGTCCAACACTATCACCTTCAAAGTAAGCATTCCTCCAAAATTGATTCCTGGGGGACTTCTCCATCCCTTTCTTTAAAAAAACTGGAATAATGGCATAAAACTTCCAAAAATAATCTTTAGAGTAGTGAAAGATGTAGATTTCTTAAACTTAAATTACATTTTAGCTGTGAGATTATTTGCTTTTACCCTAATTCATACTAGGTCATACCTTACTTGTTTTTAATTTAGACTACCACAACTTCCTGAAAGATTTGAAGGCAATTAAAACAATTTTCTGAAAGGACAACTAAATCCCCAAGTGAAAGGATTAGAGACTACTATTGAGTATTGACATGTTTCTAGGTAGAACCCAGCAGGCGCCCTTCATGAGATACTCCACTTCCAAGCTGTGATGGTAGTGAGTGAGGGATTGGCAAAGTGATTTGTCCAGTGGCTGCTTTTCTAAAGCCTCAGAGAACACAGCTGTCAAGCTGATGCAGCACATGCTGACCCCACCAGGATGACATAAGATGCGGACGGAAAAGAGCAACACGAACCCTTCATTCGCCATGTTCAAAGGCCGTAACGAGGGAGGACAGCTTGGTGTCCAAGGGCATCGCTACTGAACACATTTATGTTTTAGATTTGCATTAGTATCATGATATTCTTACTTAGAATTTCACAAATTTGGGGCTCGTCTCACTTAGCATTATAACACAATTCAGGTGACCTTTGTTTCTCGAAGTAAATTAGAGATGAAATTATTTCATCCTGATTGACATCAATGATATGACATTATTTAGCTTTGCTGCTTGGGCAAACCCTACTTTTAAGGGGCAGTAACATAGTTCTAGTGGGTAATTAATAGTTTTCTTTTTCTGCCGTGTGTGTGTGTGTGTGTGTGTGTGTGTGTGGGTGTGGGTGTGGGTGTGTGTGTACGCACATGTGACACAGCGTTTAAATTTGGTTTCCAAACAGCAATGCATTGTCTCATCTCTTCTGTGATGCCTCCAGGGATTAGCTAAAGGGCCACAATTGCTAATAAAATTTTACACCAGTAAACTTGGCTTGAAGAGCTGCTGTAAAAACCCCACTGATTGTCATAAGCATTCATTCATAAGAATGCACACTACTGAGCGTATGTGGGACAGGATGTTTTGCTATGCCAAAAGCGAATTTTCATGCTGTTGAATTTATGCATTTCCCGCTGCTACTCAAAAGGCTTGTCTGAATGTTCGGGCAAGGGAGAGCGCTCTGTGGAAAAATGTTCCTCTTCTGTTTGTGTCAAAAGGTCTGACCTGTACTCCAGTCCCCATTCAGAGGTAATTTGCACACTCTGTTAGATAATCTTCCCAAAATCCACCAGGATAGAATCGTGGCTTAATTTTTGCTTAAAAAGAGAAGGACTATAAAAAGAATATTAGAAAGGGAGAAAATGGTCTTAAAATGGAAACCAAAACAGGCATTTGGGAAAGATAAATGCAACATCCCCTTCACCCTCAGGAAATGAAATTCTTCTGACAGGGTCGGAGCCTCTGCTTGGCAAACCTTCTTAAATTAATTACCTTCTTGACATTTTAAAGGAAGGTTTCAGATTGTAAATTTAACCCAGACAAAGCATTCTTTTTAATCTTGTCAGTATGCAAACTACTTTGCACTGCAGTCTGTGAATTATTTATCAGAGGAACGACCCCAAAGGGCGAAAGGAAAAAGCAGGCGTATTTGATCTGAGATCCCACAACTAGATGTAGTTCTTTGCCTTAGATCTGTACCTGTTGCAACTACTTAACTTTTTTTGCTTTTGATGTTTTTAATACCCTGGGCATTCTTTGTCTCTGAGAGGAAGACATTCGGTGCCATTTTAATGTGCTTATTAAGATGAGTAAAATATATGCCCCGGCGGGTTTACATGGCAGCCACAGTCAGGTTGGTGGGGGAAACAGCAGGGCTTCTTTTCAATTTAGTTTCACGTTCTACATGCTAGGCAAGCAGCATCTCAGCCTACTCTTGGGCCCACGTGAAAAGGAGCCTGCCCGGATGAATTGTCAAGGAAATTAACTCTTCCAGGTATCAATATACTTGTGTACCTAAGATTTCAACAAACACTTGCAGATTAGGGCTTAAAGAAAAGTGAAATTTACACTGCCTAGAAGCTACAAAACAAAGTTGTGGCTTTAGTTCTAAAATTAAGTGTTATTTGATTAAATGCTTGGGATCAAGATCAGCCATGCAAGGGGACCTGCTTATTCGTTCTAAAGCATTATATAATAGACATGGTACTGGAACAGCAACAGGGCACATGAAGTGATGGAGAGCAGGGTCTGCGGCCTCCAAGGAAAGAGTTTGCAGAGTGATGGCAAGCTCAACTTTGAAAAACATTCCCCATGGCTTTGGTCCTAGGAGGTGGGATGTGTGCGTGGGTCACGACGTCTCCCCGGAGGACTCTTCACGTGCCCTGCTACTGCCTTTTCTCAGAGATCCCTGGGCTGCCCTTCGCAGAAAAAGAAGGGGTGCAGCCTTGTGCCTTCTCCTGCCACGTGTGCTCATTTCACTCAGAATAGATATCCCCAGCCCATCAAAAGACTGGGGTACCCTTGGCAATTGTAAATAAAAACTCCCAGCATGCACAACTATGTGTCTTAATGAGATACTCCTTTCAAAATGAATAAAATGCATGCATGTGATAGCTAAAATAAAACAAAAAAGTAGACCTAATTTTTCATTTAACTCCCAAGACCATGTGGAACTGATTTATTCTCCTTCAAAATGCTGATTTGTTACCATAAGAAGCTAGCATTTATTGAGTAATTACTATGCTCCACGCCCTCACAACTCACCTCTGAGAAAGGTCTCATTGTCCTCTCCACACCCTTCCTTTAAAAAAAAAAAAAAAAGATTTATTTATTTGAGAGAGAGCGCGGTGCACAGGAGGGAGGCGCAGAGGGAGTAGAAAAGGGAATCGCAAGCTAGGGGCTTGATCTCACAACCCTGAGATCACGACCTGAGCCAAAACCAAGAGTGGGCCGCTTAACCGACTGCACCACCCACGCACCCTTCCACACCATTCCTTTTCTCAACAGCTGAGGAAACTGAGGCTTGAAGGGACATTAAGTCTCAAATCAATGGTCCTGCAGCTTAGAAGTCTGTGATTCAAAGTCAGATCTTCATGACCCCAAATTCTATGTGCTGCACCTCTCCACCGGTGAGATCTGACCTTAATTCCATTTGGTTGCCTGTAATTCTTCTCTTCACGCACATTTAAATCTGGCAGAAGTATAATAACCCTAACATAGTTCACTGAATAAAGAGTGATGCTTTATAATTTTTGGGTCATGCTAAAAAAGCTTCAAACTTGTATTTGTATCTTAACAATCTATCCTCTAAAAAAACTATGTGTGCCGTTTACATAAACCAAACAAATGTAAAACAGCATATAAATTTGAGTTTCAGCCAGTACGTTTTCTAGAAGAATTACATAGGCACCTGCCAAAGAAGCATATAACATGCCACCAGCAACAAATTGATGTTTGTTAGTCTGTGCTTTCTCAGATACACAGAGGATTTACCTACTTAATAGGACTTATAAGAACAAATCCCCTGAGCATGCGTCAGACAGACTGGGCACTCTGAGGCTTATCCTTTCATAGAGCCGTCGCACATACTAACTGAAGGACCATGAACGTCTTGCTCACTTTTTCTGACAACTCCTCTTTCATTCCGCTCTTGAATAAGTACCACGGGCAGACCACTACATCCTCTGCACCCAGGTCATCGTCACTGGGTGAAGCTGAACAGTAAGATCCAGACCCAGGGACGATGTCCTTGTAGAGTCATGACACGTCAGATTTTCAGAACTGGAAGGACGCATAGAGATCAGAAGAAATCCAAAATTTTATTTACGTGGAGATGAAGAGACAGGTAGAGCAAAGACTAACTAGACCACCTATGACTTGAGACTCGTCATGGCTTTAGCTGGAGACAGAACTTTTTGTTTTAATATCACCTGGCTTAGTCAGCATTCTCCAGGGAAACAAAACCAACAGAAAAAGAAAGATGAAGATGAAGAGAAAGAGAGAGAAAGAGAGAGAGAGAGAGAGAGAGAGAGAAAGAGATTTATTATAAGGAATTAACTCATGTGATTATGGAAGCTGACAAGTCTGCAAAGTGGGTCAGCAAGCTGGAGACCCAGGAGAGCCGCTGCTAGAGTTCCGGTCTGCATCATTGGTTGCCAGACTTGAGACACGGAAGATCCTGTGTTTCAGTTCAATTCCAGGGCAGGGAAAAAACCAGGGTGCTAGTTTAAGGGCAGTCAGACAGGAGGAGTTCTCACCTACTCAGGGGAAGGTCAGCTGTTTTCTTCTGTAATAAACCTTCTATAATAGGTCCAGTCAAACTGACACATAAAATTAACTATCTCACCACCTAATCTGACAATTGTATTCTATTAATTCACATTTCTGTGAAGGGCTAATTCTTATATGTAAAAGTTAAAAGCAATTCAGATATTCATAAAATACGGTAGTTATTATCAAAGCGTATCAAAAGCAGTATGTTTATCATGAAAAGGTTATAAGTTCAGTGAAGAAGTTGATTCACATTTAACAAATCCTCAATGACATTTATTGGTTCTTCCGATGTTTTGATCTTGATATTTAAGTTATCATATTCTCTAAAATGCCAGAGCAAAACTCACAGAGGTAAGCAATACAATAAATCTTAAAGTTTAATTAAATTCAATGTTTATTTAGACAGTTAAATCACTTAAGCCAACATATAGTGAAAATTTAGGATATAGTAACTTGTTTTCTAAAGGATGTGAGATGCTGGGAAGGACCTTTCTCCAATCATACAAATGTAGTGATACATTTTAGTTTGGTATTCCATGAATATTCAATGCCAATGGAAATGAAGCAAGATTTTCATTCATTTATTAAGTAAATCTGTATAAATAGAGGTACATTTAAGATCATGTGGGGGTGATTTTAAAATATATCCACAAATTCTTTCATATTTCCCCCTTCAGGGGGTAGAGCTTAGTTCCCCTCCCCTTGAGTGTGGGCTACACTGACTGACTCACTTCTAACAAACAGTATATGTCAGAATAGGTGGTGTACAGCTTTTGCGATTAGGTCGTAAAAGATAGTGTGGCTTCTGCCTTCCTCCGTCTTGGATTGCTATCTCTGGAAAAAGTCGCTATAACATCACAGGGACACTGAAGCAGCCCTGTGGAGAGGTCCACGTGGTGAGGAACCGAAGCTTCCTCCCAACATCCAGCAATGAGCTGAGGGCTCCTGTTGACGACAGCCGTGTGAGAGCCATCATGGCAGATATAGACCCTCCAGCCCTGGCCAGGCCTTCAGGTGACTGCAGCCCCTGCTGAGCCTTCACCGTGACTGTGACAGGAAAGACCCTGAGTCGGAACCAGCGAGCTAAGCTTCTCCCACACTTTGGAACCACAGAAACTGTGAGGTAATAAAAGTGTGTTGTTTTCAGATGCTGAGTTTATGGGTCATTTGTTATATAACAATGGATAGTTCATCCATGTGAAGTCTAAATTGCCGTTATCATAAGACTTTTCCTCAATAAATTATCATCCTCTTACAGTATATTATATTCATAATTCATAGATCATGTTTTTGGGGGCCAAAATAGATTTATGTGTGTATCTATGAAAATAATATAATTTTAGTATTTGTAAAATATCATTTTTCTCATATGAATGTCACCCTGAGCACAAGTGATAAAATCGCTTTCAATATTTTGGTGAGAAAATTGCTCTACTACAATAGCAGAAGCTTGATGGTTACTTTGAAACCCGTTTTAATCTCGTTCATTTTTTCAGTTGCAATGTAGTAGTTTTATGAGAAAATCTAAAGATGGTTAGTACTTCCATTTTTTTATTTACAGAGTTCAAGCGGAAGTTAAAAGCACAATTAGTTCTTCTATATAAACTCCCTGCTATAAAAAATAATTAAACATTATCTATACTTATTTCTCCAAGATGAAAAATCATTCTCCTTTTTATATCAACTCATTTTAAATTTTTTTCTTGATCCATTCATTCTACATTGATTCACTTAACTGATCTTTTATTCTCTGCACAATCCTACATTTTACTTTTTTTCTAGCTACTTTCTATTCTCACCTCTTTCCTGAGGTTCTTTTCTTCTCCTTCTGCTGGCACTAACCTCTGCCTTCTCTTTACTTCAACTGTACTTCTAAGGTAGCTCCTTAAAAATAAAATACAGCATTGTTTTTATCAACTTCCAGTTATTTCAACTATGTCACTCTGGTCTCGAAAATAAGATTGTACACTCCTTCAATTGTTTCTTTTTTTATAATAATATTTTTTATTATATTATGTTAGTCACCATACAGTACATCCCTGGTTTTTGATGTAAAAGTTCCATGATTCATTAGTTGCATATAACACCCAGTGCACCATACAGTACGTGCCCTCTCCTTACTACCCATCACCAGCCAATCCCATTCCCCCACCCCCCTCCCCTCTGAAGCCCTCAGTTTGTTTCTCAGAGTCCATAGTCTCTCATGCTTCATTCCCCCTTCTGATTACCCCCCTTTTCTTTATCCCTTTCTTCTCCTACCGATCATCCTAGTTCTTATGTTCCATAGATGAGAGAAATCATATGATAATTGTCTTTCTCTGCTTAACTTATTTCACTTAGCATTATCTCCTCCAGTGCCGTCCATGTTGCAGCAAATGTTGAGAATTCATTCTTTCTGATAGCTGAGTAATACTCCATTGTATATATGGACCACATCTTCTTAATCCAGTCATCTGTTGAAGGGCATCTCAGCTCCTTCCACGATTTAGCTATTGTGGACAATGCTGCTATGAACATTGGGGTGCATATGGCCCTTCTCTTCACTACATCTGTATCTCTGGGGTAAAAACCCAGTAGTGCAATCGCTGGATCATAGGGTAGCTCCATTTTTAACTTTTTAAGGGACCTCCACAGTGTTTTCCAGAGTGGCTGTACCAACTTGCATTCCCACCAACAATGTAGGAGGGATCCCCTTTCTCCACATCCTCTCCAACAATTGTTTCTTGCCTTGTCAATTTTTGCCATTCTAACTGGCGTAAGGTGGTATCTCAGTGTGGTTTTGATTTGAATTTCCCTGATGGCTTAATGATGTTGAACATTTTTTCATGTGTCTGTTACTTTTTCCATTATCATGCCTTTGACGCCTAACCCGATGGTTGGCACAAGGGAAGCACGCAGTAAAGTCATGTTGCATTGTATTTATTTCCTTCTCTCAATGGTTCTTGCCTCCTGGGATCTTACTCTGCTGTGGGGAAGAGCCTCATCTGGAACTAAGCACAGATGCAAAGGAACATAGAGGTATAACAGACAAGTTGCAGGGGGCTATATAAAAAGGAACTAACAAGAAGAGACATGGCCATACCACTCTCATGCCTTCTAAATACATTCCTGAGTACATCAGCTCCAAGGACACAAAATCATTGAGTATCCTCGCTTTTTTCTTTTTCCTTTGTCTACCATATGGGCAGAGGAGAAATATGTAGGCAGTGTCATTGTCCTCTTTCAGTAAAGTTAGAGCGGAAGGTTTGCTCATATCTGCCCACACAGCTGGGTTCCTCATTGTCTTCTACTTGACCGTACATGTATGCATCTTTCAGAATCTCAGTGCTCCTGAATGCCCACTGCAGAATATTTTTTTCTCACATTCCTATCGTCTATAATAGAGTTGGCATATAGTGGTGGATGGTTTCACCTTCCTTATATGTATTTGTTCATTGCAATTCCTAATATGGCATTCAGTATTTATTTTTCATCATTGCCAGTTGACTGCTCTGTTTCAAATATATGAGAAAGAGAAAAGTAGGCGAGAATAGCTGATGACCCAGGTTTAGGAGTATTAACTGTAATGATTTCTCCTAGAAAATACAATAGTGAGAAGGATGGCAAAGATATACGGGGTGGGGTCAGGGGGGAGGCTGCATCCTCTGCTCGTTACAATTTGGTAGCTAGTATAGAGGAGTCTTTTGGATGGTTTATTCAGATTTACTCAGCTCCAGAACTATATAGACACATGATGACTGGGTTTGGTCTAATTATTTTCTCTAACCTGTCTTTGCCAGGTCATTTGTCTCTTCCAGAACTTGTTAGATAAATAGCTTTCCTAAACTCTTCATCTACACAAAATATTTATGAACACTATGAAATAGAAAGAAGAAGGTCAGAGAGTAAAAATTGGTGTGGAGAGCAAATATGTAAACCTTTTATTAAAATGGACTAGATTTGCGTGAATGACAACCATAAGGCAGTAGGAGTATAGCGGGTTTATCATTTTACTTTATTTAACGATTTGTGCTTTATCTGAAGGAGTACCAATTTCTCGAAGGAGAAGAAACAAAGGGAAATCCAGCCAAAGAGAAGACATGGCACTATGGAAGGACATAGCATTTTTGGAGAAAGGTTAGAAACTGAGTGTGGCTAGAGTTTGGTATAAATGGTAGGGAGGAGTGGGGGGATGATTCTGACAGGATATATTCAGACTAGAATGTGAAAATGTGCTCATCCGTTCATTCAAAAATATTATGGAAGACCTACCACTCACACTGCGCTAGATGAAAAAGACAGTCACAGGTCCTGCCCTCAAGGAGCTTATGACCCATGTAGGCCATGACGGAGTTTGAACTTGATTGTCTATGGGGAAAGCTTGTCAGAATTTACTGGATCATAACTTGAGCAGTGGAGCTTCGAGTTTTCCAGATACTGGGAGACCAGTTAGACGGCTGTGGTGATGGTAACCAAGATAAAAAAATAATAAGATGAGGGGTTAACAAGGCAGTAATGAGAGGTGGAGAAGAAAGGTTAGAGTTGGGGTACATTTTTGAAGTAGAATTAACATAATTAATTAGCTACATAGATGTGAGGGAGAGGGAAAACAAGTGAAAGAAATCCCTGAGGTTTCCAATGTGGGGGAGAGATTGAGTGGAACAGGAAGAGATGGAGGAGGGACAGGTTTGGTTTGAAAGAAAAGGAGCTTGCTTCCAAATCTATTAAGTTTTAAAGAGACCTCCAGAACTTCTCTAGGTATTTAATTAAACTGCCCTCATCTTAAAAGCCACTTTTTCCCTCCTGTTTACTCTTTACCTTTACTCTTCTTGACCCCAGAACTTTTGGAAGATGGGGAATGTGGACAGATTCAAGGCATGATCAGAATGTTTTGGGGGGCGGGGAACCAGGTCTGGATGTGTAAGCCTTGGTCCTGGAAACACCAAAACCGCAGGTGGGAAGGTAGACTCTTCAGTGACAATTGGGTATCTGATTTATAGGATGTCAAACAGCAGTTTGAACTCTTTATTTTATTGGATTAGAGTTTTTTAATTGGCTGGGAAAAATGATGGTTTCGCCATATAGTATGCAAACATCTTTCTCCCTCGTAACATAAAGCACTGTAAAGCCCCTCTGGCATGGACTGCCGGCAGGGCCAGCTGAACGTGCAGATGAGAAGATGTGGTATGATCTCAGACACACCAAGAAGGGAATCTACTCAAAACATCTCCTCCAGAGGCTAAAATTTCAACATGAATGGATCCATTTATTTGGCCCAAACACTATCACCCTACAGACATGCCACAGTGCTAATGCGTGCATTATGGGGGGCCGTGCATTCATATTCAGTATGTCTTTATTCCTCCTCTTTCCCGTCTGAAATAATATTCCCCATGTGATTTATTTCATTTTTCAAAGCCAGTTCAATTGTCACTTCCTCTCCACATATTTCCTTAAACTTCCACTATCTGCCTGCCCAACACATACACACACACACACACACTCTTTCCCTGAGATAATATATTTCGCCCTTCTTGTGTTCCTATATCTTCTATATGTGCTTCTAGAATAGCATATATCATACTACATTACCATTTTGAGTTTTAGGATCTTTCTTCCTCACTGTGGAATGAACTTTTTTAAAGGTGAGGAACATAGGGGCGCCTGGGTGGTTCAGCCTGTTAGATGTCTGACTCTTGATTTCGGCTCAGGTCATGATCTCAGGGTCGTGGGATTGGGCCCCATGTCTGGCTACTCATTCAGCAGGGAGCCTGCTGGAGATTCTCTCTCTCCCTCTTCCTGTGTCCCTGCTTTTTTAATTAATTAATTAATTAATTAATTAAATCTTTAAAAAAATAAAGGTGAGGAGCATATTCTTATGTTCTTCTGTTATATCCCCAACATGTAGCACAATGAATAGTAAATAGTAGATTAATGTTTATTGTTGAATCCTAACCAGTGTAACACCCCTAAATGGGTGACCCCTGGGATCCAACTAAGATAATAAGACAGAGATAGGAAACAGATTTCAACTTATCAACTCCAGTAAATTTCTCACACTGCCTGGAGCTTTGGTAAGGAAGGAGGCCAAGATCTTGCCTAACCTCAGTGGGAAAGAGTTCCGTGATCGATAGAGACATCTGCCATGACATAAGAGGCAACAGTGATAGCGTCATTATTTTCTGAACTAGGTGTGTTCTCAGTAAGGTGATCATTTACTCACTCAACAAATATTCATCATGCATCTGGCACTGTTGCCGAGCACCAGAAGACAGAACACACAGGTAATGAGCGTACAGCCCCTACCTCAGCAATCCCAGAGGCCTGGAAAGTAAATGATGTGACAATACTTGTAATTTACTCAATTGTACTATAATAGTTGTGTGATAATAATCTGCTAGATAGGAGGTAAAGATGACTGAGGTAAAGAAGGAACCAGCAAGTATATACGTCATCTGTTTCCTATATTGCCCAGGGTGGAGAGTGTGATGACCAGTGCTCAAGAGAAATCCAGTCCCCAGGATGGGAGATTGCATGACGGCATCATTGTTTAAAGACACCATTCATTCATTCATTCATTCATTTGAAAGAATGTTTATCAAATTCCTACTATGTGTCTATCCGTGTGCTAGACACTGGACAGGCTGTGGCAAGTAAAATAGTCTAAACAGAGGGTGAAAAATAAACTAGTAATCACACAATAAAATGTATAATTTTAAATTATGATCAGTGAGAGCCCTAGTCCGTTTCTTCAGTCATTCTGAACAGTCTTCTGAGTGTAAGTTTGATCCCTTGGTTGATTCCTTTACTGAGGTCGAAAAGCATTAACCATTTTTTTAAAGATTTCATCTATTTATCTATTTATTTATTTGAGAGAGAGAGAGCATGAGAGGGGGGAGGGTCAGAGGGAGAAGCAGACTCCCCACTGAGCAGGGATCCAATGCAGGGCTGGATCCGATCCTGGGACCTTGGGATCATGACCTGAGCCGAAGGCAGACACTTAACCAACTGAGCCACCTAGGCACCCCTGCATTAACCATTTACATAAATATTCCGTTCTATTTTTCTCCATCACAGTAAAGGAGCTTACCAATTAGTCTCACATATTCAGTGGTTATGCACCAGTCCTCCAGAGCCCAACCACCTCCAGGGTAACCAATCAGTGCATTCTGGACAGTAAACCTGTGGGCCTCATCTGGATTGTTTTGATCTCAAAAAGTCAGTGCTGCCCAGAGTGACATTGCTTCAATAGCCAATCTCCCTCTTGACATCTTTGAGATGTTTTGAAATCTACAATTCTAATAAACCTTACCTCTTACAAAAACATCACACAAAAATTTTCCACTCAATTTTATTTGCAAAACTTAAATGCAATAGAAAATATCTCTGGAATAAAGAGAATATATATATCTAGACATATATACATTTGAGTGAAGATGCCCATTAACTAAAAACTCGTTTGTATTAGATAGTATTCCTTTTACCATAAAACCCTCGTGGTCTTAAAAATTCATTGAAAATTATACTCTGGCATCCAGAATTGTTTCACGTTCCATTTTGCAGGGAATCCTGTTTCACAATATTTTTCACATCATTTTTCACATAACTTGTTTTTAGTTTTTTGTTGTTTACTATTTTATACACATTTCTATTGCCTGTGCCTCTGTCCTTTTTATAGACCCACTGCTACTGCCTGCGCAAGATTACTCCATCTGGAAACCCACCTATACTCAACACTATTACCCGGCACTAAAATAACTCTTCCTTTATTCCCTTTGCTTGTGACAAGTGTTGTAAAAAGAGGAGTAAGTACGAGCAATGGAGGCTCACGGACACTTGGGATTGTTTGCTCACCACTAAATCCAGCCTCCCTCTTGGTAAAGAAATAGCCTCTCCAACATTTCCTTAAAGTCCCTTCTGGAAAGTGCCCCTGTGGAGCGGGAGAATCACTTAAAGCCAGAGTCCCAGCTCAGCTCACACCTGGCTGTGTGACTCTGAACTAGTCAGTCCAGGTAGTGGGATTTAGTTCCAGGGACTTGTTGTAACATGTACAAAAGTGCCTTGTCAGCTGTACGGTACCCACCAATGCAAGTATGGACTGAGAGCTCCACGTCCTCGTGGGCAGTCCTGTCCGATGGCCAGTGATGTCCAACTAACATAGAGAACAGAGCACAGGCTCGGCCAACAAATAATGTGAATCTGCATTCAGTCCCTGCGTGGCCTTGGACAAGTAAGGTGCTCCCCGTAACCTTGGTCTCCTCTTTTGTGCAATCGGGGATAGGGGCCTGACTGGGCAGGGGCTAGTACAAGATATGTGTTGATTATACGGATAACAGTCCCATGTGGAGTAAATGTTTTGGTTTTTTTGGTCAGTGGGTTTTGTTTTGTAACTGCAGGTAGCGGTCTCTGCAACAACCCGGAATTACCCGAAACCCCCTTTCACACGCAGTCCTTCACATACGGGTGGGAAGTTCTATGGCCCTCCCATCACTTTTTCCATCCAACAGTTCTTCTTTCTTAAATTGTTCTCCCTCCCAGCCTCCCATCAGGATGCCTGGGTCCCTCCCAGCACCCCCATCTCTGGGCTTTCTCCAGCCTGCCAAGGCTCCTGACCAAGAGCCACCCCAGGCTGCCTCCCCGGCCCGGCAGAAGTGTGCTTGCTTTCTTCAGTAATTACTTCTGCTGCACCTGTGTTTACTTTAGAACCTGTGGCTAAGGTAATTAGCTGGCAGCTGGCTAAGCCTTAGATAATAATGTGCCTGACATTTAGGTATCTCTTTTCTAGAAATCATTTTCTTTACTTTATTTCACTTACACAGTCAACAGACAGTAATGGCAAATCGTCCCTCGGTGGAATGCCATCAGGATTCATTTGCATCTGGGAGGAGATCCGCTGTTTTAAATGCGGCTGAGTTCGAAATGACCGCTTCTACACAGAGTGCTTTTTGACTGCAGTACTTTGTCACTTATCACTAAACACCCATGGTGGGCCCGCTCTATGTAGGGCCCTGCCTGAGGTGCTAGGGACACAAACACAAAGAGGACATCGCCTGTTTCCCCAAAGATTTTGAAATTCGGAGAGAAACAGGCCTCAAACAAACAGGTATCAATGGAAATGGGGTAGTGGGCACTCCGGAGGAAACCCATGAGCAGGGCCTTTAATGGAACAGGGCATATTGGAGGATCCAGCTCAGAACTCCCTTCCTAGACCGAGGAGCACACACGAAAGTAGTAAGGTTTCATATCCTTGACACAAAATGATTAGCTGGAAATCAAAAGACTGGACTAGGGTCAAGCAAGCAAGGCACCTGGGTACCAGCATTCAAGGAGGCTCTGCAAGTGCAGGGTTGGACAGAAGGTTGCAGAAACGACACCCCACTTGCACCAGGCTGAGAAGAAGTGCCTCCTTAAATTTCGCACCGCAGGCACCGCCCTTCCCTCACCCTAATCCCTAACGGAAGAATGTGCGTGTGTCAACAGAACCTAGACATCACTGGGGCAATGCTATAATAGTCCATGTGATTGCTGATTTATTTAGACCCAGAGGCGATCAGTTCTCTAAACAATTCTTACCCCTCCCCCAGCAATAAAGCTTGTGCCTGACCTCCTCTAACCCAATCAGAGGAGCTCACATTAGGAAATGGGGCCAAAGAAAATTAAACTTCCAAACATCCAGAGCCCCAGTCATTGGATAGGGGATGTCTTGTAGCCATCCAATATTTCAATATTTTCTCTATACCTAAAAAGCTGTTTATATCTAGATGTCCTAAATTAAGTTGTCTGCAGAAAGAGGGTGACTTGATTAAAAAAAAAAGTCTAAAACAGAAAATAGCTAAAGAGGTTCTTTGTCCTTGTGACTAAAAATAAAGATTTTATGGAAGCGAGAATAAAAGGACCTGTCTGAGAAGCAACTCCCACGGTGGGGGGAGGGTGTGGACGAGTCTGATGTGTCTGCGCATGGAGACACGAGAATGATCTCAGTGGCTTAGGCTGGGTAAATGTGAATGATAAAATCTTACAAGATAAGATTACTGAAAGAGTAGAAATCACACAATTAGGTAATTCAGAGCAAAGCTGAATGATATTACTAGCAGATGTGTAACGCTGTAGGAATGCTTTTGTACCACCCGATGGGGTAACAGACACAATACTTCATTTCTAGTCTGCAGCTAATCCTGTGTGGTAATTGGCTAATGACAATCACGTGAGATGTCCATCAGTTTTCCAGTCACTCCATTGAACGTCTGTGCATTGTGACGTGGAGCAATTATTCAAAGTTGACACTCTTCAAAACTTGTTGCTTAATAGTTTTAGGGTTCGTTAACATATTGATTATATAGATATAGATGTGATTTTTTTCCAGAAAATTTTAATAGCGTTAGGACTGTCTTTGACTTACCACCGTGGCGCCTTACCAGCGCACTCTCCACCTTTCTCCTCCATGCCCCCCACATCCTCAAAGCCCATCATGGCTCCAGGCCGTGCTTCCCTGTACTACACTAACCTCACTGATGGAAGTGGCACCAGTCTTGCTGACATGGTACTCCAGCACACTGTACTATGTCTGGCACATAATAGGGTCCTAATAAGTACGTGTTGAACAAGTTCTGCATCGATGAGTATGTTGTTATGTACCGCTGGATAGATATGTATCTGTCTATTCTCACCAGCCTGGAGTGATCCTTGAAAATATAAGCAGGATCATGTTCCCTCCTATCAGAACTTTCTAGGGGCTTCACATCTCACTCAGAGTAACACCTCCCTGCCAACCCAGGCGGTGTGATCCAGCCCCCATGACCCCTCTGGCCCTATCACCTCGTACTCTCCTTTTACTTTCTTCTGTAGCCCCAGTGACTTCCTTGCTGGATGTTTTGTTTTGTTTTGTTTTGTTTTTTTCTGTTTTGGCATACTAGGCATGCTGCCCCATCAGTTCCTTTTCTAGAATTCTCCCCTCAAATTTCTCAGCATTAATTTGGCTCATTTCTGTACTTCTCCAAGCCTTTGCTCAAATCCCGCCTTCCCAGTGAGCCTGTCCCACTATTGGCATCCCCATATGTGCTCTTTCCCCTCACCCCCATAAACATGATCCTTCCAAAAATGCTGTATGATGTACTTACAAAGGCTAAGTTTTGTTAACCCCCCGTCCCCATTAAAAGTTGAGCTTTTTGTGGCAGGGATTTTTGCCTGTTTTGTTTAGTGATCCATCCCATGTGCCTAGAACCATGCTTGAAACATAAATATTTGTTGAATTAATGATTCACAGATCACAGCTGAGCAAGTGCTGCCCAGTTTAATATAATATTTCATAAATGATGCATCTTTTGCTTGCCTTGCTTTATCCCAACAACTTCTGGTGAGAGGTACTATTATTATTATTCCCATTTTTAGTTGAAGAAATTGAGCCCAGAGAATTGAGTGGCTTGCTCTATGGCCACAAGGTGAGTTGGTTCACTCAACCTCCATAGGTGCGTCCTTCTACTTGGAGATTTTGGGCAACTACAAACGACATTTTCTAGACTCCCTTGCAGTTCAAGTTGAATTCCCAGAGAGATTGCAAGCCAGGAGTGAGGTGGAGGCCATCCTTCTGCATTTATGTCTGTTTCTGCTGGCCTACGTGGTTGTGGAAACATGAGCTATCTCTGTAGCAGCATTCCAGCTTTCTGGATGTTGAGAAGGCATGTGGGAGATCAGCGCAGCAGCAAGACTTCCCAATTTGACTTCCTAATGCTGGGTCACAGCTATAATGTGATTCTTCAGCTCCCTGGGCAGGAGAGACACTTGAAGCAAGAGAACAGAAGCAGCTGCATCAAGGTCTTGATCCCACCTAGTCCCAGGGTGGCCTCAGAGGTAGCAGCTTCCAGAACTTCCCAACGTAGGGCAGTTCTGCATGATGCTGGGAATCAGAACTGGAAGCCAGTTTATAACATACTTCTTTAGCCTTCCCAACAATTTTGCAAGCTCCTACTTCCCTATATTAAATTCCTTTGTACTTAAAATACCTAACGTGGCTTCTATTTCTACTCTGAAACTGATAGACAGGACCTCAGATCACATCATGAAGACTAGATTCTCCTTCTAGTGCCTTTCAATTCAACGAAGTATTTCCTGAGCGCTCACCTTTGGTGTGTAAGACACTGGATTAGATCCTCAAGATACAAATGCAAATATGCAATAATGCATAATATTCTGTTGACATCAATCTCATCTACAGAATTTGGGATCCCTAGCCCTTTTCAAATCCTCGTAATTGAGGAGAATTCAAGGAATTGTTTCACTTGTGCTTCCAAATGCAATCTCCTATTAACTACCAGCAGCTTTCTCCTCTCCGTGACCAGTCCTGACCACACAAAAGCAGCCTTATTGTCCCAACACAGGTTAAACATGGATAAAGTACCAGAATAAAGCTGTGACATCCACGTCCATCCACAAGAAGTGGTTTCTTCTCCATTTCACTCTCCAGGGGAGAAAAAAATTTCCTCCCTCTTCTGCCAATTGGTGGTTGTGAGACTTAGAGAAATTTATTTCACCTCTCTGAGCCTCAGTTCACTCAGAAGTAATACAAAAACGTTTATGTACATTTAATTCTGATTAAAACAAGACATTACCATTTATGAGGGAGGAAAACTAACAAGTTCTACTACCACTATCACCATCACCTGATACCCTCATGTTTCTCAGACATTCAAAGAATACCGCTCTCCACCTTGTTGCGACTTTCTCTGCACAGAACCTTCTGGAAAGAGGTGAATGGCCAACATTATGCAGTGCTAAGGAGCAATCTGAGTATCACAGCCCCCGAAATATTCAAAATAGTCTCTCCATTGTCATTGTTCTTGGACCAAGTTTGCAAACCCTCATCTTCCCTTCTTAAGAGGAGGAGAACCTTCCTTAATCTTCTTGGCCCCTCAGTTAATACACATCCCACCATGAATCATGGTATTTCCAACATTTCAGAAGTCACAACAAGGGGTACAGGCTGGGCATTAACTTCCTAATAGCCGATACCAACACTTCTACTTTACACAGATGAATGAGCCATCGTCCTGCTCTCAGGAAGCCTAGGACCTTATTATAAAGATGAGAAAAATTAATTTTTAAAAACTGACCCTATAAAGGGATGGGATGGGATGGGATGGGATATAAATAGCAATAGTGGGCACAAAGTCTTGGAGTTGAGAAAACTCTAATTATATCCTTCCTTTGTACATTCCAACACCAGGATCATGGGCAAGCGATGGAGTCCTGCCAAGTCTCAGCTTCCTCACCTGAAAAATCAGGTGTCTTTGAGGACTACATGAAATGCCTGGGTACAGTACTGACCATGTAGCAAACACTGAATAAACAGAAGCTGTTATTATTTTCACTTAAGTGAGTTCATGAAAACTTCCTGTGGAGTAAGGCAGACACTTGTCGTATCTTACAGGTTGAACAATCTAAATTCAGTCACTGAAGAGAGACTAGCCATCACTGAGAACAAGGGTAGTGGAAGGGTTCACCACCTGTAAATCTGTGGGCCAGAAAGCCAGAAACTGCTAGTTACTGTACAGGTGGCAATCTGTAGACGAATTTCTCTCTACATATCGGTATCACCCTCTCAAAAAGACAGGGTATAAAATGCGATGATAAACTGAAAATGTATTAGACAGTGAACAATACAAAACACTGACAAGAGTTTATAATCAGTCAATATTTATGCTTCAAGTAAACAAATTTAAGATATTGAATGTAGCCAAAATTAACTACTCTTTATTACTCTTTCTCATGATAATACTATGTTCCAGATGAGTAGATTTCTTTTCAATGTAATCACCCCCATTTCCAATTACATTTTGATACATTTGTTCTGGTACGTGAATTTTAATTATCAACCCCAAACTTGGTTACAATAATTAACCCACCACAATTCTAAATTTTTATCAGTTTTTTTCTCCTTTGCATAGACATGTGAGAGAGAAAAGCTATTCATGATTTCTGCCTGGGAGGCTCAGATTTAAATACCATCAGAGGAGGGGGAGATGACAGTTAAAAGGATAGTTGTCTTCTAACTCAGTCTGGCCCACCTGTCTTCAACTAAAAGGTGCAGTCCCCCCGCTGTACATCACAGTGACCCAGCTCCTAAGACTGAAAGTCCAGGTCTGATACCAAAGCCCTGAAATAAAAATAAACAGCAAAGAAAATGCAGAGATTGGAGTTAGATAAATATTATCAACTTGATGAGAATAAAGAACTTCATGTTCCCATTAAAGAGCTTGCTTTCTGTCATGTCTTGGAGACTCCCTTCTACTTGTTCTGGTTTCTTATCACCCAGACTCAAGACTTCTTGTCCAGTTGGAAGCTTTTCTTCTATCTCACCTCTTACTTTCAATCAGCCAACAAATTCTATGGCTTCTTCCTTTACGAACTCCCTCTCCGACTAATTTTTTCTACAATTGTTATCTAAACTTGAGTCCTTTGTACTTTATGTCTGGATTATTACAACAGCCTCATCACCTATCCCCCTACCTCTCATTTCTGCCCTATCCAATTTGGGGGGCCGGGGAGGGCACATCACCACCAAATTAACCTATGTAAAATATCACTTTGAACACTTCACATCTTTGATCAAAAATAATCAATGATTCTTTAGAGCCTTCACATACAGTCGATGCTCAAATTTAGATGGGATATTTTAAATACAGGAATAAATAAACGTATATATTCACAAGAAAGTTCTAGAAATATCTCCACTCATTTTTACGTTAACTGTGAACCCTCCCATGTTTATAAATCTTCTGCTTTTTTAAATTGCTAATAGATCTACTTAAAAATTTTAAAAAATAAGAAAAACAGCCTAAAAATGATATACTCACAAAGGAAGCCCCAGGACCAACTAATTTTCCCAAACATTTAAAGAAAAATAACATAAATCTTCATTAATTTTTCTAGATCGTAAGAAAAGAGAATACTTTCCAACTCATTCTTTGAATTTGGAAGGACTGTGACAACAAAACCTCACAAGGATGTACGTGAAAACAAGTTAGAGGCTATTCTCCCTCATCAACAAAAATGTAAAAATCCTAAACAAAATGTTAGCAAAATGAATCTAGTAATAAACAAAAATGATAACACATCATGATCAAGTTGGATTTATTCCAAGCATAAAAGTTTTGGTTGTACATTAGGCAATCAATCAATACAATTCAACACACTAACAGACTCTAGGAGAAAAGTTGTATGATTGTCTTCACAGATGGAGAGAAAGCACTTGGCAAATTTAATATCTATTCATGATAAAAGCTCTTGGCAAATTAGGAATAGAAAAGAATATCCATAATTTAATAAAGAGTAGCTACAAAAGGCATACAGGAAATATCGTATTTAATGGTGACACATAGAAACTTGGCGTAAGAATGAGACAAAGTTGACTGCTATCCCCAATGTTTAGCATTGACAGGAGGTATTAGTAAAGCATTAAGACAGGGAAAAAGAAGGGTTAGGAACTGAGAAGGAAAAAATATAACTGCCATCTTATTCACAAACATGATTGTTTACATAGAAAATTCAAAAGAATCTTCAGATAATTAGATTTAAAAAATGAATTTACTAAAGTCAAAAATCAAATTTATTTCTACATACAAGCAGCAAACATACAATACCATTTTTAAATATTACTTAAATATTACTTAAAGTAACATCAAATACTTAAGAATAAATATAATAGTGAGTGTAATACACAAGACCTTTATACAAATAACCATAAGACACTGTTAGGAAAACTATAAAAGACCAAATAGAAGAATATATCATGTTCATGGATTGGAATATTTAATATTGTTATAATGTCAATTCTCTTCAAATTTATGTACAGATTCAATACAATCCAAATCAAAAATTTCAGCAGATATTTTTGTGGAACTTGATACCAGAATTTACTTGGAAATGCCAAAGGCCAGAAATACTCAAAGCAGTCTTCTTTTTTGAAGAAGAAAAATGAAGCTAGAAACTTATATTCCAGATATATAGATATCTATATATTTCTATAAGTATCTATAGAAAGATAGATACATAAAACAAAAGAAAGAGCCTAGAAACAGACCACCATATACATGGACATTTATAAGAAATAGAGCAGTGCACATCAGTTGGGAAAGAACAGATGTTTAAATAAACTGATCCTGGGTCAGTTTTACATCCATGTGAAGAAAACTTGAATCTTGACCCTTCATCTCACACCTCTACCATTCCATATGAATTACAGATCTAAATGCAAAGGGCAAAAGAATACATTTGGGGGAGGCAATCATATAGAAAAATAATATTTTCATGCCACAATTCAGGCAGAGATTATTTGAATCTCTCAGGAAAACAAACATTTGCCATAGAAGAAAAGACTAATAACTTTATCTTCATTAAAATTAAGAACTTCTGTTAAATGAAAGAAACTATTCAAGAGACTAAAAAAATCACAATAATATACCACTGTGCACTAGAATGGCTAAAATTTAAAAGTCTTCTAAAATTAAGTGTTAGCAAAGATACAGTGCAGCTGGAATTCTCACACCCTGCTAGTAGGAGTATAAAATGGAATAAATGCTTTGAAAATATTTTTGTAGCGCCCACTAGAGTTAAACATACATATGTACTCTGTGACCTTGAAATTCCATGTATTTGCGTACACTGTATAGAAACTCTCACTGGTGTGAACAAGGAGACAATGTATAAAATAGGCACTTCACCATCGATGGTAATTCCAATTTAGATCCTGGGGAGCAAGAACTTTGATTATAACTGCTACATCCCAATTACAGTGGCCATCATACATTTCCATAGTAATGTTTAAACAGTAACCATAACATCTAAATGGCATGTAGAACTCATAATAAAGATTGGTTCCTGTATCATCTAGTAACATTGTTTACTTATTTATTTATTTATTTATTTGAGAGAGAGAGAAAGAGTAGGGGGAGGGGCAGGAGGAGAGGAACAGAATCCCAAGCAGACTCCCTGCTTAACCGAGGAACCTGATGCGGGTCTCGATCCCACAACCCGTGAGATCATGACCTGAGCCGAAAATGAGTCAGACCTTTAACTGACTGAGCCCCCCAGGCACCCCAATAACGTTGTTTCTTTATTAAAGCAAGATAATCAGTAATAGTTACCTCTTATTGAGTCCATATAGCATGCCAGATGTGACACTCTATGTTTTACGTACATTATCTTCTTTAAGCTTTGCTATAGCTTTGGAATATAAGGATAATTATCTACATTTTATGGGTAAGAAAAATGAAGTTAAGAACAAAGAACTTTGCCCCAAATCAACACAGCTTTGAAGTTAAGTCCAACATGTTAAATTGTCTCCTATTACTTGTATCTCTAAACTCATCAAAACACATATTAATTGAGATTACATACAGAGGATGACCAAAATAAATCAAACATATCTAATCCAAATTAAACATCACACTGGGGTATGCTGTGAAATACGACACCAAAAGAATTTTTAGTTATTGTTTTAATTTAAATTTACTTTAATTTACTTTAATAATTAATGTAAAATAATCATTTATGGAAGTTTATTTCAGTCCTTATAAAACTAAAGACAAAATACTGTATTTACTAGTAGAGTGCTGAATATCCTTTGATTGAAAAAGTGAGTATACCTATTTGGCATTTCTAGTGTACTAAATATTGTAAAACCTATATGTTAAAAGACCACTGTTTACGTGGCACTGTCCAGGAAAACCAAATGCTGCTGATGAGGCTGTCTTCAGTTGGCTGATTTCCCACACACACAAGCAAAATGGGGTTATCATCCTTGACCCTTCCAGGACTTCCTGTCCCCACCTAAGCCTCTTGGTGGCTCCGATAAATGAGTAAATCTGGTCCTGGATTCACCTTGCAGCAACTTACATAATACACAGTAAATTAATAGGAGAAAACGGGTATTGGTTCCACTAAGGGAAAGAACCTACCACATGTATGACGTCTAATGCTTTGGTTCTGCATGTTATACTTTGCATGCACCTGAATTACCCCTGGTGAATGAAGCTACAAGGATTTGAACAGGTTAAACGTTGTATGCAGTCAAAAATTTAAATGTTAAGTGAAACAGAGTGGACACGACTACTGCGGGAAGGAGGGAAGCGGACTCATTATCCTAATGCCCTGGAGCCCGTAAGATGAAAGGAAAGCTGAAGCATCAATGATAATGACTTAGTTTCACTTGGCACAGAGCCGGTCTCTTGTTGACAGCTGATCGAAAAGGGAGTGGTTTCGGACAAAACGTTGGTGAACACCCTCTGTATATTTAACTAGGATGGTCGGAGTCAGTGGGTGCATTGTTTTGCTGTTAAATAATACCTTTGAAGTAGAGCTAAAAAGTAAGAAGGAAATACTTCAGTGAAAGTCATTGTAAATTTTTAATTAGTTCAGAAAAGCCCCAGCACTGGTGTTACTAGAAACCGTAACACGGCTTTTGCCGGTGGTGAATGATGTGTATTACAGTTAAGGGACCCTTACTGGGGCAGAGTTAATATTCAACTTGTGGATTTTGCATGAAGCACCAGCCTGCCTGTCTCCCAAGGACGTAGTTAACAATACTAATTTCCTTTCCATGAATCTAAGCTTTTAAATTTATACTGCACACGAACAAATTAGTCCTCACATTACCTCTGAACATCAGGTCAGATTCCTAAATTTTTTTTCAGAGCAGGAATGCCTATTTATGAGACATTTACAAGGCCACAGAAATGACAAGTGATGGAATCTGGGATTAAAAATTTAAATTTCCAGTGCTGCATCTCATATCCACATGATTTCAAATTTCTGTGACCTAAATTCTATGTGTCAAGATCAAATGATCTTGTGCTATGTTATAATTCCTTTTCTGTATATTTATACACACCTTTCCCTATTCTAGAAAAGACTTCAAGTGACATGTTGAAATGCAACAGCAAATGAGTAAAATCTAAAACCAGAAGCTAATGATGAGAAAGGGGGGTGGGAAGGAGGAGGAAAAGTAAGATAAAGTTTGAATTTAATTAGCTTTTGCAATGTAGGAACCTTACATTCGTGAGAGCTTTGCTTTCTTGTGGCCAATGCAAAGAGATTATCAGCGCCCGTAATATTAAAAATAAACATGATGTTTATAAGGAGCACAACGATGACTCATCCTAATACCAGAAAGAAACTACTCACCTGCATCCACGTAAGTGGACGCTCTGTGATATAATGAGCCACCACCTCAACAATATCCCGCAAGGAAACATAACATACCTCACAGGGTAGATTCTTAAAAGTCCTGCAATCTAAATAGAGCGAATGCATTGGGGTTTTAGGGAATGACAGATAAAAAATCTCTTGATGTTCTAAAAATACAAACTGCTGGTGTTGTCCTTCCTGCTTACTCAGAGAATATTACTTGTCAAAAAAGACCCTGAGACCAAAGTCATTGCTTGAGTGAGACTGTCAGCTGGCTTAGCCCTAAAGCAATCACCTCTTATTATCAGTCATGTTTTTCTTTCCCTGAGGTTGTCAGAAACAAAGGGGTCAACTGATGCTCGCCTCTGCCAAAATTGTTTTTCCTGCCAGTCAGAGATAGGGAGGTTTAAAACCATAAATGTGGGCAGACATGTTTGGTTTTTTTTTTTTCAAATTCAAGTCTATTAAAAGGGGAAGAATATGAGTCAGGGGAAAAAAAAAAACAGCAATTGGGGAACCATGTGACCATGTTTCAGGACAATGCTTCATTACTGAGAGGTCTAGATGGAAAGTATCATATTGGATGTTCTAATGTTAATAGAAAATATCCAGAGAATCCCCATAGGGCTCAAAGTGTCGGCTTTACTTGGGGGCGAGGCAGTTTCTCAATAGCTATCAATATATAGGATTGTTGAGTAAACTGTGCTGACAAACAGGGCTTGAACCTGAGGACAAAGGTGGAGTGTCATAATCTCTCTCTGCTTAATTGAGGATGTAGGGTCCAAATTATTCACCTGAAATGTTGGGACAATGAGCAAAAATCTGGTTCACTGCATGAAAACGGGAAGTGAAAGATGACTTCCCTAAGCCTGAGCAGGAACAAACCAAAAGGGCAAGGAAGAGGCAAGAGCGGTTGCCTTCAGCACATTAACCCCACCCACAGATGAGTAGAGTCCAGGGGATATAAACGCTTACTAACCAGCTCTCCTATCCTTGCTTTCCTAGAGAAGAGAAAGCTCAAAGTGTAGAGGAGGGTAGGAAGCATTCACTCTAATGGTCACTTGCAGAGAGATGTCACAAGCTCCTTCATCCGTTACAATGAGAAAGAAGGTGAATAGTGGTTCTCAACCCGGCAAGGCCAGCTTCAGGGCTGTGTGACCTCCGCATCGTACAGGCAGACATGTGCGCTGAAGACCCCTGCTCTTGGCTTAATTCTCTGCTATCACTACCTTGAAATTCTTAATACTCTTTGAACAAGGATTCATATTTTAATTCTGTATTGAGCTCACAAATTATGTAACTGGTACTGCAATAAAGAATTAAGACAACGATTACATTAGAGAGCATGACAGTGAGCCAGGGGCAAAAATCGTCTAGATATGAGGGAAACTGACACCAGGGTCAGTAGATGACAGCAACAAAGGAATAGCGGTTAATATAATCTGGCGGCATGAGCATCAAAGTGAGGTGGGAGTTAGGAAGGAGGAAGAGAAGAGAGCAAGAAAATGCCTTTCTCACATCCAGGCCCAGTTCTTTAAGGGCTATAAGAGAAAAACAGCCAGTGCTTGAGATGGGTGTAAGGGAAGTGGTGTCTTCTGAGGACAGTAACTCGGAGTGCTCGTGGGCGCACTCGCACGCGCACACACACATCCATGTATTCACACCCAGTGAGATAAAGCAAAGAGAGGAATCCAGAAATTTTAAACCAGCAAATGATCTTATAAGGTGAGACTAGTGTAAAATGCTGGTTATATGACCTGCACAAGAATTATAACCCTGAGAAGAAGTAGGCATGAGTCTCCCTGGTCTTCTGGGATGAGGTTTTTTGAACATCCAAGCTTCAAAGGTCTGGGAGAAACATAGGAAGCATGTGAAGGTTCCGCCGAGAAAAAAGGATCTGATCCTTCTGATTTATGGGGAGAATTTGCCTTCTGCTCTCTCTGCCAGCTATGCTTCTTGCTGGTTATTATAAAAGCAAATCAGAAATCAATAAAATACATGAAAGACTAAGAATGGGACAGGAAAAAAATATTTTCAATGCAGCAAAAATATTAGGAGATGCAATGCTAAAAGCTCTAAAGGAAGATAAAAGATAAAGAAAAAGAAATGGTTAAAAATAAAAACTAGAATTCAAAAAATAAAATATTACAAGTTTTAAAATGTTAAATACGTGAAATTTCAAATAAAATATAAAAGACCAATAAAAGTAAAGATTAACTCTTCCCCAAATTATTTTATTTATTTGTTCATTGCTCAAAACTAACAGATGGTTTGGGGCACCTGGGTGGCTCAGTCAGTTAAACATCTGCCTTTGGTTCAGGTCATGATCCCAGGGTCCTGGGGCATCAGGCTCCCTGCTCAGCAGGAAGTTCGCTTCTCCCTGCCACTTCCCCTGCTTGTTCTCTATCTCTCTCTATCTCTATCTCTATCGCTCTCTGTCAAGCAAATAAATAAAATCTTTAAAAAAAAAAAAAAAGCTAACAGATGGTTAACTTTGTGCCAAAGCTATGTGCAAGTAACATTCATTCTTCTCCCCACCACAGGTAATAGGAAATGTTTTGTCTTCAGAGTGACTTTGATGCCATGTAAATAAAAGCAAACAAACACATGAAAAAATGCAAAAAAAAGAAATTAGACAATGAGACAACAGGACCAAGGATGGTTCAACACTTAAAAATCAATCAATGTGATATATCACACTATCAAAATGAAAGGGAAATAAACACGTGATTATCTCAATCGATGCAGAAAAAAATAGACAAAATCAAACACACTTTCGTGATAAAAACACTTGAAAATTAGGAATAGAAGGAAACTACTTCAAAATAACAAAAGCCATACATTAAAAACCCCCAATGAACATCATATCCAACAGTAAAAGACTGAAAATTTTTTCCCTAAGATCAGGGATAAGGCAAGGATGCTTGCTTTCACTGCTTATATTCAACATAGTACTTGAATGGTTCTAGCCAAAGCAATTAGGCAAGAAGAAATAAAAAGCATCTAAATTGAGAAGAAAAAGTAAAATTACTCGTATTCACAGATGATATGCTCTTTTATGTAGATGACCCTAAACATTCCACTCACAAAAAAGTCTGCTGGAACTAATAAACAAATTCCCCAAAGTAGCAGGATTTAAGGCAAAACACAAAAATCAGCTACATTTCTATATACTAACAATGAACAATCCAAAAATGATATTACGAAAATAATTCCATTTATAATAACATCACAAAAAATAAAATTTTTAGGAATTAACTTAATCAATAAAGTGAGATACTTATACAATGAAAACTATGAAACATTGCTGAAAGAAATTAAAAACATAAATAATGGCAAGATATCCCACGTTCATGGGTTGGAAGACTTAGTATTGTTAAGATGTCAATATTACACGGAGAAATTTAATGCAATCCCTTCAAAATCGCCATGGTGTTTTGGGCAGAAATAGAAAAAATCTATTCCAAAAGTCATATGGAATCTCAAGAGGCCTCAATTAACCAAAACAATCTTGAAAAGGAAGAAGAAAGCTGAAGGACTCACACTTCCTGATTTCAAAACTTAACTGCAAGGCTACGGTAATCAAAACAGTGTGAACTTGGGGCGCCTGGATGGCTCAGTCATTAAGCATCTGCCTTCGGCTCAGGGCGTGATCCCAGGGTCCTGGGATCGAGCCCCACATCAGGCTCCCTGCTCCTCTGGGAGCCTGCTTCTTCCTCTCCCACTCCCCCTGCTTGTGTTCCCTCTCTCGCTGGCTGTGTCTCTCTCTGTCAAATGAATAAATAAAAAATCTTAAAAAAAAAAAGTGTGAACTGGCATAAAGACAATAGACTAATGGTATAGAAGAAATATTTCAGAAATAAACTCTCGTGTATATATATATGGTCAGATGATTTTTGACAAGGCTGCCGAGACCATTCAATGAACAGAAAGACCATCTTTTCAACAAATGGTGTGGTGAAAACTGGATACCCAAGTGCAAAAAAAAAAAAAAAAAAGTTCCTTACCTAACACCGTATACAAAAATGAACTCAAAATGGATCAAATGCCTAAAGAGAAGCGCTAAAACTATAAACTTCGACAAGAAAACACAGAGCAACAGCTTCATGACATTGGATTTGACAGTGATTTCTTGGATATGACACCAAAGGCACAGATAAAAAAGCAAAACTGGACAAATTCAACTTCATGAAAATTAAAAATTTAAATGCATCGAAAGACGCTATCAACAGTATAAAAAGCGACCCACTAAATGGGAGAAAATATTTACAGATGACCCTTGAAAAACATGGGTTTGAATGGCACATGTCTATCATACACAATATTTTTCAATAAATACAGTACAGTACTATAAGTGTACTTTCTCTTCCTTATGTTTTCTTAATAACATTTTCTTTTTTCTAGCTTACTTTATTGTAAGCATATAGTATATACTACATAGTAACATAAATATGTGTTAATCAACTGTGCTATCAGTAAGGCTTCCGGTCAACAGTAGGGTATTAGGAAAGTTTGGGGGGAGTCAAAAGTTGTACATGGATTTTCAACTGCACAGCGGACCAGCACCCCTAACCCTCTATGTTGTTCAAGGGTCAAATATACAAATCACACATCTGATACGGGATTAATATCCAGAATATAGAAAACATTTTTTAAAACGTTAACAACAAAAAGACAAACAACGAAGAATTTGAACAGACATTTCTCCAAAGAAGAGATACAAATGACCAAGAAGCACATGAAAAGATGTTCAATGTCATTAATTAGGAAAATACAAATCAAAATTACAGAGATACCACCTTACAGCCATAGGATGGCTACTATCGAAAAAACAAACAATCAAAAACTAAATAACGTGTTGACAAGGATGTAGAGAGATTGGAACCCTTGTACACTGTTGGTGGGAATATAAAATGTTACAACAATGATGGGTAATATCATTGAGAGGTGATTCCTCAGACCATTAGAAATTAAAAATTAAAATCTGTTTAAAAATTATGGTTTAAATAAAAAAATATGGTTTAAACTGGGGCACTTAAGTGACTCAGTTGGTTAAGCATCCAACTCTTGATCTCAGCTCAGGTCTTGATCTCAGGGTCTTGAGTTCAAGCCCCGCATTAGGCTCCATGCTGGGCATGGATCCTAATTTTTTAAAAAAATTAAAATTTAAACAAATTTAATTAAAGACAATATAACCCAGTAATTCCACTTCAGGGTATACACCTACAGAAGTAAAAACAGGGTCTTGAAGAGATGTTTGTACACTCATGTTCATAGCAGCATTATTCACAATAGCCAAGTGAGTGTTCATCAACGGATGAATGAATACACAACAAGGGGTACAGACAAACAAGGGAATATTATTCATCCTTAAAAAGAAAAGAAATTGTTACATAGGCTACGACGTAGACGAATCTTAAGGACATTATACTAAATGATAGTCACAAAAACTCAAATACTGCATGATTACACATATGCGAGGTACTTAAAATGATCAAAATCAAAGGAACAGAAAGTCAGAACGATGGTCACCAGGATGGCCGGGGGGAGAGGGGAGAGGAATGAAGAGTTATTGTTTAATAGGTGAAGAGCCTCATGCCTGCAAGATGGTAAGGGCTTTGGAGATGGATGGCGATGGTTGCACAACAAAACAAATATGCGTAATACGACTGAATGGTAAGGTTTATGTTATATGCATTTTTCAAAAATTAAAAAAAATTGAAAATAAATGCAGTTGAATTCGCATTTCAAATGGACAGTGAGTGGTTTTATAGTGTACGTCCCAAATACTGTATATGATATACTTATATTCCAATTTTTTTTTGTTATTTATTTGGCGTTCTAGTTTAACTGGTTATCCTGTATTTTATCTGACAATCCTTAAACAAAGAAGAAAGAGAGAGAGAGAGGGAGGGAGGAAGGAAGGAAAGAGGAAATAAGGAAAGAGAGAGGGAGGGGAGTAGAGGGTGGGGGAGGGGGGAGAAAAAGAGAGAGAAAAGCAATCCCAAGAACTTTCCTAAGGATGGGTTTGCTATTGCTTCTGATGCCCCAGGTCAGCTCTATCTGGCTCAGAAATGTCAACACATACTGACCACCTAATCAAGAGGCAAAATTTTACTTTTGCTTTAAAAAGTATGATCTGGGGCGCCTGGGTGGCACAGCGGTTAAGCGTCTGCCTTCGGCTCAGGGCGTGATCCCGGCGTTATGGGATCGAGCCCCACATCGGGCTCCTCCACTATGAGCCTGCTTCTTCCTCTCCCACTCCCCCTGCTTGTGTTCCCTCTCTCGCTGGCTGTCTCTATCTCTGTCAAATAAATAAATAAAAATCTTTAAAAAAAAATTAAAAAAAATAAAAAGTATGATCTTTCCCAATGGAAATATAAATGAGACCTGGATGGATGATTTTAGATATTTGGCTATTTCAATGAACAAGCAGAAGAAAGAAGTACATGTATCTTTATTTTAATTCAGGATATTCTAAATGAAGAAAGCTTTATTACCGGAGAAATTTGTCTTGAGAAGTGGAGAAATCTTGTGTCTAAGCTCTTTATTCCTCCTTGTCCTTTTCTAGCCTCTGCAAACACTCGTGCAATTTTATTTCTATTAATGGACTTGGATGTGAAGGTTAGGGGCACCCTTTAATAACGTGGGAGTAAACGATTACATTCTGTACTGATACCAGCTCCCAAATTTCTCCTCTCCTTCAATGAAACTTTCAGCTATTTCATATACTAATATTTGCAGCTAACTGCTTTATATTTCAATGTCCTGAGTCCTTTTCCCATGCCTCTCATTCTAATACGTTGATTTTAGTCTCAGCATTTTCTTTCCACGGAGATCCAGTTTATTGTTCACAATTTCTGCCAAGGTCATTTACTCTTTAAAGTGCAAACAGGCACTAGGACAAGACTGAAGATTTTCATCTCGACTTCTGAACTAATACACCAAATATTTTTTGCCCGTTACATCTGCAGCACGCACATGCCGCCTTTTTAAAACATGTTTGCTTTGCGCTTTATCTCACCACGGGGAAAAATTCCTGCATCTTTCCTAGGACTTCTGACAAATTCCTCAGGATCATTTCCCTTTCCTCTCCTCTCAACATGATGCATGCACTCATCTTGACTCTTGGCCTTTGCATTACCCCTTATCCAGTCATTTCTTTTCATTTTATGACTGAATGTCCAGTAATGGCAGACAGATTTTTATAAGAGCTTGTTTTTCAACGCTCACACGAGCCCCTGAAGATGCAAGTGTGTTTTTAATTCTTTAAAGCATGAAATTTCCCTGTTTAGGTTGAGAGCAAACAGGTTTTGAACGGTGGCTTTTCAGCTTTTGCCCAAATCAAAAATAGTAGAAATGACTTTAAATGAAAGCAAGGAGGTTCTCCACGGCCCTAACTCTTTGCGCTTCCGTCCTTAACAATATTTTAGGCTACAAATGGCATCAAACACGTCTTTGAACACTCCCACTCCAATCTCAAATCAACTATGTTTAGTATCACTTCATTAGATTTTAGTCAATACCACCATTACAGACTTGATTAAATGAACTCCACTGGGTTCTATAACATTAATTATAGCGGCACAAGTCCTGCAGCCATCAGAGAATATTCATTATGTATGACTCCATCCACAGAAGGAGAAATCGCTGACTATTTGGGTGATGTCTTTTCAGAAATCCACAGAGTCTTTTTGATCTCTACAGATATAAACTATTTGAGGAATAGGTCTGATAATTTAAACGCTGAGGGATCATTTTATCCCTCAAATACAACAGCGGCAAAAGAAAATGTGTTCTGGGGCTAGTGAATCCAATTAGGTTTTGCATCCTTCTTCAGCTGCGCCTAATCCTACAGTAAATATGGTTTCTCCAGAATGAGCCGTTATTCAATGTTTATTAAGCAGCAGTTATGTTTCCGACTCTGCACTGGGATGTGCAAAGATAGCTAAAATATGCAAAGACAATGTCCCAATCCCAAAATTTTATATAGGCTATAACATGAACTGTGTGCAAAAAAATAGGCAGTTTACAGTGTTTTTGATAAAACAAAAAAGTGTGGATTCAGAAATAAAAGAGTTCTTGAACCCTAATCTGACCTTTTGGCTCCTGTTACTTTCCACATAGGAACAATTCATGTTTACACCCAGTTCTAGGGTGGGTGGATTCATGGCCTGGAAGTCCAAGACTGCTCAGATTCCATAATAGTGACCTCTGTGTGATGAACTAATTCCTCTGAGATTGGGGTTTTTCTGCTTCTAGAAATGCTCTTGAATAGAGGAAAGGTTAGAAGCAAAGAAATCAGTTGAAAGGAGCCCAAATATTATGAACTGAAAAAATATATCAGGAAACAGTCCATTTAAAAACACATTTGTGTATATACGGTTATTTATATCTGAATCATGCAGGCATGGTTCTTGGTTGACTCTCTGAGTCTGCTAATGATATTTCTCTTTTACTTAATTATTCTTTTTCTCTAAATCTACTTTCTAAATGCAATGTCAAAATTCTGACTCTAAGTAGATGATTTTATTTCCATGAGCAGACAACAATTATTGTTCTCTTCTTTCTGTAGGAGAAGCCACTTATATCCAACTCATGAATTTGAAAGTCTTGAAGCTTCTGAACCCAGGAAGATACTACCTCTCCATTTTTCACATCAAAAATCTCCTGGCCATACCACTCTGGGGCTGCAGGACCTGGCTTGAGACCAGCAGAGAAAAACATTAACCCTTTCCTGCTCATCGTACATGGATCACACCAACATCCATGGACATGGTTTCTGGTGCCAGTAACACTGTGAGCCATACCATCCAAGGAAGAAGTCAAAGAATTCAAGGAAGAATTCATGCGGAAGATGAAAAAGGCTCTGCTGTTTTCAAGAATGCTGGTGACAAAGATTCTTTGCTTGACCAAACTTTAGTCCAGCTCCTGAATCTTCTCCTAGGCCCACCTGTGTACTTCTTTGTAGAATCTAGTTTTAGCAGGACACTGCTGAGTCAGTTTAAAGAACCATTTTCCCCTTTACCCTCATATCTGATTAGGTTCCTCATCCTCTACCATCCTCCAGGTAACGTCTGGTCACCCTGGCCTGTCTTCAGCATAAATGCTGCTCGGTTGGTTTAGCCAGCATCCCCCTCTACCCTTGATGTTTCTTAGTACTTCCACCCCTAACTCTCACTCTGCCCCTCAGTTATAAATTCCCACCTGCCCAGGCTGTATTTAGAGTTAAGCCCAAGCTTTCTCCCCCACTGCAAAGTGCCATTGTAGTGGTCCCTATACCTATCTATTGACATAATCTTGAATAAAATCTGTCTTACTGTCTTTAACAAGTGTCATGAAAATTGTTTTCTTCAACACTGGCCAAACGGCAAATACAGTGTCCTCTACTCCTCCTGGGCTCTGCTGAACAAATCACAAAGAGTTTCTGACATGTTCTATATCTGCCTCCTCATTTACGCATATGACCTCTCCCCCACCCAAGAGATGTTTTGCACATTAAACAGTGTTATTTTAAACAAATGTATTAGAGGGGCGCCTGGGTGGCACAGCGGTTAGGTGTCTGCCTTCGGCTCAGGGCGTGATCCCGGCGTTGTGGGATCAAGCCCCACATCAGGCTCCTCCGCTAGGAGCCTGCTTCTTCCTCTCCCACTCCCCATGCTTGTGTTCCCTCTCTCGCTGGCTGTCTCTATCTCTGTCAAATAAATAAAAAAAAATGTATTAGAATGATCAGTTTCCTTAAAGAAGAACGTCTGCTTATGCTGCATTTTTGCCAGCTGCGGAGAGAATCGTCTTTCCTGCAGCCGCGCTCCGAAGAGCTCCTTAGAAGGTCCCTTTTAAAAATGAGCTTCAGATGTGTCACCATCAATACCGCATCTCATGTCAGGCATCATCAAGTGCACTTGCCAGTGGAGACTTCTCCAAAGCTGGTACTTCAAAGAGAATGAGTGGCAGTCCCCCGAGATTCACTGTGAGCTGTAGTGACCACAGTTCTCCCTCCAATCAAGTGGCCTAGAGTGTCTACAATACAGGCAGCCATGTCTGCTGCAGGTAACACAAGGAATCCAGAGCCCACTGGCGATCAGACTGCTTCTATGAACTTTCGTAGAATATCTGTTTATTCAACAACATGCTTTCTTTTCGTAACATCTGATTATACGTAAACCTAGTCAAGAAAAATGGTAACAAGATTAGAATGAGCAAGCACATCTTTTGGCTCAGTGTTTTCTAGATTTGCCAGATGGGAAGTTTATTAGGGGAGCCCACTAAGAATAGAGTTCCCGGTCGAGTCTGAGACACACTGAAGCAGAATCTGAAAGGCAGAGTCTGCTAGTTGGTATGTTTATCAAATCTTCAGTGAGTCTTAAGTTCAAGCAAAAATAGGAAACACTGTTTTAGCCAATCAGCAGGGAGTCCAACATGAATGAAACTTTGAATATTGACTAAAATTCAAGCCCCCTTAGCCTAGCACTCAAGGCCACTACCATCCAACACTAGCCTACCATTTACTATTCATTCCCAGGCAAATGGCAATGGTGATATAATAGAATAAGCACTGGAATCAGAGCCATAACTCATAAATCCTGTCTCTAAATTTATCTAGCTTTGTGACTGAGTAAATTACCTAAACTCACGGAGTTTCCATTTGGCTGTCTGTAATGTGGTTGTGAAGATTAAATGTATAATACTAAAGCAGTATTTATTAAACACTGTGCGTCAAATTCCATGCTAGGCATTCTTTCTTCTTCTCTTATATGCCAAATACATCATTGTCATTCAATAATTGTTGATGGGATAAATGAACTGTAACAGATGATAAGCAATAGCTGTTTAGTATAAAAATCATTTAAAAAGAACAGTCATTATAGGACACTGTATAGTTTTTAAAATACTCTGCTCTATTAAATGTACATTTAAAAGTGTTTATAGGGGATGCCTGGGTGGCCCAGTCAGTTAAGCATCTGCCTTCGGCTCAGGTCATGATCCCTGGGTCCTGGGATTGAGTCCTGCACCAGGCTCCTTGTTCAGCAGGGACCCTGCTTCTCTCTCTGCCTGCCACCCCCCTGCTTGTGCTCTCTGGCTCTCTGGCTCTCTGTCTCTCTCTCTCTTTCTCTCTCATTCTCTCTCTCTCTCTCTCTCTCACACACACTCACACACACACACACATACACAAATAAATAAAATCTTTAAAAGAAAAATAAGGTGTTTATAGTATGTATGATGGAGGGGATGACTCTGGAGTCTACTGGCATAGGGCTGGGCTTCCATTCTTTCAGTGTCCATTCAGAACAAGAAAATATCACTGATTAACAGCTGGTCAGTGCTAGACTGGCTTCTGAGCACAGAGACTACTAACTCTCCAGGGAGGCAGAGTAGCCAGATCTGGAAGCAACCATGGAGGGAGCGCCATTGTGAGGTACGTTACACATGAGGTGTTTTACCTCATTCCAGGTGCAACATTACTCAGAGTTACTTTAACGGACTGGAAGATGATGAGGGGGCATTTCATTCAGCAAATATCACTGCCTTTCTGCTAAATACTACTACTGTACTGGCTCTTTGGAGATACAAAGTGTTTTTCTTCAAAATGCTCGGTATTCAAATACATCAAGAAACTCAATGTGTGTGAGGGAGGAAGACAGTTAAGCAGGTGATTACAATACAGTTATATCCTCTACACTGTCCTCTCAAAAACGGAATCTGCCCTTTGCTCTGAGATGGAGAATTCTTGGACATTTGGGGGCCATATTTTCTAGGAATACAGTTTTCAAATATAGTACATCTGGTACATTTTCCTCTTCCAGCCGAGCAAACAAAGAGGTAAATCAATAAGTGGGCAAGAGGCATGTCCAGCTATGGTTTCTTTCTTTGGACAACTTGTCTTCTTCCCGTGTGACGGCCAGGATGGAGACATTAGCCAGGCCACGTCTTAAGGCAGCTCAGCACTGCTTTTGTAGACAAACGTGCTGTCTCTTGTGTCTTGTCCTCTGGCCCTAGTAGGTGGGTTTGGGACAGGCACTTCCTCACCCCCTGATGTTAACATCCAAGACTTGGGTTTTAGGTGGTGGGGAATTGGATGGACCACATGCTCTGCTCTTATCTGAAGTTTTTTAAGCACAACTTGCTTAGAAAAAAAGATTTTTGTATTTGGTCAGTCAAATCTAATAAGGTTATGCATTGGTGTTTAAAGCCAAAGTAAAGAGGTCTACACAAGGAAAGAAATGAGCACAGACAAGGGGTACCCAATTCTAGCTGAGAGGAGAGGAAGAAGCAACAAGGGACGACTTCTAGGAGGAGAGAAGCCAACCAGGCAAAGCCAACAGGGGAGGATACTCCCTGCACAGTGAGTGAGCACCACGTACCCAGCTTCAGGGGTTTGAGAGCACAGAGAAGACCCAAAGAATTGCACGGGAGTATGGAACCTGGAAAAAATGCTCCAAAAGAAATGTTTGGAAGAAACAAGGAGGTCTTGTCTTTCTAAGAGAAATCCTGAGTAGAGACATTCCTCTGCTGTGAGGGTATCCTGTGGGTGATGTATGGTGTTTACTGTCATTTATTGAGAGGACGGAATTAGCAGCAATAAGCAAATGACCAGACAATGGACTCCGCTCAGGATGGAGAAGCTTCCTCCTACAGGAGCTGACGAGGCTTGAGAGACTGCTCTCCCCTGGGTTTGTTCAGGAGGAACCAGAGAGACGTGTGAGTATGCTAAAGAGGACGTTTCTGTGGGGGATGGGAGCTCAACCTGCACCATCTGTCTTTCCAATGATTCTATCACCAGCCAATTCACACAGTTTTAGGACACAGTTCTAGGCAAAAATGAAAAGAGCTCATTCTCTCTCTCCTCCCCTCCCCCTACCCCTAGCCCAAAGGACAGGAAGATGAGCACTGTATCCAGATACTGCAAACTTTCATTTAGCTGGTTAGGACACTGTTAAAGGAGAATTATCACATATTTCAAATAACAAAATACACTTGAGCTAAAACTCTTCTAAAAAATAATCATTTTTTCAAAACTCAGAAGGGCCTTCTAAACCTTGCAGGACCTCACTTTTTTTTCTTATATATATCATAACACTTGCAGCACTGTATTATAATTTATCTGTTTATTTTGCTTGCTCAAATAAACTATGAGCTCCTTTAAAGCAACGACCTCTGGTTATCTCTATGTCTATTACATCGCCGGGCACACAGGAGGTTTGCAGCAAATTAATGAATCAATCTCTTGATTACCACAAATTTTTCAAGTTGCAGCATTCTTACTGCATTTGCCACAGAACAAGATAACAGGGTTCAATGTAATGGTATTGACACAAGTGTTCATTCTCTGTATCTCTGTAACCTAGTTTTCATTTCTCTTTCCATTACGATTCAAGGGATAAGGCTCCCCCACACTGAAATCTCAAGTTTCTGATCCAAACCTTGCCTCACTTTTGTTTTTCATTATTATCGTTAGTAGTTTTTAAAATAATGACTCTTTTTTTTTTTAAGGTTTTCCTTGTTATCTGTCAGGTAGAATGAAATTATTAGCCCAGGAAGTGTGGGTCTATGTAAGCAACTGCGTGCTAGGCATGCGTAAAATCCTCACCCACCTTTCCCTGGAACTCTGATAACTTCTCTGAGGGATGATCAGCTCTGTTCATTTAGTGATGCTATCTGATATTTGATTGACTAGGTCATTTACACCTTCTTATCGGGTTTTGTTTGTTTGCATATTCTGAAAGCTTAGCCAGGATCAAACTCTCCCCATCAAGTCCCTTTAATAATTTAGAATGTTCAATTTACTTCCAGCCTACTCTTTGTGTGGGAGCTTTGTTTTCTCCCCCAAATGACATAATGTACTTTTCACAGGAGCTGAATGAGCCCATGCTCCCTTCGTATCCCTGCAGTCCCATATCTTACTAGAATCCTCATTATCCATAAACCGAAGTGAATTTTCTAAATACATTCTGGTGGATAGGTGCTGGGATTTGCCATTTTACATTTGAGGTTTGGCTCTGGTTGCGTGGGAAATATTTGTTGGGCCCTTATAGGTTTAAATACAATTAATAATATTAGGTTATCTCTATATGCTGAACACTGTGCCTTCCAAGTGAGGGAATGATAAATGGTAGCAACTGGAAATTCTTGTGCCCAAAAAGCACAAAATTAGGCCCACAGAATTATAGTCACATGAGATTAAAAAAAAAATTTAGGGGCAAGCAAAGCAAAGTTAATATGTTAAATAGCCCTCTCTGTGTATCAGACAGAGCCTCCCGAGTTGACAAAGTTTACAGATGGAAGCAGGCATGGCCAGCCAAGGGGAGCACAAAGGAGGGAACTCCATAGGAAGACACCATTACCGGCCTGACCACCTGCTCAGGTGAAGAAAACTGACCATGAAGTAAGGAAACAATCAAATCCCTAAGTTATCACTGCTAAAGAAAAGGCTAGTGGTCACCTAGAAAGAAGCATGTTGTGACAGAAGGTAAGTTTTTACAACAGTCAGGAAAGGTGGTGCAAAGGACACCATCCATGAAAAGCATGGCGGGGGAATATAGTCAATAGCATTAATAATGTTGTAAGGTGACAGATGGTGACTATATTTACCGTGGTGAGCACAGTGTAATGTATAGAATTGTTGAATTGCTATGTTGTTGAAACTAATATAACATTATATGTCAACTATATTTCAATTAGAAAAAAAAAAAAAAAAAGAGTGCATCCACTCCAGGAAACTCCCTCACTCCCCTGTCCCCTTTTTTTCACTGGAGGTTGAGTGACTAATCCATGCCAAGCACTGAACTAAGCAATCATCATACATTATCTCATTTAATCCACACACAATCCCTTTTGAGGAAGGTACTTAGGTCCCAGCTTTGCAAATGAGGGAACTGAGGCTCTGAAAGGTAAAGTAACTCACCCAAGTGGCAGAGCTAGTGCATAAATCCAGATCTCTCTTTACAAAATCCAAGCTCTTCACTGCTAGGCCAAGCTTCTAGACCAGTGAAGCAGTCAGCACTTTGTGGACCGTATTTAAGGAAATTATCTCCTTAGAACCCAATTTGTAACTATTTTGGCTAAACTTCAAGAGACTTTTTTTTAAGATTTATTTCTTTATGAGAGAGAGAGAAAGAACGAGTGGGAGGGGCAGAGAGAGAGAGAGAGAATCCTCAAGCAGACTCCCCACAGAGCATGGGGCCTGACTCAGGGCTCCGTCTCACGACCCTGAGATCATGACCTGAGCCAAAACTAAGAGTTAGATGCTTAACTAACTGAGATGCAATGAATAAGAACTTAGTAATTAGAGATTCAAATGAAGAACAGAGAAAGGGGTAGACCTGAGCAACGTAAGGCTGAGTTCTCTCAGTGATAATCAAGGTTCTAAAGCCCAGAGCTAGAAAATCCAGGTAGTGTCATCTTAGCAAGGTTTATTTCTGCCTGGGGTGCTAAACATTATAGCAACACACATTGTCCCAATGTATGATACTTATGTTGCATTAAAAAATGGACTGATTCTGGGAAAGCCAATTGAACAGCTTCTGTTCCTGCCTCACTCTGCCATGCACAAAGATCCCGCTTTACTACACGGGCTTTAATTTTCTTTCGCCTTACTGCTTTCTTGAGATTTCTAACTTTATATCTGGAGCATTTTTACTTTAGGAGAATTTTCTTTTCTATCTTAGATCTTTCTTTTAAGAAAAGGTAGTGTCTCTGTGTAGAAGTTTGATTCAAATAATCAGGCGTATCTAAAAACATACTTGCTTGTAAGAAACGTAGATTTGATCTATTTTTATAAAAATTAGCCCTTCATTAAAATAACTGTGGAATATTTTTTTAAGCATATATAGTGTTTATGAAGCCAAAGTCCCACACAAAAACCTGGGTAGGATTTAGCGTCATTACACAAATATGGACTGTTACTGGTCACAGCTGATTCTGATTTTAGTCTGGTCCCCAGATTCGAGTTTCCTCTCTTACCTGCTCCAGTACCCCTCACAAGAGAGACCTGGGCCTCCAGAGCTCCTGGCCAACCCTGCAGCAAAGATCTTTGCAACCACTTTGTGTCAGCCAACATCAACCGATGAGTTCTTTTTTCTAGAGTATGCCACAAAAAATTTCTCAACACTTTCAGCTTTGTCCTCCTTACAGCACAAGTCCAAACTGTGAATCAACGCCTCTTAGTGAAACATAACGGGAAAGCTGTAACAGTGTCGGCATTTCCAGACTCCAACCCAGCTACTGGGTCACAGATACCCGTTCATTCAATAATATTCACCCATTCAGCTCCTGCTATGTGGGCACTGTTTTTGCTGCTGAAAATATAACAGAGAGTAAAAACCAAGTCTCTACCCATGAGATTACATTCGAATAAAGGGACTAAAGAGCAAACGTACTTTGTCAGGTACTATGAGGAAAAAATAAAGCAGGGTAAAGAAGCTACGTAGGGGGCGAGGGACGCCATTTTGAAAGGGTGGTTAGGAAAGACTTCACGATAACCTAACACCTGAACAGAGAAATGAAGGGAGCAGAGAGAACCTCTGGCACAGAGGCGTGGAAACAGAAACATGCCAGATGACTGAGTGGAATAGCAAGGAGACCCGTGTGGCCAAAGCAGAGTGAACGAGGAGCAATATTGCTCCAGGAGAGGTCTGAGAGGAAGCGGGGCTCTGCCCAGGCTATATGATCTTGGAAATATTTAAAGGAGGACAGTAGGAATATGGCTAACTTTTCAGTTGAATTTGAATTGTGAGTATGACAACTGAATTTTGGCAACCAGGCTATGAGGAAGAAAAGGCCTCAAATGGTTGGATAATGAATGAAAGTAAAGTGGTGAAGAGCTGCATGGTATACATGGTACCTTTAGAGAAAAACTAGTCAAGTAATAAGTATCTAGGTTAACAGCCATTTATTAAGCACCTACTTGTATCAGGTTCTATGCCAACGGCAAAAAGAAAAAAAAATCCAGTATACAAGGTACCGCTTTCTTATAGGGTTTAGAACTTCCTACCTGGAAAGTATAAAATTCCTCATAGTCTGAAGGAGATAAAATTTATAGTGGGCTGTGTGACATCATAAGAAGTTGAGATTTTTAAATAAATCTGGTTTTAAACCCCAGCTCTGAGATAAGCATATATTTGATGAGTGACTGACACACACATGATAGTAAATGTTTTTATTATTATTTTAAGTGAGAGTGAAACATTTCCCATTTCAGATGCTTTTTAGCTACCAGGTAAATCAAGCTTGAAATGTGCACACAAAGACTTCTATTAACCACTGCTTGCCAATGTTCACAATTCACAAATTACCTCCGAAGAAAATAGTGTGTATATCAGCTATGTATTGCTGCAAAGGAAACAACCCTAAAACTTAGTGGCTTTAAACTAATTTATACAATCTCCCAGCTTCTGCATGTTGTCCAGGCTCAACTGGGACAGTTCTCATTTGCAATCTCTCACGCAGCTGCAACCAGAGGGCAGCTGGGGCTGGAGTCATGTGCAGGCTTGACTGAGCTGGATATCCAGGATGCTCCCTCACATGCCTGGCAGCCGCTACTGGCTACTCATGGAAGGTCAGCTAGAGCGGCCAATGACAGCTTCTGCAGGTGGCCTCTGCAGTCGGGGTCTGAGAGGGAGTGCCCCAAGGGTGAGTGCTCCAGGAGGTCCATGCAGAAGCTGAAAGCTTTCTTATGAGTGAACTTCAGAAATCCTAATCACTTCTGCTACATTCTGCTGGTCCAGAAAGTCACTAACGCCAGCCCACATTCAAGCAGAGGGAAACTGAACACCATCTCATGATGTATGAAGCAGAAAGCATGTACAGGGAGGGAAGGAAGTGATGGCAGCGGCAGGCATCTTGGAAACTATGCTTCACAGCACTATACTTGGAAATTGCAGTCCGGGGTGGTGTCCTTTATCATGGAACATGCCTGAAGACTGCTTTTATTTATTTATTTTTTTATTTTTAATTTTAAGTAGGCTCCACACCGAACAAGGGGCTTGAACTCACAACCCTGAGATCAAGAGTTGCATGCTTTACTGACTGTGCCAGCCAGGCGCCCTGAATACCACCTTTAAATAAAGCTTTTGTTTTAATGAGAGTCCTTAGAATTTATGTGCAATTTCTTTGTCCAGAGTGTCCTACTGAGAGTAAGCATTCAATAAATGTTGATTAACCAGGCCTCCATCCCCACTTTCAGCTGTCGTGAGTCTATAAGGAAACTTTGGGTGTGTAGGATCCTTAAATTCTCACACTGAGTTAGAACTTTTGTCCAGCCATGTTGTACCACTTAAGACAGAGGTGGCAGAAAAGAATAAAAATAATAGTGGTGTTTGTCAATAGCTTTACCCTGCAGAAAGCATACTCACATTCATTAATTTACTTGATTTTTACAACTACCCACAAGAAGTAAACAGAAAAACACAGTATTACCAACATGTTCAGCAGAGGGATAGAATCTCAGAGAAGCGAGTGGCTTACCCACCACATAGCTAGTAAGTAGTGGAGCTACAGCTGGAAAACTTCAGAAACTAAATTCAACATTCTTGCTAAGTCACACTATCTTCCCAGCAGGTATCTTGGGAAAGTGCTGGATTACTTTCCATGGCGTCAATAACACTAATAAAAAAACCGACATTTGTTGAATGATTAAGTGCCATGCACAGCACTATTTTGTGTATGTTAACTCATTGAATCCCCCCACCAAATCCGTGAAACTGGAAGTAGCCTTATCCCTGTTTTGAATCAGAGAAGTTAGTTCACACCACTAGAAAGTGGCAGAACCAACATTTTTATCCAGACAGTCTAGGTTAGTACCTGTATTATTAATTATCACATTTTGTCAAAATATTATTGTAATACTTCAAAACAGGTCTAACATCTCCTAAATAAAGCTGATATCCAAGACTTATTTGAGCCTCCTTGAATCTCATTGTATTTTGGACTTGTACCTACGTCTTACAGTAAGACTTACTAAAAGCTCAACACTGCTTATGAGAACTAGAAAGTGGGTTGATTCTCATGTGGGTAGAAAATCTGTTTTGTTTCATGACCATATGTGCTCTTGACCTTGAATAGCTATCCCATACATGTGGGTCCTCCGTCACAAGAAAAATTTAAACAAGAGAATGGAGAGGTCAGCATGGCTCTACCTTGGCCTGCCACTTAGCATCTCTGAGGCACATTTAATTCATACAAAAATGTAAGCTTGGATAAGATGCTCTTAGAGGCCTCTTCCAATTCTGGGGTCTGTGATTATGCCCCACAGTGTTATAAGGCATATGACCTCCTGACGGCCAATTACAAGGGCACCTTTGTATAATTAAATGTAGAATTTCCTTTCTAAGTAAGTAGTTGGTATGCTCTTGTATATTGGCAGGAAGAACAATGCTTAAGTCCTGGAGCATATTAACATTTCTGCTAGCCCTGTTTTATATTAGGCCTCTAATATAGATTACAAATATGTTTGTGGCCAAGGAAAAATAACTGAGAAAATAGCTCCGCTTTGCGTGACATTGTGGGGAAGTTTTCTCTTCCACGGTTTAGCCTAAGAGGATGTGTGATATAAAGAGAATATTGAGCTGACAGTCAAAAGCCCTCTGTTCACAGTGCCTGTGACCTTGGACAGGTCATTCTCAAGCTTGTTTCTTCATCTGTAAAATAAGGAGTCTAGGATGAGGCGATCTTACAGTCCTGTTCAGTTTTAAATTCTACATTTAAACGTGGGCTGATAGTCAGAATTGGAAGATAAGAATATAAATGAGAAAGCACACTATTTCCTTTGTAATTTATATGCTATTTTGTGCTGCAGAGTTGTGAATACATTTGACATAAGGGGAAATGAATAGATATTAGTGTTACTACATAAAAAGTCTTTCATATTTCCTAGGAATCGGGAAGAGGACAAATCAAAACATCTTCTAACCTGTCACTTTAAAAGGTCCCGACTTTCTTTAAAAAAGAAAAAGAAAAAAGGATATAGCGATGTGTTCTCCAAAAATGAGCTGGCTGCCCCAATTCTTAGTTTAGAAAACATTTTGGTTTTATTCAAAGGCAAACTTGTTTGGCATATAAGATATTCTTTGGCCTAACGTTGTAATTTTAAGTGACTTATTTAAAATACTGCTCCTTGGATAAAGTTGTGAGATATGTCCATGCAGAGAGAAGGAGAGTCATTTCCTAAATGAGTTCATTTTCATTATTATCCATGACAGGTGCACAAAATGATGTGCAGTGAAATGAGCAGGACCAGCAGATGCCTCCTGTGGCATCAATGTCAGTTTTCCCTTGAGGTCCCCTTGAATCCTGCTGATATATCTCAATCTTTCTTTCGGTCTCCCTTCGAGTCACAGAATCAATTTGTTGCCAAGGACCTTGACAATCTTGTTCTACTTCTTAACTTTGGGGATTACAATGATATCATTTTCTTGACCAGGAACCCTTATGTTCTACAGCTCTCCTTTGATTTTTGTTTCTGATTCACAACTCCGGAACCTATCTTTCCTAAGTCTTACCTGAAAACCATACAATCATAAGTAGTATCTAATATCTCCCTATTATAATGACACAATAAAGGTAAAAATAATATAATGAATATTATCAGAACAACTATGTAATGTATACGGTTCTTCATATTATACCTGTGAACTAGTCATTCTCGCACGTAAAACAATCATAAAAATTCTAAGTTGAGGGTGCCTGGGTAGCGCAGTCGTTAGGCGTCTGCCTTTGGCTCAGGGCATGATCCCGGCATTCCGGGATCGAGTCCCACATCGGGCTCCTCCGCTGGGAGCCTGCTTCTTCCTCTCCCACTCCCCTGCTGTGTTCCCTGTCTTGCTGGCTGTCTCTCTGTCACATAAATAAATTTTAAAAAATCTTTAAAAAAAAATTCCAAGTTGAAAAGCAGGTGAGTTAACTAACTCACTAGCTCGAATTTTTGAAGTTAATAATAAGCACTTTATATGCAGTTTAATCATCATCCCCCCAAAACTCTAAAAAAAAATTAGTGGCTCAATTTTATGACTAAATGCAAGAAGATAAAAAGAAGTATTACTTGGCCTGACAAAATAATAAATCCTAAGTATAGCACGCCAAAGTTTGTACTAGTTACATGATTTAAATCTTATATTTCATTTTTGGTTTATAATTCACCTAGCCTATATTTTGTCTCTCCAAAGAAAGTATAAGTTCCTTGAAAGTGGAAAACATATCTTATCATTTTTAGCATCTGGTAAATGTAAAGCATCTAGAACAACTTTTTCCTAATAGGAACTTAGCAAATATCTGTTAATTAGAGAACAAGACTCTGCCTTAAATAAGCTCAAAATGAACGCGGCTGGTTTTAACATCAGTCAAAATCCTGCACTACTCTTTTCCTATGCCTATGATAGTTTTTCACCTACCGCACATGTAAGTCAACATATCACTTTGTGAAAGCACCTTACATTAGCAATTCTTAGAAGCAAATCTTGGGACACCTGGGTAGCTCAGTCTGTTAAATCTTTGCCTCTTGATTTTGGCTCAGGTCATGAACTCAGGGTCATGAAATCAATCGAGGCTTCCGTTGGGCCTCCCACTGGGCTTGGAGCCTGCTTAAAGTTCTCTCTCCCTCTCTGTCTCTCTTAAAAAAAAAAAAGAAGAAGCAAATCTTGCTTAGAGGAAAAATATAAATATATTTTTGAGATCCTTATTTAAGAATCTGTAAATAAAAAGGAAGATTATGTGTTTCTCTGTGTTTTGTAAATACTGGAATGTATTTCTTTAACTTCATCCCCACTGAGGACATTGGAACCCATCTCCCCCCACAACCATGTCCTTGTGTATTGCCCAGAAACAGGCAGGGAGGAGGGTATGTGCAGTCACCAGTATAGTTGCTCTTAAACTCAGGCAAAAGTCAAAGCGAGGAGTGAAGATGAGTTAGAAAGTGACATCCAGGAAGTAAATCCTTGGATGAGAGTTTTTGAGTAAAGAGGAATTCAACCACAGAAGCTGGAAAACCAGAAAGAGTAAAACCAAGAATGGCCCATGATGGTGGCAGTGAATAAAAACGACCAGGTCAAAACCAAGGGATAATGAAAGACATAAAGGGCACAAATCGAGGGGCATTCCTGAAGCCCTCACAGAATTCTGATGACTCATTATAGCCTCAGTTGTCTTTTATTCCTCTGGGAGGTGGTTTCCAGCCATGGAGTCCTCTATAGACAACAAAGGTTTCTTACGATATCAGATAATGACAGTGATGAACACTGTATTTTCTGCTGTTATGTATTTTGCCTCTATAAGCATATTTCATGAGATCAGACCTCCTGCACCCAAAGGAATAACAAATTATGCAGCTGCTTAAGCGTTGAGTAAATGTTGGGCAAAGAGGCACAATGATACTTTACCATTGCAACACTCTCCCAAAAATACCACCCCCTCTTACTGTGTCTATTCACTGAGGACTCCACAGAGTCCTTGTGTAAGCAGCTTCTGGTTTTGAGATTTAAAAATAAAATACAGCTTATTTCAAGTACTCTTGTGCTTTCAAGAATGGCTTTAGCTCAAAAAATCAATCCCAAAAGTCTAGAGCATACATGAAGACCTTTTCACTTCTCCATGAACACATTTATTTAAATGCCCTACCTATCTTGCATGATAATACAAGAACTCTCACCGAGTTTTGACACCTCATTTATCAGGAAATTTTTCCATCATTAAGAAAATGGCTCTCTACAGCTATCTTTACCCAGTAGCAATTAAAGAAATTCAAGATTTATGAATCAAAGCTAAAGGAGTTGTGAAATATGAGTCAGTGGTTTGACCTCTAGCTGGCCAGAAATCCAGAGAGTTTCAGTGGCTAACTGGTAAACGTTCACTTCTTAGTCACTGATTACAAAAAAAAAAAAAAAAAATTACCACTAATCTACAACTGCTCTTCATTTAAGCTCCTGAATTTTGTAACTTGCCGGGACGGTTAACCAGCACGTTTGAATATCACTGTTTAAAAAGAAAGGACAGCTCTTCTGAAACCATTCTTGGTAGCACACCATGTTTTAAAATGAGTTCAGCTTCAGGGCACCTGGGTGGCTCAGTCGTTAAGCGTCTGCCTTCGGCTCAGGGCGTGATCCCGGTGTTCTGGGATCGAGCCCCACATCAGGCTCCTCCACTGGGAGCCTGCTTCTCCCTCTCCCACTCCCCCTGCTTGTGTTCCCTCTCTCGCTGGCTGTCTCTATCTCTGTCAAATAAATAAATAAAATCTTTTAAAAAATAAATAAATAATAAAATAAAATAAAATAAAACGAGTTCAGCTTCATCAGTTAGTATTTTCCTTATATTTCCTAATCATTCTTTTTGTATTAATCCTGTCAATTTACAACTCAACTTGTTTATGGGTGGGGGGTTGGGGGCTATGCCATTATAAACATATATAAAAGTTTGTATACGGGCGCCTGGGTGGCACAGCGGTTAAGCGTCTGCCTTCGGCTCAGGGCGTGATCCCGGCGTTATGGGATCGAGCCCCACATCGGGCTCCTCTGCTGGAAGCCTGCTTCTTCCTCTCCCACTCCCCCTGCTTGTGTTCCCTCTCTCGCTGGCTGTCTCTATCTCTGTCAAATAAATAAATAAAAAAAACCTTAAAAAAAAAAGTTTGTATAAATTTGTGATATATGATTTTGTTTACAAGAATTTTACTTTCGTGGAAATGTCCGTTTGAGCAGTTTAAATTGCTATTTTAGATTTGGGAATTTTACGTAATCAATCTGAAGTTTTAAAAAGTGAGGGGGAGTTTAGCATCCTTTTCATCCCCCCAAAGTCCAGTGTCATGTGTGCCTAGACCTAGTTTAGTGGAAATATACTCGAAAGAATTCTAGGAACTTAAGAAGCAGTCACAGAATCTTGCACAGCCTACATGATGGTAGAGATGAAATGGTTAAAAGACGGACCCCGAATCTCTGAGACTTCGGTGGGACCCAGAGGAGAGACTTGAGGACTTTACAACTGAAGTGCTCTGAGGTCTGTATCTCTGAGGATGGATGATTTTGTTTTCATCTCAGATCCCAAACAGGAAGTTACTCTTCCCACCAAAGAAGGCAGAATAAAACTCCCCAAGGACCAAAGCCCTGGGGCAGTCCACATATGAAATACGGGACGGTAGAACTCTAACCCCAGGGTCTAATAAGATGTATAGTCAAGCAAATGTCCAGCAAGCCAATGCCTGGGTATAAAATTCCAATGAAAACCATGTTGCATCCACTATAAGAGGGGAATGAAACTTCCTCAGCAATACATGACAAGATTCAGTTCTGGGCAGAGCCAAGAGTCTCTATAAAGACTCCAAGTCATCAGAGAATGATTGAGATTGGTCGCTGTGATTAATTAGAACGTGAATTTTCCAGGAGCCTAGAGACTATGATATTTTCATCTGTGCATCCTCCATGATACGTACAGATATCTAGAGGTAATATTTAATATGGACATAATTGTTTCCTTTGGGTTGCTGTTATCAATTATCTTCTCCCACTGAATGTAATTCTTTTAGTTATTGAGTTTTGATATAGTCTAGGACTTCCTTGTCCACTGGTCTTCATAGAAAAAACAGACTGCAGGTACAGCCTGTCAGACATGTAGACCTCGATGCCCTGGCTAACCTGCATCAACAGCTTCAGTGGAGTGGGCCTGTGGATAGTTCCACTTTCAACTTTATTATTAGTTCATTTAACTAATGCCTGCTACTTATCTTATGAATGCTAATATATTACAAGGTACTCATTGATAGAGGAAAAATGATGAATTTTTGTTGTGTCCATTTATTTTCCTTCAGGAATCAATAATAATAAATTTACTGTACTTTGATATGCTAGGAATAGTTAATGAGGAAAAGAAAAGTGGCCTTCATTACAGTCAACAGGGCCAGTGTCTTGCTTGGTTTACCATTTTCAGTTCCACAGACTGTGGCACCACTTTAAAAGCATATAAGAAGTTAGCTCTGTGTGTGTGTGTGTGTGTGTGTACATACAAGCACACTCTTTTCCATACAACTGAAAATATCATTCTACATTTCCAAGTGCAAATTATCAAAAAGAACATTTTTATTTAGAATTAGAAAGCAGACATATTAGTTGTAATATTTGACATGATATGGAATCTATCAGTGAGTTGGAGGCTTAGTAGGTCCCTGAGAGTTGTGTGAAATATGATAGCTCATAAATAATGCATGAATAAAAACTAGGCATTTGAAAGCAAATAATCTCAGGACCCAGAAAGCCCACTCTGAAAATTCAATCTCCATACCTGGAGAATTCAGCCTGTCATTTGCATCTGGCAAAGAAAGACTCAGAGCATTCCACTAATAATCTTTTTTGCTTTGGGTTTCCCAAAGAGGCTATTAATCAAGGTAAACATAAGTTGTGATATCAAACTCTCTTCTGAAGTCTCCCCTTTCTTGGATGAACGCCAGTGTATTGGTTGAAGCAATGATTAATTATGTGTATTTTTTTCATTACTGCAGTCTAATGCTGCTACTGCCTGCTTTGGCTCTGAACTTTTCATGAAGGAACTAACACAAAAAGTTATTAGAAGTTTTCCTCAGAAGTTAAAAATTTGTCATACAAATGAAGAAAAGGCAAGTGCCTAAATTCAATGTTAATCAAAGATGTTAACCCTTTAGAAGCTGATTTTTACGTGACTTTCATGAATCCATTAATCAAGAGTGTACCAAGAGATGGCCGGGTTTCGAGTTTCAAAGACCTACAAGATATTTATTTTTAGAGCAATGAGACCATCTGTAACCTTTGAAGCTGTTATAAACCAAACAGAGGGGGCTCTGGAATTTCTATAAAGGAGAGCCTCAGGCAGCAGTCTGTTGGAATGGAATACTAGAAATTCTTTTGATGATGTATTTCATGGCAAACACATTCTTTTTCTTCGGATCGCATATTCATTTGGTACAGGTTGGAAGAGGCAGAGATTGATAGATAAAGATTCTGAGAAACTCAAAACTCCCTTCCCGTTGGCATCTCCATGAATTATCCTGGTTCATTTTCTGTAATGCAAGGTGCAAACTTGACCAGTGCATCACACTTCATATCTAAGCCTCGCAGACTTCTAGCCTTCACAGGACTGCATAAGCCGCATCAACCACATCAGAAACTGGGCAGTGAGGAGTCAAGAGCATGGTTCCTAGTGCCCAGCCATCTGGTTTGAATCATGACGCCAGCACTCATGGGCTGTGTGACATTGGGCCGGTTAATCCACCTTCTTGTCACTCCATTTTCTCATTTATAAAGTGAAGGAAATTTACAGTATTTTCATCACTGGATTTTTGTGAAGATTAAGTGAATGCCTAAAAATAAAGCACTATATCAGTGTTAGCTAGCGTTTTCATGCATGATGGAAGGAAGTCCAAGGCTGGGGCTTCATGTTCCCAACAGAACAAAACCCGTGGAGTACAGGATGGTGCCGTGTGAGAAGCATTGTGTCTTGATGGTAATGGGTCTTCCTGTTGACCATTCCAAAGAGAGAAAATAAATAACTACCAAGGCACACCTCCTAAAACAGAGGCTAAAATGCAATATCCAGTATATATGATAAGAAAATAAGAAAGAACACATCTTACCTAATCCTATAACCCTAACATACAATGGCAATTATTCACATAAGGTTGCACAAGAGCAATGGAATTACTAGGCTCTGATTTATTTCTGTGCCCCATACGCTCACAAATATACAAAAGTGACTTGTACATTTTAAATGCTCACAGGTGCGACAGCTGTTAATAAAAATAGGGTTGTCCCACTGGGTGTCACATGCTGAACAAAGAGACATGAAGGGTCTGAGAAAATATTACATGATGATGGGGACTCCAGTGGAAGTAAAACCAGGAACTGAAGCTATGATCGGATGCCTTAGAGACTCTAGATGGGGTCCCATTTTGAGAGGGTGACAATGTTCATAGACATAAAGCAAAGGATAGCAGAGGACAGAGACCAAGCAATCTTGACTATAGTTTGGGGAGGAGGCACAGTTGGAAGACCTGAGTGTCTGGGATACGTATTCAGATTTTGGTGTTTCCCAGGGGAGTGCTGACCTTTGGGTAGGAAACAGAGCACTGAAAAGAGATACTCCGAAGTATCTGAGAGCCTTCATGCAGGGGCGACTGCACGGTCACACAATGGTAGCGTGCATACCCAAACATCTTGCTCATGGGGAAAACAACTTTTGTCAGTTAACATCCAGAAATAGCTTTTAATCTCACTTGTAGCACCTGGAAACAATTCTCAAAATTTGTATACTCTCAAACATCATGCTTTTGTTTCTCCTAAATTATACCTCTGGTTGTTTTTTTCTTTTAGCAAACATATGAGCTTAATTTTTCCCTGTTTTGATTTTATTCTTAGATTATTTTACATGTTCCTCAAAACTCGTTAAGGAAAGAGGGATGATTTGCTGCTTTTATAGTTCTAGAAATTTCCCATGGCTGAAACTTCTGAAGTATGATTGAATTACAATGTATGGAATAAACTGTGACTTAATCCTCGTGCTTCGCAAATGCTCTCTGTGTCGTAAGATCTATTTTTATCAATTGAGCAGTATTGCCTCTATTATTTATTAAGCACTGTCTACACAGAGCCATAAAACCTAATGAAGATGTCAAAGTTCTGCCGTGTTGTTTTATAATCTACTCATAAAAGTTGAACCATTTAGCTAAGTAAAAACTTTGATGTACCTTCTTAAGGTCCCTTGTGATCTCCTCTTGGGTCATGCAGATAAGCAAAATGGGACAGTATCTAGCTGCTTTCGGGAATATTTGTTTTGTTACTTGTAGTGCACTAATCCCAATATCTCAGCTCTTAGTTCTATTAGCCCCAAGGAACAGAGGTTACCCAATCCATTTATTTAAAAGAAAAATGGAAATGTATAAGTCAATAATTATGGGCACATGGCTGCCTGGTCATACTCATGAATATGCATGGGAAGCAGGATCCTGCTTGGAAATCCACACCATTCACACTAACCCATGTGCACCTGAACTCCACCTCCATCCCCAGTATTAGCTGTGGGGGGACCAGACCGGCCTTTAGAGTCACCCTGGGGCAGAGGTGCTTTGGGCAGGGATGAGGTCAGAGACAAAAATACAGGCACAACACAGAATACAAGGAAGCAGTTTCCAGCAGCACAGAGATTGACTTGGAAGGACATACTTGCAGGAAACAGAGACCACAAAAGCAGAGACACAGGCCCAAGAAGAAGGCAAATATAAATCAGCAGAAGTATGAAGCTTTTCCATTAACTCAGTGCTTTAACACACATGAATCTCATTGAATCCTTACAATGTATTAGAAATGGTAAGGAATCAGGTTTTGAGGAATCTCCCCTGATGGTCTTTAAACATGAAAGTTTTCATTTTTCCAACCTCTGCTTTCAACCATGCCAATTGTCCCAATGTATCATTCAATATTACCTTGGGAAGACCCCACCTTTTTAAAGATTTTCTTTTTAGAGCAGTTTTAGGTTTATGGGAAAACTGCACAGAAAATACAGAGTTCTTGTTGACCCCATCCCCTCTCACACATAGTCCCCTCCATTCTCAATATCCTGCATTAGTATGATATGTTTGTTACAACTAGAGCTCCCTGTTTATTGATTTCTTTAGATGGCTTTCTCTCATCCTTGTGCTTATCTTTTATTTGCCATAGTCTTTTCCCCTAGAGGCTAGTGGTTGCTCCTGAGACACCAGAAATACTGCAGTTAAGAGGGTGGCTCTGGAACTAGGCTGCCTGGGCTTGTTGGGCTGCCAGGGCTTGTATTCCAGCTCTGCCTCTCATTGCCATGTGACTGTAGTCACATTATCTGAATTCTCTGTGCCTCGGGGACAATAATACTACCTATTTTATAGAATTGCTACATCAGATGAGTGCCTGTAAGAGACTCGGAACAGGGCCTGCATATAGTAAACCCAGGAAGCATTGCTTTTACTGCTCCTATTTTTGTCATTGTTACTCCTCCTCTTATTCTCACACTCCTATTTCTCAAGCTCCCTCCCTGCCAATTCGACCCCAAGCCCAAGCGCCACATTCCTAACACAGGACAAGAAAAAGCTCACAAATGGCAATGGCCTAGAATCCAGCTCAAGACAGACCTGACACTTTTAGTCAAGCTTGGGCCTAAGGAACCTGGGAAGTTGCTGGAAGGGAGTTCAGGAGCCATGGGCATTGGGCCATGCAGAGCAGCCCGTGGGTTCATATCTACTCTGTAGAGTAGGGTCATAGCCCTGTCCTGCCCCATACCCAAACCCGATGTCATTGCCCTTTTCTGGAAATTTGCTTGAGGTGTGGGGTCTTTGAAAACAAAAGCATTAGGGGTAAGTGTGCTCTTCCAGGGGCCTGGTGTGACTAAGGTTCTCTCAATAGGCCTCTGCAGTGTGGAAATCAACATCTGAAGGTGAGAAGAGGTACTGCAAAGAAGCAAACAGAAGAAGCACTGGCAAGACAGGAGTCCTCTCTTCATTCTCCATCTAGGGAAACCAAAACTGTCCTGTCCAAATAGGGTGTTGGAGGAGGTCATTGAGTAGACATGACTGCCGGTCGACCCATGAGCTGGATTCAGGTAATGAGAGGCTCCTCACCTCCTTCCCTGTACTTGGAATGTGTGTTCTCCTTGCCTTCCCTGCTCCCAGAAACTGCCCCAAGGATGTAGCCTTGAGATAGAATTGGGTGTTCCAACCATCTGGACCGTATATGTGACTGACGCCAGTTAAACCTTCCACACAAACTTGTAAGATTCTGCAGGCAGGTTCTCAGATCTGTTTATCTTGTGGCCGCCAACACAAACCCCATATGTAAGTTCCCTTGCTTGTTAAACCTGCCACCTGCCAATCTGGGATGGCCTCCATCTTTCTTCCGTCTCCCCCTGTCATCTGTGTTTGGCAGCCGGTTTCAGATTACACCCAGGAAACTCCCGAGGACATTGCAAACAAACACTGGGATTGGCTTCCTAATCATGTAGTCTGTGTGTATGTGTGCAGCGAAGGATGGGAAATGAGCGGATAAAGGTAAAAACAGGAAACTAAATTGTCCACTTACTAGTAATTTTTGCAGTTGGATAATAAGTACATTGAGATTTGTTTCACTGTTTTTTCCTTGTTTGTTTTTGCAGGCCTGAAAATGTCCATAATAAAAAAAAAAAGCAACAAAATAAAGCCAAACCCTTTCTTCTAATAAATCATTAAGAATTGAGGGTGAGATTTCTTCTTATACTTTATCTGAATTCCTGGTCACCAGCACATTCTCCCACAGAGAATATATACTCAGTATATAGACATTGATTGAATGAATGTTGGAGTGGTAAAGGTCAGAAACAGAACCAATAAACAGAGAGACCAAGGGAGAGAAATGCACACAAGAGCGTACCTACACCTTGCATACACACACACACACACACACACACACACTCATAAGCACACACTGTGGGACCCGGGATAAACAATGATGAAAAATACAGGTCCTGCCCTCATGCCGCTGCGATGTGTCTTTTTCTCTTGATCTCGTCAACGATTTGCCCCCGTGACTAGGAGGTTTGGAGCAGACAGGCATCCCCAGTGTGGGGAGACAGAAGCAGTGGGATGAACGGGCTCCAGGAATGAAATCGCCTAGTTAGGCTTCTGCTTACTGGCTAAGAAAAGATTGGGATTTAGACCTGGCTTAGCTCCCAGTCCTATATTTTGTTCATTAGACTTTCCTTCCTCTATTGAACATTGATTAAGCCCTTCGATTGATTACCTCCTGCATCACTTCAGGCCTTACTGGGAGATGAGATGCATAATTCAGGGACAGGATAAGAGGTTGGCCAGCGAGCCTCCAGTATTGACGTGGATTCAAAAATTGTGATAGAGAGTGTGTGTAGCTAAGGGCTTATCTGAAAGAGCTCCTCTAAGAGTTTACTCATTTAACATTCGTGAAGGTTTTTAAACACAAGGGGAATTTAAGTTTGGAGGCTTCTCTTTACTAACCCAAGTGCATTACAGGTTTATGATTTGCTTGTTTGTTTTGGTGTGCTTTGGAAACAGCGTTGTTCTTGATGCTTAATTTATATCTCCGCTCTTTTATACTAGAGAACAATAATAAAACATCTTTCTCCATAAAAGTTAGTGTAAATGGAGGGAATAGCTCCACAGCGAGGGCATTAGTTTGTAGGTGAAAATATAACAAAAGGCCTCAGATATGAGCAATATTGACAAAAGCCAGGGTTGGGGGGAGGGAAGAAGACAGGGATTACTCAGAGGAAGATGGAAATTTGCCTTTATCCTGCAAATACATATTAAGTCTCTCTGATGGGGACGTTGTAGAGGAATAAGATACATTGTATTTACAGAGCATAATACAAGGAAGCGTACCAAACAATACTTGTAACAAAATATGTAGAAAAAGAGACAAAGAATAGGAACCACTATTTATTTAAGTATCTGTCTATGTTCCTTGCATGCATCTCATTTAATTCTCAGGAGAATTGTATAAGTTGATATGTTATTTCTATTTTACCACTGAAAAAATTTCTTTGGCAGCGTTAAGTATCTGTCTCAAGACAACACATAGTAGATGGTAGAGCTGAAATTGGAACCCAGACAACAGTACTCCGGAGTCCATGTTTAACTATTATACACTCCTGGCTCCGGTGCTCTAGGGTACATTGTAAGATCAGAGACAAAGGAAAGGAAAAGTCTAATAGTATTAACAGAGGAACAGGATTCCCAGGGGCAGTTGGGACCTGGAGGGCTGTGGGCACCTCCTGGGCTGGAATGTGAACCAGGAAGCTGACAGCACAGCAAACTCTACCAGGATCCAATGAGGGGTGTGCCTTGGGCCCTCCAGAGACTGAAGGAAGGGCTAAAGCCCAAGGCAGTCTGGGACTATGGTGAGGAAGTGGAACGGAGCCAAGAAAAAGAATCTAAAGACTTCTGGGATGTTGTATCATTTGTTAATGAAGTATTTTTAGATGTTGAAAATCCATTCAGTCTTTTACTTTCAATACGCAATCACATCTGTGATTTACCTCAACTTTAGAGAGTTCAACAAACTTTATCGAGTGTCTCTAAATGCAAAGCATTGTCTTAGGTATAACAGAGTTATATAGATTTAACAACAACAGCAACAAAAACATGGTACTTCCAAACCGAATAAGAAACTGAAAATGTGTATAAAATAACTTCAGCACAGGACAAAATGTAATACATTATATAGCAGACATTCGAAGTCTGGAAAGGAAGGGGAAGGGGAGGGGGAAACAATAAATCCTCCGAGGAGACTCTGGGGAGGGTGGAGATTTAAGCTGAGACATAAAGAATGCATAGGACTTATGTAGCCATTAAGTAAGTAAAGGGAATGGCTTGAGCAATAGCTTAGCGTCAGTTGACTGAAGGCCACATATGGGAAACAGTGAGGGGATGATTATGACCGATGACAGGTGTATGGAGAAATGCACTGAGAATTAAACGTGGAAAAAAGAGAAAGGTCAAATTGTGAAGAGCTCTAAATGTCAGGCAGAGTTTGGTAACCTCAATCAATACTGGGCTTTCCAATAAACTGAAATAAAGGTAGCTCCGAGACCCAAAACGGAAAGGAAGGATTCCTACAGATGCAGTTACCGGGCAAAGGTTAGCCCTGAGCCTCCGATGCCACCATGAGGTCTGAGGATGAGTCTTCCTGGTATCCACTGACCAACTCCTTTTCCCACTGCACCTAAAGGACCTGACAGTGGATGGACCCATGGCGGGACCCAAGTTCTACTCTCTGCAAATTGAACGTGACTCCAAATGGCCTATTTGGAGACCAAGACTGAATGTCTGCATATCCCTGTAATATCCCTGGCTTTGGGCTCATCCAGACCTGGAGGTATCCAAGCCAGCTCAGTGCCACCCAGACTTTCTCAACTGAGATCCTCCTTCTGGTAATAAAACCATTTTCCTCACATTCACTGATCCACTGACACCCCACTATGAATTTTGTCTCCTAGACAGTGAATATCTCCACTCTATCTCTTTCCTTATATGTATCTAATTAAGTCATATGTGCTTTGCCTCCCATAATGCTGTGGTTTGTACTTCTTGGCACACTTGTCTCTCAGTAACAGTAATATTCTTATGGTGTCTACATCTTTGCCAGAGAGTTAGAAATAACCTTGAGCATGGTGGCCAAAAAGAAACTCCTAAAGTATACAGTAATGTAATAGAGTTCAGAATCCTGAGACATTCTTGTCAAGCTCCAAGAGAATCTGGGCACCAAGGAGGAATCTAGGAGATAGAGTGTAACTAGCCTAGACACTGGATAAGAAATAATAAAATTCCGCTGGCTCTCAAAGCTCTGTGAGTTTCCTTCACCTGAAGTTGTGACGTGAGAGCTAGAAAGCTATGTGCCAAGGGGACAGATGGGCCACACACCCCCAGGAGGCCACAAAAAGGAGCCAAAAGATCAGAGTCACAGCATGGTTTGTTGAGGTCACAGAGAAGAAGCATCAGGCTCTCACCAAAGCCCAGGGCATCACTTTGCACCAAGAGGCACCACACATAGAGGACAGGCAGCCTCAGAGATGGTTCACAATTACTCACATGGATCACACGGCTCTGAAGAGAAAAACTGAGAAGAACATCAAGCCAGAAGTTGGCCCTCTCCAGTGCCTCTCCAGTGCCTGGCAGATACAAACCTCTCAACAAAGAACTACTGCATAAGTTAATGGTGTTCATGGGGCTTCTGTTAGATAAACCCTTTCACCAAGACTTACATGGGGTTTATCCCCCTGACTCATCCCCTCCCCACCTTCACTGCCATTTAAATGCTCCTGAGATGAAGGGGAAAGGAAGGGTTTCTATAAAGAAAGGATATTGGGGATTATCTGCCAGATAGAATGCCTGGAGCATGAAGTGAAACTTGAGTTAAGTTGTGGCCGAAGTCTCAGATTTATAGGGTGGAAAATTAGACCATTACTTGGACTGACCTGGAGTGTCAGAGTCTTTACATCAAAACCAGGCAATTTTCTGAGTGACAATAACTAACAAAAACAGCTTTCTTAGCAAGAGGGTTCCTCAGAAGTCTTTAGAATCTCCTCATTCTGTTCCTGATTCTCCAGGTGCCAGTAACCACTGGACATCTGCAGCCTGAAAAGCAGACATGTCATCACTCCACCTGGCCTAACTTCCTAAGGTTGATGTTACAAACTACCACAAACTTGGTGGCTTACAACAATAGAAATGTATTCCCTCACAGCTCTAGAGGCCAGTGTTCAAAATCAAGATTTCCGCAGGGCCATGCTCCCTCTGAAGGCCTGGGGGGAGAATCTTTTCTTTTTTCCTCCAACATTTGGTGATTCCTGGCATTCCTTGTCTTGTGGCCATGTACCTCCAATCTCTACCTCCATCTTCAGGTGGCCTCCTTCCTTGCCTGTCTCTCTGTGTCCTCTTCTCTCCTCAAATAACTGGATTAGGGCCCACCCTAGATCCAGGATGATTTCATCTGAAGAACCTTAACTAATTACATCTGCAAAGGTCCTATTTTCAAATAAGGTCGCATTCTGAGGTTCCAAGTAGACACAAACTTTGGGAGCTCATGACTTAAATTACTACACCATCAAATTCATTGCAACTATAAATAAAGCTTGGACTTGTTCACTACCTAGTTTCTTTGGGACCAAGCTACATTTTTCTCACTCATTGTAATGATTGGCATCTTACTTAGTTCAGATTTGTAACAGAATACCATAGACTGGATAGTCATTTTCTGGCTATATCCTCATATGGTGGAGAGGGCAAGAGAGAGCTCTCTCCAGTCTCTTTTATGAGGAACTTATCCCATTCATGAGGGCTCCACCTTTATGATCTACCATCTCCCAAGGCCCTACCTAGTACTATCATATTGAGGGTTAGGATTTCAACATATGAATTTGAAGGCGAGGGGATGCAAACATTCAGTCTACAATAATGGATCAAAAAGGAAAATAGAAACCTAGTAAGTATAAACCATTGTGGCTTCACAGTGCAGTCTTTCTCTCGTCATCCATTTTTAATAAGACCTGATAGAAAGTCACTCAGTGAGGATGCATGGAGGACAAAACAGCATTTAAATTCTTCAGCCCCTGGGCAAGTCCATGCTTCTTTGCCAGACAACCCTGAGCCAAATAGCTAGAGTTTGCCAGGAATAAGATTATTCTTCAAAAAGCCTTCTCCACTTGGGTAAGAAAGCTCTTTAACATACATGGCACAAGCAAACCTCATTCTCTACTTAGGCCTACAGAAACCTTCCATTATCCTCGTAATGCAGAAGCCTAGTGCTATTAGAAGAGATTCACGTTCTACTGGGCAGAAATGTTACTTGACATAAAACTATCAAAAAAACATTTCTTCTGTCCTTTTTTAATGTCATAAAAATATTACTTTAATAAACCTCTAATAAAGCTCTTTACCCTAACTATAAAATGTAAGGCCAAAAACATTAATTTGATTTTATAAAAATTAAAGATTTTTTTCAACAGAACAAGTCATGGACCAGGTTAACAGAGACATGACAGATTTGGAAAAGGTATTTGCAATGTATTTGCAATGTCTGAAATTGACAAGGGATTCCTACAATCAACAAGGAAAAGGCAGGAACCCCAAGAGAGAACAAGCAAAGAAAACGATTTAGGGAAGACCAAACACAAAAAAGTCAACATATGAAAAGAAACATTAGTAAAAACATATTAGTTTTTAAAACATAAGTTAAAGCAATAATGGGATACCCCTTTATATCCATTGGACCAGCAAAAAATAGAGCACTGGATAATGCTAAGCCGGCAGGAGCAGAAATGTAGGAGCTTTTATAACTGCTGGTAGGAAGGCAGACTAGGAAGTCATTGTGAAGAGAAAGTGGCTGCAGTTAAGTTAAACAATTTAGCACATATGCCTTCTTAATCCCACTCCTGGGTATATATGCTCTGAAAAATCGTCATCTACATCAGAAGGGTGACAGGTACTAGCATGTTTGCCCCAATACCACTTTCGGAGTGGGAAATCATAGGCAATCTGGGTATCCAACACCTGAGGAGTGAATATGTCAAATGTGATGGATGAGCCCCATGGAGGACCACACAGGATTAAAGGCTATGGATTGCGTATTCACTCGGCTACCCAGTAGCTTGTAGTGTTCACAGAAAAAAGTTAAAATAATAATAGTGAGAAGATCTGTAGCTCAATACCATGTAAACTGTAACAAATGCACACAATATAATAATTCATATTTTACAAAATATAGAAGTAAAAAGATCACAATAAACACGAACATGGTTATAAATTGAAGAGCAGGTGGGGGATAGGAACAGGGAATGGGGATACAAAGAAAAACACAACATTAGAAAGCTACTTTTTCTCATGGAAGGATCCAATACAGAGCACTTTGGAAGCTGGGAATTTTTATAATGGAGCATTTTGAAAACCCAGTCAGAAAGGACACTGAGAAGAAAAAGTTGCAGTCTTGTTCCTTTCAACTCCATGCTTTTGAAGTATTGACTATAATACAAATCAACTCAGACCAATAGCACTGACAATCTCAATGTTTCTGAAAATCAAAGTAAAAAGAGCCATTTCTTCCCATTTGCTCACTTGTTTAACCGTTACGAAGTATTCTTTGTGTGTGAGGCACTGATCCAGGTATCATGGGGGATCCTCCTTTTTAGGCCTCCACGGCCTAAATTCTTCACTTTGGGAGAATTCCAAAAGCTGTCTGAACCCCTCACCTACTGCAAGGTCAGGAGCCTGGGCCCTGAAACTTGTGCCCAAGGCAGAAATTTGAAGAGTAAACTACATGAATAGCTTTCCTTTTCCCTGCTTCTCCCCAGCAAAGCTCCATATCTTGTAGCCCCAAAGAGTCTCTCAGAAATATTCCAAACATCTCCTGACTTCTTAAACATAGCAGAATTTTTCCCCCATGGATTAGAAGAACATGTTCTAGGATACAAGAGGATGAGGAAGCCACCCAACCAGCGCTTCCCTATCCCCTTTTCCAAAATTCATCTTCATTTTTTAAAAAAAACATAGTTCAGAAAACAGGAAAATGGGTGTATGCCAGGATCAAACTGAAAGGGTCACAGAGAACTCCTGAGACTAGAAAGGAAGACAGTAGGGTATGCCCCCCACCTCAAAGTCTGACAAATCTGTGGATAAATTTTTACCTATTTGAGAGTTTATGAAACTTCTAACTCAAGAAAGAAAATTCAATTTGTGCTTAAATCTTCTCAGTAAGCCCTATACAGTCAGTCCCATTTAACAGGGTTCATTATCTGTTGTTCAGTTATATGTAGGATTCCACTTCCCATCGAGAAACAGAAATTGAGTGTCGTAATTAGAATTGAGAGCTGAGTTAGGAAATACAGATATATGCTTAAAAGAAAATATTTTATTGTTCTGGTCAGTGGTACATGAATTATTCAAGATGTAAAAATGAATATCATATAGGCTAGTGCCAAAAAGCACATGTAAAATTAATTTTAGGAATGGATATTTTAGGCCAAATTCAAAACTCTTCCTAATTCCCTCAACAGATATTTAGTTCTCTATAAGAACCCTATCCTTGATAAATAATGTTTTGTGTGCCTCCCTAGATTTCCAATTATATATATTTTTATAATCTTCAGTGGGAAACTGAAGGATACAGGTAAAGTTCCCTCCCTTCTTCTAGTTTTAAGTCATGACTTTGAAAGAGAAAGGTATCAATTGGAAAGGAAGAACTAACCTTGAAATAGGGTCAGAGATGAGGACTTGGTCTTGTGGACCTGGCATATAAGAATGAAGGTCTCAAGATCAGATTCTTGGGTAACCTCTATTCAGAGAGGGCAGGAGGAGGAAAAGGAGCCACAGAGAAAAAGCCCCAAGAGATGTGCAAGAAGAATTAGAAGAGTATATCATTCCAGGTGTCAAGGCATTTCAAGGGGCAGGAAGTCAAAGGCTCAGAGAGATATCAGGAAGTGAAAAAATAAAATTACACTGATTTCAACAGCTTGGAGGTCACTTTAAGAGAGTAGCTTCTGAAGAATGAGTAGCAAGGGCTAAAGGGACCAGGATAAAGAGCAGAGTAGGAAGTTGATCAGTCATGACTGCTAATACTGTCATTTCATCTCTCAGAAGTGAAGGGATAATGATGATTATAATAATAACCACCACTTACCAGGTACTTGCTACATGCCAATAACTGTGCTGAGTACTTTATACCTGTTATATACTCATTAATTCAACAACTATCTATTAAGGACCTCTATCTCCAAAATGCATCCCAATTCCATGTACTTTCATCATCCCTACTGTGACCAAACCAGTCTAAATTCCCTCTCTTCTTGCCCCAACTACTCCTATCTACAACAGTAAACAAAATGTTTAAATCCAATGAGATCTAATAATTTTTTTAAATGACTTTCAATTTCACTTACATAAAATTCAAAGTTCTCCAAAGATTGTGTGCTCTGGTCTCCACGTTTCGCTCCAACCTCATATCCCACTCATCTCCTTTTTGTTCCCGATGCCCCAGCTACACGGGCCTTCTTGTCATTCCTTGAATGTACCAAATTCATTCCTAAAGGTAAAAAAGTTAGAAGTCAATGGGGCGCCTGGGTGGCTCAGTCGTTAAGTGTCTGCCTTTGGCCCAGGGTGCGATCCCGGGGTCCTGGGATCAAGCCCCACATCGGGCTCCCTCCTCCACTGGGAGCCTGCTTCTTCCTCTCCCACTCCCCCTGCTTGTGTTCCGTCTCTCGCTGGCTGGCTCTCTCTGTCAAATAAATAAATAAAGTCTTTTAAAAAAAAAAGTCAAGGTAAATAAGCAGAGATGGGCTGCATGAATGGTACTAGGAAGGCCACAATCCATAATGATATGAAGTTTTTTAGTCATTCAGTTACTTAAGATAGTACTGAAGCATAGTGGGTGAGAAGTCAGCTCCTGATACTGGGTATTCTGGGTTCAAATCCTGGCTCAACTACTCACTGGCCATCTGATATCAATAACCTACTTAATCTCCCTAAGCCTGTTTTGTCATCAATAGGATGGATCAAATAATAGAACCCCTATAGAGAAAATAATCTCTCTTATGTTATTGAGAATATTCAATGAAAAAATGCAAGTAAAGCACTCTGTATATATGCCTCGCTGTAAATAGGAGCTATTAGAATGCATTCAATAAGTACTGGGCACAGTCCTAGGATGTGTGCCAAACAGAGAAAATGATATTTGCCCTCTTGCAGCTTTCATTTCATATTTTTAATGTGGGGAAGGTATTTTTAAATACTACGTGCAATAGAATAAAGAAAGCGTAAGTTCATGATCAGCTTCCTGATGTAGGAAGATGTTAAAATGTTCCCAGATATCAGAGAAAATGCTGAACCCAGTTTTATTTGTCAAGAAGCATATTCAATTTTCAAAGGACGGAAAATTTATTGAGAAGATTACTTGATGTTCAAGACCCATTCATCTTTTGAAGTCTATGTGACAGGTACACAGTGCAAAGGTGACCAAGAAAAAAGAGCTCCACTTTAAGGAACTCACAATCTGAGGATGAGGATAACTTGACCAATAGAAATGGTTGCGTTTTCCCCACTCCTTCCTGCCTTCATATGAAAAATACCTAGAGGGAAGGCACCTGCAAGCTCAATTCAAGATGGCAGAGCCAGCTGCCTGAGACGTGTCAGGGTGGTTTGTACAAAATAGGCACAAAACACATGTTTTGAATGAGCAATATTGAAAAAGGTAAATGCAACATTAAACTACAACAGAAGTATTACAGCAGGAGTACAAGGAAAGTAATAATTCCACAAGGGTCTGCATTAGTCTATTACATCTGAAATATCACATCTGGTCTGGTACAGTATGTTAAAAAATAGAGTGGTGGTGGTGTTTTGCTTTTCAGATTATAAAAGCAATATATTCTCATTGTAAAAAATTGGGGAAGTATAGGAAAGCTTAAGATAGAATATTGAAATTGTTTACTGGTAACCACTGTAAATTATTTCCAGGTACTACACTTTCTAATCTCATTAATTCAATTCGTATTTATTGAGTACCTATAATGTGCCTATGGTTCTAACTGTGTTAGACGCAGTGACGCAGTGGTAAACAAGAGGCATAATCTTGACCTCAGAGAGCAGGGCCATGGGAGAGACAAATCTGTGAGCTAGCAGTTACATCTGTAACAGAATGCCCAAGACAATCACAGGTGTGGAAATCATGGTATTTGAGAAATAAGTTAGTTGAAAGAAGCAACTCTGTTTCATTGGCAGAAGAGAAAACTAAAGAGAAATTTTATAACTGTCCTCAAATATTGAAAGTAACAAACAAATAGGAAAAACTAGGTTTGACTACATTATATAAGAAGACAAAACCAAGGTAACGTACGGAAGTTGCAAAGGGACAAATCTGACTCAGTATAAGAAAGAATTTTCTAGTGACTGGAGTAAACCAAAATTTTTTTTTTAGCAGAGGGGCATTCTCCACCCCAGAAGTGGCAAGGCTGGATGGCGATTGTTAGGAATGCCGGAAGGATAGTTCATGCAAAGCAGGGATTGGACCTTTGTCTTCTTTTCGGAAAGGAAAACTCAGAAGCAAAGCATCAGTGACTTACACAAAAGCAGTCAAAATCTCAGACACTTTGGGAAATAGCACTAGATAGAGTCACCCTGGTTTTGCTTGTTTGTTTTATCTCAGGGAATAAAGACTTTTCTTTTTCTTACCTTGGGACATGAAGTAAAAGGTAAGATTATATTCTAATTTCAAATTCTGAGATTCTGTGGTGATATGATGGCTTTGGGATTAACAAATTATAGTGCTTCATGCAAGTGAACCTGGGGTAAACCAAGAAGATGGCCTAAGGTTAGGACAGGTAATACACTGAGCGCCTATGTGGCGCAGTCAGTTAAGCAACAGACTCTTGGTTTCGGCTCAGGTCGTGATCTCAGGGTTGTGAGATTGAGCCCTGTGTCAGGCTCCGTGCTGAGCAGGGAGCCTGCTTCGGATTGTATCTATCCCTCTCCCTCTGCTCTTGGTCCCCACCCCTCACACTCTCGTGTGCTCTCTCTCTTGAAAAAAAGAAGAAGAAGAAGGAGAAGCAGCAGACAGGCAATACGCAGATTGTTGGACTGTAGGCACTTTGTCTTGAGTGGCTGAAGCCATTTTGAGGGCATAAGACAATAAGCATAAAGAAAAGGCCAAAAGATTTTCACCAACTGCTAAACCAATACTGTGATCCACCTGCCAATGAAATAAGACTCAAGCAGCAGGATGTTTTTTTTAGATGATAATCTATATTTTGTTCTTTCTAATCTTTCTTGCATCCCCATTTCTAGAAGCTCATAGACTTTGCATAGAAGATTTACAGAATAGAAAACAAAAGTTCCTTGAAGTCATCTACTCTTTCTGTTTTTAGAAAAGCCCTAGACTGTTGAAGAGATTGTGCCAGGTGATCAGGAGGAGGAGGAAAGAAGAGACTCTGATTCTGATGGGTTGAGGGAGAAAATAGTGAGCTCATCTCCAAGTGGACAGAAGATGAAGTTTGATGGGTCACAAAATTCCCATTATGGGAAATGGCAAGATATTAGAAGGAAAAACCGCACAGTTCACTGACTCCTGAGCAGCAAATTCCTAACCTCTCAAGGATTCTTGACTACAACTGTGGTATAGAAGTGATTTCTGAACCTGAGGAAACCACATTGCATGAGGTCACAGTGCCCAATTAGTACCAATAGGGACCATAGACCAGGCATCCTCGTGTCCGACTGTGAATAGAACTGCAAGTCATTGGCACAGCCCCAGGCCAGGTGTGAGGGACTGAGAGCTCAGCAGAATGAGGATTTAGAACCACATTTAAACTGATGCATAGAAAAATTTAAATACACTATTTCTTGCATACCTGCGTCTGTGGACCCTTAATGCCATCAGAACTTCCACCCATCCTGCCTGATTTCTCTGTTATAGTTTCAACATCTCACAAAATCATTCCCTTGATATGAAATATGCACAGCCTCTTTCCTCATACAACTCTAGTTTACATTTGCTTGCCTCAAATTGGTATTTCTTAAATTTTTGAAGGTGAAAGTCTTCACATGTACAATAACAAAACGTTACCAAAAATGCACAGATTGCTTCAAACAATTTCAAAGGCACATACATGCCCTGAAGAGCACATCCTCCAGAGTCCTTGGACCCCCTTTTTAAGCATGTCTGTCTATCGCCGGTACTCTTAAATCTCTCCTCCCTCCCTCTCTCTCTCTTCCTGTGTGTGTGTGTATGTTTCACTCCTGTCAGTCACGCATTCAATGCATCTTCAGCTTACTATCTTCATATGAGCAACATCTAGAATGAGCAATGTCTAGGATGCCCCCATAGGTGACTCTGCTTTTCACATAGATAAGAAACCCATCTAGCATCTATTGTATGGCAATCTTAACACATGGCTACAAATTCCTGAACATTCCTCCCATCAAGGGGTGACGTCTATGCTTCCTGCCCTTGCACCTGGGCAGGCTTGTGACTGCCTTAATAAAGTAGAAGGGAAGTAACCCTCTCTGCCTTCTGAAGCTAGGTCATTAAACGCCATGCAGCATCTCCCTTTTGCTGCTGGAACACCTCCTCTTGCAGTCCCAAGCTGCCGTGTATGTAGGACAACTACCCTGAGGTCACCGTGCTCTGAGGAAGCTCCAGCCACCAGGAGAGCCACGTGTATTTATTCCGGTTGAGAGTCCCAGCTAAGTCCAACATTTGAGACACCCCAGCGCAGGCACCAGATACATGTGCAAAAGTCTCCAGATGATTCCCGCCGTCAGCTATTCAAGCCACCCCCCCCACATTGCTTGAGCCTTCCCAGCTGAGTGTCAGACCCCTAAAAGCAGAGATAAACCATCTCCTCTGTTTCCTGTCTGAATTCCTGACCCACAGAGTCAGTGAGCATGATAAAACAGTTGTTTTTGGACAGCACAAGGTTTGGGGGCATTTGTTCTGCAGCGACGGATAATTGAAGCACTGGCCAGCCATGACAGAGACTGGAAGACAGCAGACTAACACGACAGAATGAGCAGACATGTCCTGAACATTATCTCAAAAAGCCAGCCAGATTTTAAGTCAGGAAGAAGGTAGGATGAGCTGAGAATCCAGTTTTTTTTAAAGCAACATATGATGAGAAATGAGAAATTAGAGTCCCCATGTTAAGCACAGTGTGGGTCAATGAGGCTAATTGCATGCCAATAAGGGGATAGGGAACTGGAGGGAGAATGTGCCCTGGGACATGAGTTATTGGATGAAAGGAAGAGAAACACTGTGTGGAAAAAAGGAGCAAAAGGTCTCAAAAGGTTTCTGTGTGTAGGAACTTTGCCAGCAGCTTCTAACCTTGTGAAGGTTAACTTTCTAGTTAATATCTCTGTGCAACTTAAGGGATGAAACTCAAGTTAAATTGGCTTGCTTTTGATAACATGTGCATGATGATTCTTTAGGTCTTGCAACTCCCTACCCTCCCCCCCCCGCAATGTAGATCAAATTTTATTTTATTTAAAAAAGGAATCCTGCAATTATAGTTGTAGATATTTTGAGGCTTGTCAAAATTATGCTGGCAGAAGCACAAGCTTACATTGAACCATCATGGAGAAAGGTATTACAAAAGAAAGTTTATAATGTGATTTTGCTCCTAATGGAAAGTTTTCCCACTTCCTCAGTGTGGCCTTCTTTTCTTTTTCTTAAGAAAGCACTCTAGTACTCACGCTCCTCCAAGTGACAGTATTATAAATGTTTCTTTGCCCACCGAGGAAGGGTCTAGGGGTGACATTTCTCATTGTTACTTTGAATCAACTACAAAGTTTCACATTTTGTAAGTTCAGTGGGATTCAGATAAGGTCCAAAAAGAGATGTTTGTATTTCCAGGACAGTTTATTTTCCCGTAAAATGATAGAATATATTCTTAGCTCAACCATAATATAGCTTTCCATCTCACCCTTGCTATGACTCAAAAAACTCAATTATCACAGTGTTTGATATGGGGTCTGGGTCAGTTCTGTAGTTACCATTGGACTTAAAGTTCTAGTAGGTTCCTCAAATAAACTCTGATCATTCTAAGGGCAGAGTTAAAGCTTATTTCTTATGTTATCTCTTTAAAAAATGTATCACATACTTGGCTAGAGGATGAGAAAAGACGGTAAAGATAGGAATTAAAATGACCACAGCTCTCCCTGTTCTAAGGTGCCCTCATTCTTTCCAACCATTTTACATGGCATTAAAATCTACTCGATTTATTAACTGTCCCAGGAAACGGATCTCATTCGATTAAGGTTGTTGAATACAAAACAAATATTGCCCAGGACACTGCTGACACTAAAAATTCATTGTTTATCTGAATTCAAATTTAACTGGGCATCCTGTATGTTCATTTTCTAACAACCCTGCATGTAGTATTACTGGAAGAACTGTTCTCCCTTCTATGCACCCCTTCCAGCTAGGATTTGGCACGAGTACTCTTACCACAGAGCTCTACAGATCAAACAAGGACCATCTCTGTTACACATATACAAAATGTTCAGTGTCTGGGTTTCATAGAGACAGTGGTATTTTCTTTTTTTTTTTTTTTTAAAGATTTTATTTATTTGACAGAGAGATAGCCAGCGAGAGAGGGAAACACAGCAGGGGAGTGAGAGGAAGAAGCAGGCTCCCAGCGGAGGAGCCCGATGTGGGACTCGATCCCAGAACGCCGGGATCACGCCCTGAGCCGAAGACAGATGCTTAACAACTGCGCTACCCAGGCGCCCCGACAGTGGTGTTTTCTGAACTGCCTTGGTGTTTATCTCCTCCTGTACATGCACGCACACGCATACGCACACGCACACACACACACACACACACACACAGTTAATAAGCACATGTTCCTCTCACTTTCCTCCAACAAGATGGAGCAGATCATGGAAGTGGGAGGAAACCTGTCTTCTAGGTCCCAGCACAAGGGCCCTGCTACAACCACCAGTCAGGCTCCAAGGCGCTACCCTGCCATTAGCTGCTTTACTGAATGAGTCCACTTGATGGACCACAGTATCATGTAATTGATCATCTCCATAAATAGAACCTGGTTTATTCTGAAACTTGAAAAGGGAACAATGTGTGTTACTGCAGGATTTCAAGTCTCCCCTTGCTACAGTTTTTCCCACGCTAGGTAGGGAACACCTCCCATCCACACGGGTCATCTTCACCTGGTTAGTCTACCAAAGGACCAACTGCTGGTTCAGGACAACATCTTTGATTAGTACTTCTCTGTATTACCCGCTTTTTGCACTTAGGAAGAACTAACAGCCCTCCAGTCTAAACCTCAGAATTTACAAATGAGACTTCTGAAGCCTGGAGGGGACATAGTACACTGAGGTCACAAAGATAATTAGTTGCCAATACTGGACAAGGTGCCCAGTCTTCCGACTGTGCATTGTTCCTTCCAGCACCTGTGCCTCCCTCAGCAACTCAGCTTTATCAACTGAAACAGAGTTGATCAAGTCCAATCCTAGAAAAATAATTCCTGCTGTGCAGTCATAAGAAATTGCTTTATAAAGCAGATGATTACAGTTGACTCTTGAACAACATGGGTTTGAACTGCACGGGCCCGCTGGTACACTGTTTTCTTTTCAATAAATACAGACAGTACTGTAAATGTATTTTCTCTTCCTTATGGTTTCCTTAATAACATTTTCTTTACTTAGCTTATTCATTGTAGGAATACAGTATATAATACACATAACACACCAAGTATGTGTTAATCGACTGCTTATGTTATCAGTAAGGCTTCTGGTCAACAGTAGGCTATTAGTAGTTAAGTTTTGGGGGAGTTAAAAGTTATATATGGATTTTTACTGCATGAGAGTTGGTGCCTCTAATCCCAGCATTGTTCAAGCATCAACTGTAATTGGCCCATTTATGAGAAAGAACTGCCTCCCTTGTGGGATAAACAATACTTTTTATCTAGACCAAGAGTTGATAAACTTTTTTGGTGAAGAGCCACATAGTAAATGCTTCAGGATTTGTAGCCATAGAGTCTCTGTATTTCCACTTCTGAGGCAATGTGTTGGAGATCCCTTTCCAACCAAATTATTGAATTAATGGCTATTTAAGATCTCCTTATGTGGCAGCCACAGAGATGCCCCCACAAAAACCTCCCTACACAAGAACCTGTTATGAGAAACATACCTCATTAAAAGCCTTCAACTCCATAATCTTGGGTCCACCCAGAGGCGGCATTTGCACCAAGACCTCATTTTTTAAGGCTATTCTCAGACAGTAACTAAACATGACGACGGTACCATAATGGGCCGTTCCCACATGATATTACTTAAAAGCAAGGGTCAGTAAATTTTTTTCTGTAATGAGTAGGGTAATAAGCATTTTTAATTTTTCCAGGCATACACTCTCCGTTGCAACAACTCAAATCTGCCATTTTATCATGAAAGCAGCCTTACAAGATATGTAAAAGAATGGGTGTGACTGTATTCCGATAAAACTTTATTTACAGAACCAGGTGGTAGGCTGGATTTGTCCCATGAGCCATACTTTGCCAATCCCTACTCTAACAGGTGGGGAGGACTTAGTTCAGGAACTCCCCGGTGACCAGCTAAAAATTTCTCAGATGCGACAGTCTGAGGCCCTTCCTACCCAATCTTTCCATCCTTCCCTCCTCTCACAGGTGTCAGACCTGTCTACTCTTACTGTCCCTGCCTACTCCTCTTTCTTCCTCCTTTATTCTTCATGGGCATTTCAGCCAATAAAATTCCTTGCACATCAGTCCCCTGTTGGTATCTTCTACTCTGAAAAGACAACTGACATTCTTTGTGTTTATTTTAAATGTGACTGACTGCCAGTAGATTCTATGTAAATGATGAATAAAATAAGACATGAAGTAAAAATTGCTGCATTGGTCCCATTCAAGAGGAAAAAAAACAAAGTGACATACTCAGGTCAAATATACCATAGAGTGGAAATAGGGACAAAGTACGATGTAATGGAAATCACAGTGGACTGGCCTCAGAAGATCTGAAATAAGCTCTCACTTTTGCCATTTTCTGGCCCAATAGCCTTCAACTTTTTAAGCTCAGGAATGGGTTAATCCTGCTTTGCCTACCTCAAAGGATTGTTGAGAGAACCTATGAGAAAACATGTCATTGTCATTCAAGACACCATATTTGGCACCACATTTAAATTGTTGCACCTCTTTTTATCCCCGGTCAGGTCCCCAGTATTTCATTGAGAAGTTGAATTGTTGATTTTAGAGAAAATACAAGATCATTCCAGGTAAAAGGATAGCAAAGCTTATGCATAATTCAAATAAGTTGTTCTGGCTTTTGTCCTTGGTTGAAGTATGAAGGTAATGCAGCCTACACTGCAAGCTTAATTCCTCACTGACCAACTGATTGTGAACTAAGAACAAATGAGGCATCGCTCAACTACATCTGTAGCCCCTTTTCCAAAAGGAACAGACAAACTGTCACCATTACAGGATTAAATATTCAAATGTTTCTCCTGTTTACACTGGACTAGGAGTATAATCTTCTAATCCCAAACACAACCCCACCATTGCCAGCATCAGGCCCCAGATCTCTCATTGACCCTTCAGACTGAAATGGATTGGTATTCACTCCCCAGATATGAAAGGAGGCAAGAGAAATAACTGAAAATCTTCTCAGGTTTGTATTTTATTAGAACAGGGAGGCACGGAAGGCCACAACCAGAGCAGTTCTGGACCCTTGTGAGCTTCAAAAGTCAACACTGGTGTATTGGGCAGGCAACATAAAATAACTCTCTTGTCAAGAGAATGGACTGAGAATAACAAGCTCAAGGACTCAAAGTGCCAAAAGAATCATGTAAAAGAAGAAAGACGAAGGCTTTTAAGAAAGCTTATTGAATTGTGAGACATTCGCATAGAGCCGAGGAAAGAGTCCCTGAGTTTACTTATTCATTCACTCAAAAACACTTACTGAGCACGTACTATGCCAGGCACTGCTCTACGTACAGGATTTAGGGGTGACCAAGACAGATAAGAGCCTGCTTCCACCTTCAAAAAAGCAACACATACTTCAAAATTACTTTCAGAGGATGATAAAGTAAAATGGGGCAGAGGGAAGGGAAACATGAGATTTGAGCCTAGGCACAAAAGGTGCAAAGGATCCAGCCCCAGGATAACTGGGGAGAGGGGTTTATAAATAGAGGAACTGGCAAGTGCAAACATCGAAAGGCAGAGACACACTCAGACCAGGCCAGAAACACAGAGAAGGGCAATGTGTCTGGAGTTTAGTGAACCAGGGGGTAAGTAGTGTGAAATAAGGTCACAGAGGCAGGCAGAGGCCAGATCAGAGCCTCAAGACCATGATGAGGTGCTCAGATTTCCAAGTGAAATGGGAAGTCTTTGGAGACTTTTAATCACCAGATTAATAAGTGGAGACAAATAGATCAAGCAGCATGACTCCTTAAAGATACAGACCTTGTCTCGCTCACCTCTTTTTCCCTGGGGACCTGGTCAGGGCTTAACACATAGTGTGTTCTCATCAATGCTCATTGCACTGAATTGAGAAAAACAATTTATGTCCATCCTGTAGGGATCCTTAGATATTCTGAGCTCCTTGAGGGGTTTACTTGTTTCTTATTTGTTTTTCTCATTTCAGTGACTAGAAAAATATCTGGTTTTGCACTTTTCAGAAATATTGGTGAATAAATGGATGAAACACATACTTAAATTCTAGTGAAAGGCAAAGTTGCTGGACAGACAGATTCATCCTGGGGAGGACTGTTACTTTCAGGATGTGCTCTAGCTAACAAAACATTTTTGAGAGTAAAAGGGAGCTGCTGTTAATGATTATGTTGGGACAACAGGTATGAAGTGGAACTATCTTGGGCACCACGGTTGCCCTAAATATAGTTTTTATTCAATCTTTCTACACCATCAACTCCATCCACTGTTCATTGGTTCCATATTTGCCAAGAAAACTTCTGATGACTTTTTATTGCCTTGTTTTTAAACCAAGCTATGATCTAAATCAGTCCTCCAGAGATTAACATGTGCATTAAAAATGTAGGTTGATCTCGATTCTTCCATTGAGCAACCAGTGTGCTAATTTTTTCCCCAAACTATTGTTTGTTAATATATTCACCCCATCTTACAGTCAAAGTTAGAAAATCATGGCGTACTGATCTTTATAAAGATTTTATTTCACATTTCTTATCAACCTTTGGAATCAAACTGTCAGTCTGATTTTTTGGATTTTCTCTTTTTTTTAAATAAATCTCTGACCTATCATTTTCAGCAACATATTATTGCTTGTGGTTCATTTGTTTATTTTCCTTTTGACGAAGCCAGAGGTATAATGTAGCACTTGACTACACTTTGCTTTCAAACATGAGTGATTTTCCTACAGTTTTGTCAGTTGCAGGAATGAGAAAGTAGGTTTGTTTAAACAAGTTCTCTAATAGAGTAATCCTGGTAGGCTGGATCCCTATAATCATATTCATTTGTTTAAGTTTACTTTTCAGCTGATTTGCCAAAATGCCTTGACTTGTCAGAACAGAGCCCAGACAGAAGGGAAAACTATAAAACGGAAAAATAAAATGATAGAGTCAAAGTTTCCTATTTGAGTTTGCCGTTTCGTCTAGATTATTCTGAAAATTGACGTGGATCAAAGCACGCCCTGAGGAATGAGAGGAGCAAGAGAGTGTGCCTACTTGAAGCAGTGTCTCTGAGGTGTGTTCAATTTAATTCTAATGTTGTAAATTCAGTTCCCCACAGTACTCTCCGTGGCTCCCCAGAGGAGCTTGGAAAAGGCCATAGTGGTCCTCTACTTACACACAGCAGGAGAAGCTTGCTAATTCTCTCCACTAGTCCTACAGAAATAGAAACCCACCACCTCCTGAAAGTCACCCCTTTTCTGCCCGAAACATGTCAAGAGTAATCCTGCATGAGGACCACTGCAACAGCTGATCCCTTCACCTGAAACACCCTTCCCCCAAATCTCCACATGACTGTCTCCCTCTCTCCATTCGGCAGAGATTTCATCTCCATAGAGCCGCTTTTCCCAACACTAGTCCCACTCATAACCCTGGTTTTCTTTCTTCTGTAGCATATGTGTCCAATCGTTCATATGCTCCTGCCTTCGCTGCCTTGCACATTCACGTGCTTCCAATTAAGTTCTCTGAAGGCAAGAAACTTGCCTGCCTTGTTCACCCTCATAACCTCAACATCTGGAATAGTGCCTGGCACGAGGTCGTGCACAGTAAAAGTTACATAAATGATGAACGAATAAATGAACGTCAGCACCCTGAGACCTTCGGCAGCAGGCACCCTGGGTCCCTCCCTTCCGGAGCACTGCTGCCATCGCTCTGACACTGAATCACCGGCTGCCTTGGATAACGAGCTAGCTAGTTTCCCGTGTCCTTGTCCGGTCTCTCAACAGCTAACCTGTGGGCACATCAAGGCCATAAGCCATGTCTGATCCTTTCATGTCTCATTAGCCTGGTGCTTAAACAGCTACTCGCCTTTCTATATTGTGAGTTTTGTGTAGACCCAAACCTCTTCTGATTCATCTGTGTATGCCCTGCATTCAGCAACACAGTTAATCACATTAGAAGTGTTACAGTATTTTTGAACCACAATTATATTTCCCCAGCCAGTAGTTCATTGAGTATGGTGGGTATTAATGATTCCAAAAGAAGTATTTTTACCTCATTCCAAAATAATCCATTATCTTCTTTTTTCAACTTTACTGAGATATAATTGACATATAACATTGTATAAGTTTAAGGCATATAACATGTTGATTTAATTCACTTATGTATTGCAATCTGATTACACCACAGTGTTAGCTAACGAAATTCAAGAGGCATTATGCAAAACAAAACCAAAAAAAAAAAAAAAGCATTTTTTCCTTGAGAGGCTCTAAAGTTAAATGAGTTCAATAAAAGTGCATTTTAATGGCATCCTTATCTAAGGAATGACTAAAGTCCTTTAATTCCCTGATAGATACCCAAAACAAGCTCAGCGTTCTCAGCTGGCAGGTTGTCTCTGATATGCCCCCTGCATTTTCCCCACCAGTTGAGTCCTGTGCTTTCTATTGACAGTGGCCCAATGTATTTGTTCCCAAACCTGTTTTGCTAGTTGTTTGTTATTATAATTGTTTAATCTAATTAAACATACATGAAATATGAATGAGAAAAAAAGAGGTTTTGTTCACGTAAAAATTAAGTAGAAAGTTTAGAGAGACTCAATAAAGAATGAAAAGAATTCCTGTTCAACTAAATCTAATAAAATAATTATAAATGATCAAGAATATTTNGAAAAAAAGAGGTTTTGTTCACGTAAAAATTAAGTAGAAAGTTTAGAGAGACTCAATAAAGAATGAAAAGAATTCCTGTTCAACTAAATCTAATAAAATAATTATAAATGATCAAGAATATTTTGTGAAAACCTAGAAGAATTCCATACTCAAATTATTTCACAATGTCTTTTTAAAAATGGANCAGGCTCCTCTGCTGTGAGCCTGCTTCTTCCTCTCCCACTCCCCCTGCTTGTGTTCCCTCTCTCACTGGCTGTCTCTATCTCTGTCAAATAAATAAATAAATAAATAATCTTAAAAAAAAAAAAAAAGAATATTTTGTGAAAACCTAGAAGAATTCCATACTCAAATTATTTCACAATGTCTTTTAAAAAATGGTATTGGAAAGCATAGGACATGCATTATGGGTATGTATATTACAAAAGGAAATAAAACTATGCTAAAATAAATGGCCTTGACCTAAATCAAAAGGTAGGCCAATGAGTATCAAATGCATGGTGATCAAATAAAATGTTTAAGATATAAGTATATCATTTTTAGTACACCTTACACAGTCTACACATTAGTAGATTTTTTTATTGTTTTACCAACTATTAGTATTAACCTAAGTTTATATCAAGATTCTTGGATGCATACAACAGAGATCAACTCTTGCCAACTTAACCCCAAAAAGGAACTGATTAGAAGGAAGTGGAGTGCTCACCAAATCAAAGGAAAACCTGAATAACCAGGCTTTAGAAATGACAGGAACTAGGAAATTTCCAGTAACCTGGGGAGTAGGACCTACAGAATGGAATAGTCCAGGAAACACCNTTTACCAACTATTAGTATTAACCTAAGTTTATATCAAGATTCTTGGATGCATACAACAGAGATCAACTCTTGCCAACTTAACCCCAAAAAGGAACTGATTAGAAGGAAGTGGAGTGCTCACCAAATCAAAGGAAAACCTGAATAACCAGGCTTTAGAAATGACAGGACTAGGAAATTTCCAGTAACCTGGGGAGTAGGACCTACAGAATGGAATAGTCCAGGAAACACCGATGTGATTATTTGGTCCTAACCATTTTTCATCCTTTATTCAAGACATGAATTCTAAGGTTAGAGATACTGCTTGTCTTACTTTGCATTGTGCTAAGTGTCAAGAATATAAAAATATGGACACAGTTCCTGGAGCTCACAGGCCAGTGGAAGAGAGTCCCGGTCGGCAGACATTACGATGTAGTACGAAGGAAGCGTTCAAGATGAAGAATGACACCCCTGAGCAGGGTGCTCACAAATCAGCCTGGGGACCTCAGGAAAGCTTCCCGGAGGAGCTTAGATTGGAGCTGTTCCTTGCAGCTTTTTTTTTTTTTTTTATAATTAATTTTATTTTATTATATTATGTTAATCACCATACAGTACATCCCCTGATTCTGATGTAAAGTTTGATGCTTCATTAGTTGCGTATAGCATGGTGTTCCTTGCAGCTTTTGAGCGAGTAAAGAGGCATCCCAGATAGAGGAAATACAGGAAAAGTTAAAATTATAAGAACTATGAAACAAAGTAAGGCATGGAGAGAAGAAAGAGAATGGGAAGTAGAGGGAGGGAACTACTAGGTTTAAAAATTAAGTAGTCAGGGAGAGCCTCACTAAGAAAGTGACACCTGACAAAGGCGGGAAAGTGAGATCTGTGGGTATTTGTGGGAAGAGTGTTCCAGGTAGAGGCAAGAGCAAAAGTCCCAGAGTGAGAGCACACCTAAGCATTTCTACTTGGCTACCTCTCTTCAACTCAACTTGTATAAAACTGGGCTCATTGTCTTTCTCCTCTACCCCAACTGTCATACTTGCTCCTCCTCCCAGGTTACCTTGTTTGATAAATGATGTCACACCTAATCGATTCAGAAATGTAAGAGACATTCTTGACTTCTTTCTCTCTTTCCTTATGTAGTCATCACCAGACTTAACTTACCTTCTAAATATCTCTCAAATGTATTAATTTCCCCCTTCATCTCATTCTCGTCCAGCCACCATCATTGTACACTTGGACTACGACAGCAGACATTGGAACCATTCTTCCTGCCCTGCCCATTTCCAGTCTACACAGCAACCAGAATGCATTTAGAAAATGCAGACTAGATCATGTCACTTACTTGTTAAAACAAATTAGAAACTGTAGTAACTTTTTATTGCCTAGGGGGTTAAATCCAAACACAGGACATGGTTTTCAAAGCATTTGCTCCCTGTTTACATTTGCAGACTCATTTCATGCCACTCCCTTCCTTGTTCACAATGATCCACTTTAAACTTTTTTCAGTCCTTCACACATAGCATATTCTCTCTCACCTTTAAGACCTGATAATGTGTTTTCTGTGGCTATAAACATTTGCCTCATCTGAAGGAGTGCCATCACCTTCACCAGATAAGACTCAGCTTGAACATTACTTCCTCAGTTAAGTCCTTTCCTGGGTTTCTGTTCACTCCATTGCACACTGTATTTCGTCCATCACAGTACTCATTATATGATGTTGTACACTACTGTACTTATTTAAACCATGTGGTAAGTTTCTCCCTTAGCTGTGCTATACAATGTTCCTCTGGGGAACAGAAACCAGAAAACTATTCTTTAATTGGATTGTACTTTGTGATATTTGCCCCTCACTTCTCTGCAACTCACTGCAAGAGTCCTAATTGTGTCCGCTGGTGACCATCAAGGGAGATGCTTCTACTTACCTGCTCCTAATACCACTTTATTACCTGGTACCTTGATGAAGGTTCAAGGAGTTCTTTCTTGTAGTATTTAGGCAGTTTGGCAAAGGCAGAGTTGGGTTGGGGTGGTGGGTTAGAGGACCATGCTTTATCATCCTAGTTTCAATCTTTCACTCACTTGTATCCAGGAGAAAGTTCTCATTTTCTAGAACTCTAGGAAATGCCCCATCTGGATGATCACTTCTTCCCCAATTCTTCCCCTCTCTTCAAACTCCAAAGTACTCTTCCTTTAATGTCTTTTTTATCTAGCGGCTACAAGCTCTCCACCTTTCCCCAGGCTGCTTCACCCCTCTTTATAAAAGTAATCAACTCTTACTCCTCCAGTCCCTCCTTGTGTCCTACATATTTTGCAACCCCCATTAAGTATCATGATCTTTCTTCTCTGCCCAGTTTCTTCTGGTTCCTCAGTGAAGAGGGAGGATTCTGGTGCTATGAATGGCAGGAAAGCAATGAAGATATCCTCTGTGTTGTAGCTATTTTTCCTTGGAAAATCTAAAGTCAAACACTATCATAAAGATTTCTTTTGAAAATTCTTTAATCTGAGAACTTAAACTTGGAGTTAAATATTACATTAGGATGTCAAAGATAATCAACAAAATAATAGAGATAGATTAATAAATTTCAAACCCAAACAGAGAAAAAGTGGAATGCACAGAACATACATAACTCAATCTTTAAAAAAAAAAGAAGAAGAAAAATAGGAAAAGTGAAACAAATAAATATCTACATGTAAGATAATTTAAAAATTCCAAATATATAGGGGCGCCTGGGTGGCGCAAACGTTAAGTGTCTGCCTTTGGCTCAGGGCGTGATCCCGGTGTTCTGGGATCAAGCCCCACATCAGGCTTCTCCACGAGGAGCCTGCTTCCTCATCTCCCACTCCCCCTGCTTGTGTTCCCTCTCTCGCTGGCTGTCTCTCTCTGTCAAATAAATAAATAAAATCTTTTTTAAAAAATCCCAAATACATAAATCATAATAAATATTAATGAACTAACTTGCCAGTTAAAGAACAAAGGCTGTCAGATCATACATATACATATGTATGTTGTGTACTTTGCAAGAGATCCTCTTAATGCATGGCAAGTTTGAAAGTAAAAAAAAAAGAAAAAAGTGTATATCAGACAAATGGAGGGCTACATGAACGTCAGACAAAACAGACTTTAAGACAAAAAATTTAAATGATGAGAATATTGATACATAATGGTAAAAATTCAATTCACAAAGAAGATCGGAATATTCTCAATTTGATGCACCTAATATATTAGCCTAAAATACATAAAGTGAAATTAAAAAGAATTATAGAAATAAATTGAAAAATTCATCATCACAATCAGAGATTTAAAAACATTTCTCAATTATTAATTACTCAGAGACAAAAACTCAAAAATATATAAAATATTTGAACACAATTAATATGCTTGATCCAAATGACGTTTTAAACTTGCTACTCAAGAACCAGACAATAATCATTATTCTCAAGCATACGTGAACATTTGCAATGATTGACTGAATAATAGACCAGACATCATTGAATTTCAAAACATCAATATCGTATAAAGCATATTCTCTGAAAACACTACAACTAAGTTAGAAATTAATAGCAGAATGCACCCATATCTTGGGGCTTTTAAAAACACACTGTAAATAATTTCATGGGTTCAAGAAGAAATCATAATGGAAATTAAAACATTTTAGAACCAAAAAATAATGGAAACACTACATAGTAAAACTTGTGGGATGCAGTAAAAGTGTTAGTTATGTTCACATACTATAAAAGACTGCCTGTGTTTTAGGTATCCAGTTAGGCAGTTATTAAAAAAACAGTAAAACCAACCCAAAGAAAGAGCAGGAAAGGAGATAACAGCAGAAGTTCATGAGATAAAAATATTTATAACTGAGAGAATCAATAAAATCATAAGTTTGTTCTTTGAAAAGACTGACTAATAAAACAGGCACGCCTCAGGCAAAACCGATCAAGAAAAAAGAGAAAAAGCATAAATAAAGAGTGTGTTAGGAAGGAATAAATGGGACAAAAGTACAGATGCAGAAGACATTTTAAAGGAAATCAAGGGAATTCTATAAATAATTTTATACCAATAAACTTGAAAACTTACGCAAAATGGACAAATTCCTAAAAAAACATACTGTACCCAAATTGACTTAAGAAAATTGAATTGTTCTATAACTGTTAAAGAAATCGAAGCAATAATTTGAAATCCTCCCACAAGAAAAACACTGAGCCTAGACAATTCAGAAAGAAATATGACCAACGTCCTAGGAACTGAACAACATTTCACTCTTAAACAAATTTTCTCGGAAAATGGAAAAAGGAAGAATACTCCCCAGTTCATTCCATTGGACCAGTATAGCACTGACACTAAAACCAGACAAGGAGAAAACAAAGAAAATAACAGGCCAATATAAATTATGAAAATAAATGCAAAAATTCTAAATAAGACAATAGAAAATCTAATCCAGGACACAAAAATGATCTAACATTAGAAAATCAAAACCCATTGATCTGATTTTTAAAAGTCTACAAAATGACCCAGAGAAAGCATTGTTCATATCACAGAAACATTAGAAATAGTTTATTAAAATCAAGACAAGGATGCCCATTGCACTTTCTCCTATTCAACATTGTGTCTGGGGTCCTAATTAGCATGAAAAAGGAAAAGGAAAATTAAATTCATAAAGATTTAAAAGGAAGATGCAAAATCAGCATTCTTCACAAATGATATGATTTTCTACATAGAAAATTTTTTTAAATACACTAGGAAGAATGTGAGAGTTTAGCAAGGTAGCCAGCCATTATTGGATCAACATAAGAAAAAAAATAACATTTTTATATACCAGCCACAGTTACAAAGCACAAATTTTTAAAAATGCTGTTTCCAATAGCAATAAAAATTCTGAAAGATCTTAAAGATCCTATGAATGAATCTAGAAAAAGATTAATAATGTTCATATTTTTCTTAAAATCATTAAATATCTCCAAAACTGAGAAATATTCTGTACCATGTTCATGGATAGTAAAACTCAATACCAAAAAGATGACAAATTTTCTAAATTTCCCTTTAGATCTGAATAAAATCCTGATTTAAATATTGAAAAACTAATTCTAAAATGTACAAGGAAAAACAAAGGGCCAGGAAAAGTCAAAACCACTGCCAAAGAAGAAAAGAAGTTAGAAATAGTTACCCTACCAGATGTAAATTCTTACTGTAAAGTTATGATAATTAAGACAGTGCAGTATTGAAGAAATATAGATAAACTGATCAATGGAAAGAATAGAAAGCCCAGAAACAGATCCAAGCATATATGCAATTATCATTACTAAGACAATCATATGCATACCCATTCTGAATCCAGCCCTTGGGATTTCTCCCATCCTATTCTACAGAGGAGAAACTGAGGATCCAGAGGGTAATTAACATGCCCTGTGTCTCAAGGCTAGTCAATTACAGAGCCTGAATTTGAAGACAGGTCTGCCTGAGTCCAAAAGCCATACCATCCCAGAGCATAGACCTTGTCTCATTCACCTTTATACCCTTAGCACATAGTAGGTCCTCACTGCTATATACTTTTTGATCGGTCTATTTGCACCCACTTCATTTTGATTTGGCATTTAATTCACACAGGATACACTGGCCTTTACAACTTTTCTCATGTAATAGTGACTTTTACTTTAGAGAGAAGGAAAAAGCATTTCCTTTCTTATAAAACTGACCTGATCTCTGATAGTTTGATTGACATGAAAAGAAAGAAACATAAGGGAATGGAAACTATTCTTTAATTAATAGCTAATATACATCAGACATTGTTCCAGATGCTTATAAAACTATCTTATCTGTATTACATTAAAAAGCATTGGAGAAGTGGATTTGAATCCTGGCTGTCCTTTATTAGTGGTATGAACTTTAGAAACTCAACCTCTCTGAGCCTTTAAATTCTTAACTGTAAAGAGATGGTAGTGATATGGTTTTGGAATATCGGTGAGGTTCAGTGGGGGTGGAGTCTGGAGCCAACAACCAAGAAAGAATTCTTGAGACGTCCTTGGTGCAAAATGGTGGTTTATTAAAGCACAGGGGCAGGACCATGGGCAGAAAGAGCTGCTGTCCGGGGTTGTGAGGGGTGGCTGATTACATACTATGGGGTGGGGAGAGGTAAGGAAACGAGGAGGTTGAGAAAGTACTTTCATACCTTAGAGAAGAATCGTAGGATACCGGAGGCCTTGTCATTGTCAAGTTAAGGTTGTTTTTCCCTCTAGCAAGGCATTAGCACTAAGATGGTTGGGGGCTTCCTGGAAGAATGTCACACAAGTCCCACCCACGAGTGGGGGATAGGGGGAGGTTGCTGGGTGTCAGTTTATGCTTTGTCTTCAGCCAGCCTTCTGTTCCCTCATCAGTAGCAGCCAGCTACTACATCTAGGAGATGTTGAAAGATCCAAATGGGCTTATACATAAAAGCATTGAAATGCAATATCCAAATCAAAGACTGATGATATTTTATTGTTGTTATATTAAACATAGTAATTCTCCTATTTTACTATTTTATATGGCATAAAAGGTAAAACTTTTAACTTAAGAATGTAACACTCCTCCCTCCCACTGTTTTAAGCTTATCCCTTTTTTCTGGGAGTCCTGAATGACCCATGGTGGGAACTGCTACTCAGTGAGCTGTGCTCTCTTTTAAGACTTAGGCCATCATTTCTCTGAGCTGACAACCGGGAAGGAACTTGGGACCAAAAGGCTCAACGAATATTTTCAAAGTGTTTCCCTTTAGAGAGTTCTAGATGAAATGACATTTTTCTAGCAAGTAGAAATGACAGATGATTACAAGGGTTAAAACATTTAGATTCTTGCTTTCCCTAAATGCAATTTGCTTTTTGCTTTTCCCAAATGCAATGGAAATTGAGTTGAATTAGTCTTTACACAAACTGGGAAATACAGTCTTGATTTTAATATTAAATTGTATTAAAGAGTAAGCTGTATATAGGTTTCCAATTTTTACATTTATTAAGTGAACCAGAGTGGTAATTTTTAGTTCATGAGAAATCACATAATTATGATAGAAAAAGTTGTCTGGGAAATTGGATTAAATTTAAACTATATACAGGATCAGAATAATTCTGAACTCTCAAACTCTCTGGGTCACCAAATGCATTTAACAATTAAAATTTCAACATATGCTCAAATTCATTTCCAAAACTCAAGAAATGCTAATGACTAAAATACCAATATAGAGATATTTGTACTAACAGGTCTCTGGTTAAGATATAAAAGCAAGGTAGGTGGGTAAATTCATCAAAGCATACAAATTGAAGCACGATAAAAGAAAGTCAAGGTACCTAATCCTTACTAAATAAAGAGAAATAAAACTCTTCTCACTCTCTGGCTATTTTCAGAGCACAAAGATCTTGCTAGAAGGAAGGAAAAGCATTTTAACCCCATTTTTATTACATGGCTACAGAGCTATTCCATTATTCGGTCTAATGAAATTGGGCCTTCTGCCAATAGATGGTGTTAAAAACAAAATTCAACGGAGCAAATTTAAAGATCCAACCAGCTTTATTCAACAATTCATGAATTGGGCCACATCCCATCTAGCAAATAGAAAGAATCTCTGAAGAACTGTATGAAATGGGAGACTTTTATAGGCAGAAGGGACAGGGACAAGAAAAGAGTGAATTACTTCATCTTTCTTTGGTGGGCATGGCATCTGTGGGGAGGATGACATCGCTAGTACTGACCAGGAAGGTCCAGACCTGCCTGTTTAAGACTACATTCCTGGGGGAGGTTGAAACTGCAGTTAGGCTGGGTATTAAGTCTCAGTTTGGTGATGTGGGCTCAGCACAGGTGACTCTATTTTGAGCCTGTTGTCTCCTTCTGACCAGTCGAAATTCCTGGATTTTAAAAGATTTCATAAAGCTAGTGGTTTAAAAATCCAGAATCATAAGGTAAAAAGCTCCCCTCCTCTGCTAAGGACATCTCTGAACTCTGGGAGACAGCACTGAACAGTGACATGTGAATAAAAATATTTAATGACAATGAATTTTTCTGAGTTGATGCTTAGTTTCTGCCAGGAGAATGTGTTTATACTGGGGTTTGGAGGAGAGGGGAAAATAAAACTTTCAGTTTGGGGCACATAAGGCAATCAGTTCCTTTGTCAATAGGTTTTTTAGGTTCGTTATCAAAACTTGAATTGAACTTTAATGGTACATTGCCTGAGCTATTTCTAACATTCTTTTGAAAGGAGAAGTTTCATGTCAAAAATTAGCTATCTGTGACCTATTTCTAATAAATCAATGGATAGGTGAATATCAGCTGCCTCTGCAATTCCCACTGACTTGAAAACTGCTTACTTTGGACCATTTTGAGATAATTCTAGAAAGTTATAATGATTTTCTGGGGCCATAAATGATGAAACTCTCAGAAAGCGATTACATTACCATAGTTTTACTCTGGAGTTCACTATAATGAAACTGAACCTTTTGTCAACAGTTAAAAATATTTCAGGTTGGCTGAAGCAGTCAGTATAGTGCTAATGTCTTTGAGTTGACTTTATAATTGAGACAATATGAGCCCCACTGAATGCAGTTGTTATGATAGCAAGTTAATCTAAAGAAAGTAGGGACATGATACATCGCACACGTTTCTCAACCAGTTTCAGCTTGGTCAGTTTTAACAGTGAATGGATCAGACTACTGAATATTTATTGTTGTATAACCACCGAAGATACTGTGCAGACAGGGAAGATATTTTAATTTCCCCCCTCTGGTGAATACAGGAGCCATCAATGTCAGGAGTGGCACTGTGCGGTTGTAAAGAGAAATTTTCTTTTGCATTTCAACAGCAGAAAACATCTCTGGCTGCCAACAGTAGCTGCATTTAAATTCTTCAGAATCACAGTTGCTAGTTCTTGCAAAGGACAAACATTAGGGCCTAAATGGCCTTTGAAAGTCATCTCATTTGGATGTGAGTGAGGGCTAAATTATATATCTTTTCCAAGTAGGAAGAAAGAAAGTGGATTAAAGAAGAGAACTGTTTGAAATGCACGATGTCTTTCCCAGGAACTGAAGGAATTGCATTCAGAGGGAGTTGGATTCCAGACTAGTAAACACCTCGGTCGGTAATCCTCTCTTTGTTTACTGAAAATGAATCACTCCTCCATCTCTGAAAGGAAACAAAGAAATGTGCTTTGTGTTTGCTCAGGCTATAAATCCTCAAGTGGAGGCCGCTCCGGCTCGCGGAGACTGCTGGCGTGGTTGAGCCCTGCTCTTACAGAGGCTGTGGCACAGTTTCTAGAAGTCAGCAGAACTGTTGAGCCAATGGATGGTACTGCGCCAGGAGAATCAGCCTTCAGCCGGTGCCCACTGTCAGGCCGCTGATTTATTCCTCTGTGTCAAATGGCAAATGTGTTCAAGCTGGTAAAGGTCGGTCTCCATGACAACAGGTCCAACTCTTCCCCCTGGAGAGAAAGCTGGAAACCATTTTGGACACTTCTTATTGGCTTAGGAATGTCAGCCGCACTTGGAAACCTGCCCAGACTGTATTTTGCCATGACTGGCAGAGATAGACGGGGTCCTGAACGGACAGCTCGCCATCACAGTCATGAAGATTAACTGTGCTCACGGGAAATAACCAACTTTCAAAAAACTTAATGACTCTATACTCCTCGTTCCTTAGGCAGAGCCCCCCTTAGGTGATGTTCTGTTAAAGATAAACCAAAGAATATGAAACATTTTCATTTTATTTGAGCAAAAGCCCATTTGAATTGGGCAGTGCCAAAGAAGCAGCGTTGAGGACCCATCAGTGAAGGGGAGCCGCGGGTGAGCAGGAGCCAGGCAAAGACTTACATCGAGTGCAGAAGCAAAGACAAGAAAGTATTGGATTGGCTATAGCTTAAAGCCTAGCTGGCTGTTTGTGATTGGCTGTTCTTAGCCTCTTGATTTCCTAAGCTTGAAGTATTAACTGGCTTAGGTTTGGGGGTGCTTAGGCAGGCCACCACAGTGTTAGAGCCACCTCAGTCTGGTGGCCTCCTTGTTGAATTAATTTAACAGTCCTTAGAACAACGGATTGCAAGAAAATGACACAGCCAGTGAAAAACAATACAGCTGGCATCAAAAGCTGGGAAGAGCTTCTCTCTAAACATATTTAAAAATTAAGAGATGGAAGGGAAAAAATCACATCTGAGGTGTTGGGTGGATTTTTAAGAGATCTCTTTTTAGCCATCAGGTCATTAGTCATAAAGGTCATGAGAAAGCAGGTAGGGCCTCTTTGGCCAAAATAGTAGCAGTATTAGAAATGCTTTTGTAAGACAAAGAAAACAATCTAAAAGCACGTCCCAGGTCATCGAACATTTCAAATATGCGACACAGTATTCTGACATAAACCCATGTTTCTGAGTAAATTACCTGAACCAGAGACTTCTAGCATCTGGAAAGTTTTTTAAAAATGCAAGTTCCTAAGCCTCACCTGAGACCCACAAAACCAGAATCTCCAAGAGAATAGCCTTCTTGAATCTACTTGTCCTAATGCCCCACAAGTCAATCCGATGATTGGCAATCATTGGCCATCAGTGGCTTCTAAGTTCCTTAAGGAAAGACACAATAAAACCTGTACACCAAATGAAACGTTTAAGATCGAAACTGTTTGCATCCTTAATTATGTCTTGAATAACTAATCTTGAAATGTGTATTCGGTTATCAAAATTTAAACTTTGCACTTAAAAAGAAAACTTTTTCCCATAATTTGCTCTTCGTAAGATAGAAAGAATATGAAGGTTTCTAAAGTTATCATGTTATATGATTAATAATACAATTTAAAGGTTTTTACATGTGAGTGGTTTTCACACAACTCAAAAGTTCTAGTAATTAGTGCTTTTGAATCCCATTTAGCATAAAAGTACTAAGTTGGCCCCGTGTCTTGTTGAGCTCCATTAATTAACTTGTCACGGTGTATTTAATAAGTTCACAATTTATCTAGTATGGTAGAAAATAAATGAGCAGTGGCAAGCAAACTTACAGATGCCAGTGTGTATTGCTTTGTTTGCTGTTTGCTTCCTTTTTATTTTACTAAATCTAGGTCGTGCCACCATTAACATAGGAATCCCAGGCTTTTGTTGTTTAATATCTTGGGATGATAAAGCACAATGAATGAACATCTCCTTTAAGTGGAGTATTAATGACCAGTACAGCCTGTAGCAAAGACTGCTAATTGTCCTTCCTGTCATGCCTGGCCTCCAGCTGGCCCCTAGCGTTACATGGGAGCGGATTAAACTTCTGTTTTATTAAACCACTGTTATTTTGTCTGGTACAGTCAAACCAACAACTAATATATAGCCATTGCTGGGTTTTCTATTTTAAATATGCTCCACGTTAAGGAGCAAAAGTTTTCCCCCAGCCTTCAAGGTTCTTATGGATGGTCTAAGAATTCAATTGATATGAGACAGATTAACAGAGGAAAATCATATGCAATCATGTACCTAATAAGGGCTCCATAAGCATGTGAGGCCCGCAGGCTGTCAGGCAGTTGAGGCTCATATGCCTGCCATTCAGAGCCCAAGAGAAGGGGGTAGGGGTCTGGGACTTCAAAGGGAAGGAAAACTACTCACAGGAAGATGAAAAAGAGTAAATGTTCGATAAACAAATGTTTGCTGGGCCGTATAGAAACAACAGGACATAGAGAGAAAGTTCTAACAAACAAATTTTGCAAATTCCTCCCTACTAAACCTAGTTTATATTATATATGGTGATAGCCCCCTTCACACAGCAGGTCCTCCATCTAAATTCTTTTAGGCAGTTAGGGGGAAGGTCAAAGGTTCTTCCTGAGCCATCTGTTTATTATAAATAATCAACCTAAAATTATCCAAGTAATAATACATAATCCAAATAACCCAAATCCCACAATGCCAAAGAGACACATTTTGGGATGGCAAATTTTGCTTCCCTACATCTAAACCCAAGCCGATCATTTTAACAATGCTAGTGTTTGGAATGATCTAAATTCTGTGTGTGTGCACACATAGGCACATAGGAACACACAGGCACACACACACACACACACAGGATATCCAGTGACAGAGTCTCTCCTTGACCAACCCTTAGTCAGAGTCCCCTGAACTCTCTTCTCAACAAGGCCCTGCCTTTGGGCTTCCATGATAGTCACTATGTGATTTTACCACGGACACTTAATGCTAAGTCAGTTCAGCCAGAATCTCCCACCCTGGATATCTGATCATCTTCAATATCTGATTAGTTCTTCATCCCCCACCATCCTCCTGGGGATGTTTGATCATCTTGGCCCTTCAACAAGAAACCCGTTAGGTCAGTTTAGCTAACTCTCCCCTTACCCCTTATGTTTCCTCTTAGTAATTTTCCATCTGCTGACCCCTGCCTTGCTCTTAGGTTATAAATTTTCACTTTTCTTGTATTCAGAGTTGAGTGCAATCTCTTTTTCCCGCTGCAAAACCCCATGGCAACTGTCTCTACACCTATCATGATGGTCCTGAATAAGTCTGCCTTACCGTTCTCGAGCAAGTGTTAAGAATGAATCACTGTTTTCTTTGACACTAGTCAATAAGTCAGCAGAGACTACGCTGGTATAATATCCATGTTAACTGAAATACCTATAGAAGAGATGAAGGCAAATGGCCACCTCGTAATACGTGGGTGAATCTTGGACTCAGGGTGTAGATGCTGAAGGGTTGCTGTCCTTCCCTGGATTTATTGTATCTGCGACAACCTGGTCTGATGACATACTAAGGAAGAGGAATGGGAATAAATGGATAATTAGAAATCAATAATTTTTATGTGAATTATGAATACATTTATGAATATTTAACCCAAACCCTCATTTAAAGGAGTCATAATCTCTTTACTACAATTGTCCCGTTTTGAGCCAATCTTTTACTGGACTATTCGACCTTGATAGAAATTGGGTTTTTTTGTTTGTTTTTGTTTTTTGTTTGTTTTTTTTTTTTAAGATTTTATTTATTTATTTGACAGAGAGAGAGAGAGACGGCAAGAAAGGGAACACAAGCAGGGGGAGTGGGAGAGGGAGAAGCGGGCTTCCCGCTGAGCAGGGAGCCCGATGTGGGGCTCGATCCCAGGACCCTGGGATTATGACCTGAGCCGAAGGCAGACGCTTAATGACTGAGCCACCCAGGCGCCCCATTGATGGAAATTGTTGAAGTATCATGGAAAGCTTTGGCACAATCAGCAATGGGGTGTTTTCTGCAGCAAAGGGAAGAAGTAGACCATATTGTGACCTGAGGAATGTTTATTTAAAAAAAAAAGATTTTATTTATTTATGTGACAGAAAAAGCACGTGAGCAGGGTAAGGGGCAGAGGGAAAGAATCTCAAGCAGACTCCCTACTGAGTGCGGAGCCTGACGCAGGGCTCAATCCCATGACCCTGAGTTCATGACCTGAGCCGAAAGCAAGAGTCAGACGCTCAACTGACTGAGCCACCAGATATCCCTGATCTGAGGAATGTTCAGATGGCAGTTACGAATCTGAAAGAACTTGGTTTCTACTGAAAGATTGTCTTTTAATCTCAAAAGCATCCAATAACACAAACAAACATTCAGTGTTGTCTTGGGTAAATTCTCACATGTGAGGTTATCTTGGGAAGGAAGAATGAGCCTCCTTTCTTAAGTCTGCTCTTTTCCCCTTTTATCTTGTACTCCACCTTCAAAAGCGATTCTCTCAAAATTTGATTTACTGTGTGATTTGCTTCTTTTTGTCTGTTTGTTTTTTGTCACTAACTTCTTTCATGTGGTTTCCAAGGCAATACGTGCTTTTGTAATGAATGCTTTTTAAACACGTCTTCTATTTTCCATTACAGTTATCCAGAGAACAATACTCCATTATTTGTCTAGCTAATATATTTTACAGTAGATCACTTCTTTTTTTTTTTTTTCATTTTGAGCTTCTTTATATAATCAGACTTACAAAACACCCAATTTCATAAAACGTGAAAGGTAAAACACTGAGCATTGGAAAGGCTCACTCCCTGGTCTCATGCTCTATACACCAGCGTACCTTCCCCACTTTTCTCCACATTCACTGGCAAGATTCCCTAGAGGAACTCCAGCATTTGGTCAATGAGCCAGTGAATGTAATGCTCCCTTAAAAGCATGTTCAGATTATTTAGATAACATAGAATCTTTTCCTATAAAAGCACCATTTTCTGCTTAAAGGGTCACCTTCCACCAGCTATAAGAAAATGTCTCTCCTCTTTACTGTGGAGTCCCCTGCATTAGTCTAGTGTCAGGCACCAAATATGTATATTTGAAAGCAGAAAATGTTTGTTAAGTCTTGCCTGCCACAAACAAATTACATGAACAAAAACTGGTGGAGGTTTCTTGTCTTAAAGAAGTAAAAATCTTCTTCAAAACTATATTCTATTCTTTCTACATTCCAGTCCTTAAAGATGGGCTTCCTACTGTTTAACTCCAATCACTTCTGCTTTATTTCAATTCCAGTTTCTCCTACACTTCTCCGACTCTACCTGTACACGTGGCAGTCCTTTCTTTCTCTTCATTATATCATTTTGAACAATTTCATGACATTAGAAACTTTTATGCTTGTCAGACTGAGAACAGCTATCCAATCCATGAGTGAATACATTGTTTGTCACTGGCTACCTCTCCAATCACACTTTCTCTTCAAAGTACAGACTCAGGAGCCTACTTTTTAATTCTGAAAAAAAGAAAAAGCTGTCTTCCTTTAATGGGCTTATTTCATCTTTATTTTCTGATTGCAGAAGCAATCTTGAAAATCTAAAATACAACTAGAGTCATCATAATATATAAGAAAATTCTGCACTACAAAAGTATTGACTATGAATTATTTTATTTACCACAGTTATTTTCATATACATCAATTAGACTTTCCCCCTAAATCTATGACTAAACAAATATATTCAATATAAAACAGGCTTCCTGCATGTCACTATTCTGTGAAATATCTTTAATGTTGTTCCCTTGTCTAGTCAAAAAATATAAATCCTCTAGGTTAGCAACCAAAGCTTTCCATTGTATGGCCCTGATCTTTCTTTCTAGCCAAATCCAAGTATTTTACATTACAGCAAAAATGAACTATTCCTTATTCCTCGAATGTATCTTTTACTTTCCCATCTTCATGATTATGCTCTTTCCTCTGCCTCGTACAACCCCCACTTCTACCATCTGTCCTACGTCCACCTGCACTTATTTTTACTTGCTTTTCACCTAATTTTAATTCTCACCTCTTCCACATGGGCTTTCTTGATTCTACCACCTGGCTCAAGAATCTCCCCATCCCCTGAATTAATGTAATATATAATTTGTTTCTCTCTGTAGTTCTGACATTTTCACCTTTATTGGCATTTCTGGCCTTACCATTCTCCTACATAGAGTAAATATCAAGAGGGGAAAATACTTGATTATTTTTATTCTTTGCTATAGTCTCAGCTAGACCAACACAGTGTCTTGAACATTATAGGTCCTCAATAAGTCTTTAGTGAATGTGTTAGTTTCCTATGGCTGTCATATAAAATCACCACAATCTCAATGGCTTAAAACAATGCAAACTTGTTTTCTTACAGTTCTGGAGACCAGAAGTCCAAAATCAGTTTCACTAAAGTGAAAAGGCTAAAGTCAAGGTGTTAGCAGGGCCATGCTCTCTATAGAGGCTCTAGAATAAACCCATTTCCTTGCCTTTTGCCACTTCCAGAGCTGCACTTTTTACATTTCTTGGCTCGTGGCCCCTTCCTCCACCTTCGTGGAGAGCAGGTAGCATTTTCAAATCTCTATTTGCTTCTGTCACATAACCTTCTCCTCTACATAGACTCTCCCTCTATCTCCCTTTTATAAGGATATGTGATTACATTTCAAGCCCACCTGGATAATTCAGGATAATTCCTTCATCTCAAAATCCTTAACTTAATCGTATCTTTTGCCATAATCGGTAATATTCATCACTATGCCACTACTCGGAGGTTGTAGTGATTAGGACATGAATGTCTTTGGCAGGCATTATTCAGCCAACTGCTGCAAGTGTAAGTTAGCAGCCTCCACTGGTGCTGTTCGTTATTTTTTTGCCACTGGTTGCGATGGTGCTAGTGAGCCCTCTGACCAATACAAGGCTATGTGACTTTTAAAAAAAATTTTTTTTATTATGTGCTTTTTTGATAAAAAGAGTAATAGGATACTGAATAATTTACAAAGTGCTTTCTTATTTAATCATCAGGACAATTCAATGAGGCCAGTATTGTCATTATCTACGTTTAAGCCTTTGTCCCGCCCAAAGCTGTAGGACTGTTCTGCAAGCAAGCCAGGTCACACTGACTTCTTGGTGTTCTAGAACCACCAGCCTTTGACTCTTTTCTGGGCATTTTTCCACTTCCAAAGTACCCCCTTCTGTTAAAACTTTGTAAGCCACATACACTTAATAGGCTTTTAAAATGTCACCATTTAATACAACCTTCAAAATATTCATACATGCTGAGACTCCACCTAACAACATCAATGTCCTCATAGATACAAATTCAGTACTAACAGCTTCAGCTTCTACCCGTTGAATTCTTTTCAGTAAGAACTGTCTGTTCCATCTGGTAGGAAAATGGTCGTGTAGGAGCAGAAAACATTTCCTTTCTAGTTTCTTTGGCTGGTCTAATAATTAAATTGGCATAAGACAGATTAACAGGAGAAAATAATTAATTTGGTACATATGGGCCTCCAAAATGTGACCAAAGCAGTTAGCTCTTATGCCTTTTAGGTGACAAAACAATAAATTTGTGAAGAATGACAAGACAAAGAAGTTTGGGCTTGGGGTAGTAAATTAGTAAGGAAGTAACTAGTTTTGTTTACACAGCCTTCCCATCCCACCATGGTGAAAAAAATTTCCTTTACCCTTCTAGATTCTTCTGGTTAGTCTAATAATCAAATTCACATGAGACAGATTAACAAGAAAAAAACAAATTTAATTATGCACACACAGGGTTCCCATAAGAATATGAGACCCACAGGCAGTCAGATAAATGAGACTTATGTGTTACCCTGAGCTAAAAAGAAGGGGGTAGAGGTTTAGAACTTCAAAAAGGAGGAAGATAATTCAAGGAGATAAGAAGAGCAAATGCTTGGTAAACAAATATTTCCCACATCATGTGGAGAAGTCTTTCCTATGTACAACAAAGTTATCTTTGCTGATAGTTCTCTTCCTGGTGCTCCCCTGCAGCATGAAATTCCCTATTACTGGTGATAAGAATGCCTTCTAAATCCTGGTACAGGAAGGGTATTATAGGAGCTGAGGGCAGGCTGCTGCAAGATGAGTCACTTTGGACTGTACATTATTTTGAGTTTAAAGCGATCAAAACCCCACGAATTCAAGAAAAGTTCTTTACCTCCCCCTTGACTGCCTCCTTATACCAGGAAGAGAGCTACTAACAGAGATTCCCCTTCACCTAAGAAATCTTCATAATAGGGCAACCTTGGTTTTACAAACATCTTTCACCCTCCTGCTAAGATCTTTCTCTTTTTTGAATCCCTAGACTCCAACTCTTCTCCTTAGCCCATATAAGTGTCATGTTGCCTCACAGTCTCTGGAATTTCCATGTCTGTGTGGATTGCCTGTATGTACATTATTAAATTTTATTTTCTCCTGTTAATCTGTCTCATGTCAATTTGATTCTTAGTCCAACTAGAAGGACCTTGAAGAGTAGAGAAAATTCTTCCTTCCAAGCAGTACCTTTCACGTGGGAGATTTATTTACTGCTTTCAAGGAGACAAAGGAGGTTCAAAGTGTCCTTGCACCGGCTGTATCTTAAGTAAGTTTAGTTAAAAATAACCAACATGGAAGTGCCTGGGTGGCTCAGTTGGTTGAGCATTTATCTGACTCTTGGTTTCTGCTCAGGTCATGATCTCAGGGTCATGAGACTGAGCCCCATTTTAGGCTCCATGCTAGGTGTGGAGCCTGCTTGAGATTCTCTCTCTCTCTCTCTCTCTCTCCCTCTTCCCCCTGCCCTTCCCCCACCTATGCCCCACCTCACCTCCAGCTTGGCTTATGCACATGCATGCTCTTTCTGTCTATAAATAAATAAATAACCAATATGCCAAAATGACATATTTCAGGGTGCTTCTCTCTTGCCCTTCCTTCAGCACAGTCTAGATGTTTCCGATAAAGTCACATTCCTTAGGCATTGGACACCATACCACAGCATACTCCACAATCTGGCTCCTGCCTGTGCCCCTACCGTCTCCCCACACAGAACTGTGTTTTTGCCCATAATGTGGCCTGTAGTTAGAATATCTGTCTTCACCCTTCCTTTGTCTGCTTGAAGACACCCACTCTTCCTTCAGGGCTTAGCTCAATCTACCACCTCTGTGAAGCCTATCCTACATGACTAATGATAATTCAAGTAGTCAAGTAGGCTAGCCTCATACTCCTTTATCCCTGAAAGAGAGCAAAATATGACACCCCAAAATATTTCTTTGGAGTATTGATTATTTTGAGCTGGTTATTTTTAAAGGACAGAAGACAAGGGTGAAACTCTGAAAACTGAATGGAATTTACCTTTTGTTAGAGACTTTTATAAGGGAAATCTCCATTTCTTTCTAATTCACTTTTGTTCAAGGTTTCTTCACCCCCACTATTTTCTGTCCAGTTAGGAAGGTTTTCGCCAGGCTTTCTCTAGCAGTTAAAGAAACTTTTTTAAAGTAGCAGACAAGAGGTTCGTTTAAATTTAAGTTAACTAAACCTAAATAAAATTTAAAACTCAGTTCCTCCATCATACTAGCCACATTTCAAGTACTTATTGGGGGGGGGTGCAAGAATTCCTGTCCCCTCAAAGGTCCATCTAGCTGAACTAAGAATCAAGTTAACATGAGGCAAATTAACGGGAAAAAAATCAAATTTGATAGCACATGCATATAGGGCATCCATACAGACATGGAAATTCCGAAGATAGTCAGGCAAAATGAGATATACATGTCATCCTGAGCTAAGGAGAAGGGGGCAGGGCTCTGGGAATTCAGAAGAAAGGAATCCAATTTACATGGCAATAAGAAAAAGAGTGAATGTCTGCTCTGCCACACAGATGGGCCACTCAGTTAAAATTTATCTCTGCTAATAACCCTATTCTAGGAAAGACCCCCAGTTTAGATTCTTCTCTGTAAAGGAGGAGCAAAGTTTCTCTTGAGCCTGCAGGGTACCAGTTGCCTTCAGCTCAAAAGAATCATGCCAAAGTGGCCCATCTTGACATAGCCTGCCTTCAGCCCCTACATACTCAATAGTCATATATGGCTAGTGGATACTATGTTGGACAGTGCACATATAGAACATTTCCATCACTTCAGAATGTTCTATCAGACAGACCTGATATAGGTTATGCTGCAGTAACAATACCAAAATCTCAGAGGTTTAACACAGCAAAAATTTATTTCTGAGCGCAGAAAATCTGCTGCAAGTCAAGATGACTCTAGGTTACTATCCTCCATGTGATAACTCAGTATTATAGGCCATTTTGGTTTTGTAGCCCTTCTGTATCCCCATACACTCCCATAACCACTGTAGTAGGGAAAGAAAATATAGAGAACCATGAACCAGTGTTTAAGTGCTTCCACCTAGAAATGACAGCCCGGGAAGCCTAAAGCTCTGTGTACATAGAGATAGGAGATTAGTAAACACTGGTGACATCTGCCTGTGTTCAAACTGCTTCCTTCTATGCTCCTTCTTTTAACTAAGACTATGCATGTGAAAATACTCGATATTGTTGGGGAACACAGTAGGCTATCAGTATATGTTACTTTCCTACTTCCTTTTCCTTAATAGCTTCTTTTATGATGTCCCAGGTTCTGGACTCAGCTTCATTTAACCCATTTTCTATAATACCATCAGAAAGACCAGATCATTTTCCTGCTCAAATGCTTCTACAGTGTTCTTCACCGAGCACAGATTGAAATGCAATCTCTTTAACATGACATCCAAGGCCTTCCAGAGTTTGGGCCATCTGGCCTCCCAAACTTATCTTCCATTGTCCCCTGTGCTCCAACAGTTTTATATACATGGCCATCCTATCCCTTGGTCTTATGAATAATTCCCCCAAACTTATGCTGTAACTTTGTCTCCCTGGAATGTCCTTCCTCTCCTCCCCTACCATCATAGTTCCCTTAAAATGCCACCTTCCTTGACTTCCTCAATTAAAATTAATCTTTCTAACCCATATCCTCTCATGCCTTGTATCTTACTCTGGTTGTGTATCTCTTGTAAGCATTATAAGAAAAAGGATGGAGTCTTATTCATCTTCGATGCTCTTACTCGTAGCCAGGAATATCATCTGTGTTTAATAAATGTTTGATGAACTTAATAAAACATTCCTCTGGGGAGTCTTTCTTCAGAAATGTTCCACCAAAACTATTAACATCTTATAAGAAAAACAATATATGCATAGATTAGAAATATAATCACTTTTTTCAGTAAACATTAATATAGCATCTCTAATATTATAGAATAAGACAGGCTGCAACTGAATAAACTTGGGTTAAAAATATAAGAAGTGGATGGTTACCTTAAAATTAAAAAGGAATTACTTGGTGTTTTGCTGCCGATGTAAGTAAACATTTTAAGTAGTGTTGAATCAGCATTTTCTGAGACTTTCAAGGAATGGAAGATTATAATTTAAATACTTTTTAAGTAGAAATCAGGAAAGGGTGAGCTTATTTAAAAATAGTCCATGAGAACTTCCTATGTCCTTGAAATGTTTGTGTATGCTTCGATGCTGTAAGAGAAAGTAATGTGAATTACCTCTAAAATTTCAATATCATTAAGAAGGCATTCAAAAGAGATTTTGAAAAGAGATAGCAAAGCCTTAAATTGGAAAAAGGAAGTATAAGGAAAGATGTGTTATAATTTGTTAACTTATACAAGAATAAGAGGAAATATTTTTTGAAAGAATAGAAAATGGGAAAAGGAACGACATTATCTCAAAACATCTGGAGATGAATGATAATCACTTCCAAATAGGATGAAAACCTAGAAGAAATATCATCCCAATGATAGTCTACATAAAAAAAGGAGAAAACCTGGGAGGTTTTTCTTAGTCCCCTACAGAGATTATCCGTAAAACAGAAGATAGATGATAAACAGATAAAGATGTGTTATACACAACTAATGAATCATCGAACTTTACATCGGAAACCGGGGATGCACCGTATGGTGACTAACATAATATAATAAAAAAACTTAAAAAAAAACAACAGGCTATTTCCTAGGAGAGTGTTCTCTAGGGTCTCTGGAAGAGAAAGGATCTTACAGCTGATTTCTCTATTTGAGTTTTTAAAAGTTTAGCTTTATTTAAAAAAGAATGTCCTCCCTCATTTTCAAAGCATCCCAAAAAATATATAATTATACTTTGATATACCCCTTGGGAAGTAAAGCAGCTGGTTTTCTCAAGGTTGCCCTATATCTTCCAAACATCATGGTGGATAGGCTTGTACCTGGAAAAGTCAAAGGAAAACAACACTCTGATGAACCAGTCACGAAGAAGAGTAGAGTACATTTGTGCCTGTGTAGCAAGCAACATTCTCTAACCCTTCTTTTTGATTTTGCTGTGCTGCCCATACTGAAAAGATGAAGCTCAATTAGACCAAAATCTTTGGGGATCAAGGCTACAGATATAATCCCCTTCCAGGGCAGTGAGCTGTGCTCAAAGAAAAACTGTTCTACAGCCACAGAAGATCATTCTTGGTGGCCACCAGATTCACAAATTAATGTCATTGGTCACAAGAATCTGAGTCAAGATCCTTGAATAGAGAGGGAGGGATACTGTCTAGTTTCAGCTTTGGAAAGCTTTCTTTTAAAATGATTTCCAAGGTCTCTGATGAATGAGTCTCTATCAGTATAAAGGACAAACCAGCCAGCTGGGCTCCAATTTGCCCTACATCCTAAATGTGTTGTAAGGACATGTAAAATGAGAGGCTCTGAATGATTATGAAGAATGCAGGCCCCATTCGAGGACAGCAGCACAGACCCTTAGAGATTCACCCCTTTAAAGTCTAGATTAAGCACCTCAGAACTGGGACTGGCTGGGAACAACTTCTGCTGCCCCATATAAGCCAGTAAGAGTCCTGTACGTTCCTGCAGGTCACTGAACCATATTCTGTGCTGGCTGATCTCAGTCTGATTACCAAGCCTAAACTGGTTTGGAATAGACATCTTTCTTGGTATCTGATGCCATAGTCTGTTGCTGTGACCAGTCTTCCAGACTTGTTCTTGCTTTGGCTTTACTCGACCCTTAGTCTGATCTTTGCCTGTCTCTTAGGTCTCCCATTCCATGCTTCCCTATCCCCCTAGCCTGCTGGCTCATACCTGTGGCAGAAGCTGTCAGAACCTACAGAAACATTGATCCCTTAGACCATACCTAAAATCTGTTTCTGCTATGGAAATAATGTAACTTCAAACATGTGCTTAACTCTAGAAACACCAGTCCCCAGCTTCTCTATTCCTAGCTCTCATTAAGGCAGTACCAGCGCATGTGGTTGCATATATTCCCTAACAGAAATAGAACCACTGGGGATTTCCAAGTTGGTTACGACTATGACCCTTAACTCACCAGCAGTAGTAATGTATTTATTATAAAATCGCTCTGATACTCATTTTTATTTTTAAATCTCTAAAAAAAAAAGGCTAGTAACATTGATTCCACAAGTTTTCCATAAAGATTATTTAAGATGGTATGTATGATGCCCTTAATACAGTACCAGGCTCATAGCAGGCATTTAACAGAGCAGCAATATTATCTGGAGTCAAGACCATAAGATACGGGCAGTATCTGTCATATTCTTATTATATCCCTAGCATTTAACACGGCGCCTGGAACATAGTGGGCACTGAATAATTATTTAATGAATTAATTAACTATTTTATTAATTAAAAGCATGGGTTTATCCAGCTTCCCTCTTCTCCCACCTGGTCCCTTGTAACAAGAAAGAGTAAAGCCAAGTAAAGTCTGTCTGTCAGACATGATATCGCTATTTAATAAACCTGGAATGGTCAGTCATAATTGAAACAAAACTGGTTTTCGGGTGACTTACATCCAGGTTAAAATCAGGGTAAGAGACAAGGTTTGAGGCGTGTCTTAGCCATGTGGACAGATTATGACGGTTAGCCTTATAATGCCTTATAATGCCTTATAATGCTCTTTCACTGGTCCTGAGCAAAGGTTTTTGCTCTGTGTTCTGGAGGAATGTTCTGGGACTCCTATGCCCAAGACAGAACCTCTGCCCCCTCCCTTATCCCTGGATGTGTTTGTGTCAGCTAAGAACTGGGTTGGTCTGCAAGTTACAGAGATCTGATTACAGTGGTTTAAGTGCATCGGGGTTTGTTATCAGTAACAGGAAGTCCAGGGGCAGTAGCTGCTATCACTGTTTCAGCAGCTTGAAGATTTCAGGGCCAAGGTCTCTGTGATTCTCCTGGCCTTTTCCTCATTATCTGCAGTATCCAGTTATGAAGTATGCATTCCAGGCAAGAAGAAGGAGCAAATGGAAAAGCCAGAAAGCACAGCATCTGTGCAGGAAAACAAAAGTGTTTCCAGAAATCCTGCACCCCGGTTTTACGCATCGTGAGCCAAAATTCTATCACGTGACCTCCCCTAGGTGTATGAGAGATTTGGAAAAGCACAGATTTTTTTTTTCAGGTAGACATATTGCCGCCCTCAAAAAACTGTGTGAGTAAAACAGAATGGAAAATGGAGATGAGGTAAGCGGCTAGAACACTCTGCCCCCGGATTGCTCACTTCCTAAAACTTGGGATGAGTGACAGCCAGGGTTTCTTACTGAACTCTTCATCTTTAATCACCTCCTCTACCAAGCTGTTATAAAAATATAAAGTCTTTCAATGGCTGCTCGAAGCCCAACTGTCTGTCAGACTCTGGAGCCCGAGAGCTAACCCTGCTACCAGGTCAGTAATGGTCACTCACTTTAGACAAAGATACGCCTAATACAACAGCACACTCAGTCTCATCCCCAGTCACGCAAAGCTGCTTCTCTCCCCGCATATGAAGGCATCTTCAAACCAGTAGAATAAACAGGATCAATATTTTTTTCATTACCGCACAAAGCGCAGCAGTCATTGAGCTTTGCCCGTGTATACAGTGGAGTGTGTAAGAGGCTTCACCACACCTACGTTGCTTCCCAGCAGACGAGTCTCCTCGACTCAGGTATGTGTCCCCCCTCCTCCTAAACACACATCATCCTCGTGATGACGAAGAAAATTATCTCACAGACCACCGATATCCCCAGGTCAGTTTGGAAATACACCTAGAACAACCTCTGTAATCTCAGCGGAACCTAAGAACCAAAAGATGGGCTTCAAGAAATCACTTGCAGTAGTAAGCCAAAATACAACCTCCACCAACATTCCCAGCTCTCTAAACGCTTCGCCAGTGATTCCACGCTCCATGAAAATTTCCAAACCCATAATCCATGAACTCTTAACTCCCCAAAAGTATCCATGATTACTCCTTTCACTGTATTGAAGCAGGAACAAAACAACACTTTCAGTTCACACTCCTCCTTCATCCAAATTTCAAGCTGATCCTCAAGACCATTACAGCCTAGAGACCTTGAGCCTCATTCCCAGCCACGTCCCTAACGGGTGTAATCAGATCACAGAACAAGAAAGCAACCATCAGATGCCCACCTTCCTGAGTCTAGAAGATTTCAGTGAAAAACCTGCGGTCTTCAGGATCTGGTCCCTCTCACCTCTCCGGTCTCACCTCCCACTACTCTCCACTCTGTACTCCATTTCCATACCAAGCCATGCTTTCTCTGACCTCTTTACTTTGTATGTGTTGCTCCCCTGCCTTGAACACTCCTCCTCTTTCCCACCCTATCCTGGCTTACTCTTACTTGTTCTTTAGGATGCAACCTGGACACCCTTTCTGGGTTAGATGTTCACCTCTGTGATTTTCATTCTATTTCCTCATCAAGCACTTGTCATATACACAACTATAATACAACTCTCACTTGTCTTTGGTACCAACCTCCCCCTTGTATCATCCCCCAGTAAGTTCCATGAGGGCAGCAACAATGTTCGCCTCGTCACGGATGCATTCCCCATGCCTGTAACTGGGGCTGGCAGTGTAAGTTTAAGAATGAATGAATGAATGGGGTGTCTAAAAGGAGGTATAGACCAGTGGCTTTGCATTCTCCCTTAGAACTTACTGGCCAGATTTTTCTCCAGCTCAGATACCTAGATTCACCCTGCTGCTAAGAATGTGCAGACAGAGGGAAGAGAACGCAAAGGATTCAGAGTACAGCTCCACAACCAGGAAAATCCCATTAATAGATTAACTGGTGAAGGGCCAGAAGCATCGCAGTGTATGCTGTCAATCATTGTGTCTGTGTGAGTTTCTTCATAGGTTTGGGAGAAGGATTGTTTTGTCTTGTTTTCTTTTGTTTACAAGTATTCCTGTATTATTTTCTTCTTCTGATTGGTTACAGCTGTTTTTGTCCAAGGCAATTTTAAACATCTTGCATAAATTCAACTACCGCCATGACTTTAAAGAGGAATAAGCATACTAAAATGATTGCAGTCCCCAGACAAATCATCGCAGCCTTTCGTCATTAAAATTAAAGTACAGTATTCCCTCCTTATCCGTAGGAGATGTATTGCACAAGCCTCAGAANTTAAGCGTCTGCCTTCGGCTCAGGGCGTGATCCCGGCGTTATGGGATCGAGCCCCACATCAGGCTCCTCTGCTATGAGCCTGCTTCTTCCTCTCCCACTCCCCCTGCTTGTGTTCCCTCTCTCACTGGCTGTCTCTATCTCTGTCGAATAAATAAATAAAATCTTTTAAAAAAAAAAAATAAAATAAAANAAAATGATTGCAGTCCCCAGACAAATCATCGCAGCCTTTCGTCATAAATTAAAGTACAGTATTCCCTCCTTATCCGTAGGAGATGTATTGCACAAGCCTCAGAAGATGCGTGAAACCGCTGAGAGTACTGAACCCAATTACACTGTTCTCTTCCTCTACATACATGTCTGTGGCAACGTTTAATTTATAAGTAAGGCTCAGCAAGAGATTAACAGCAATAACTACTAAGAAAACAGAGCAAATAGAGCAATGCATTGTAATGTGCTCTCTATCTCTCTCTCCCAAAATATCTGACCGTACCATACTCACCCTTCTTGTGATGATGTGAGATGATTCAGTGCCTACGTGATGGGATGAAGTGAGGTTAATGACAGGCACGTAACATGGCATGAGGCTACTATTCATTTTCTGACAATTCATCAGAAGGAAGATCATCTGCTTCTGGGCTGAGGTTGACTGTGGATAACTGAGACCGCAGGAAGTGAAACCGTGGATAAGAGGGGACAACTGTGGATGCTGTAATGTTAGGAGAACCTCAATGGAGAAAAGAAATGGGGGGAAAGAATTAAGTGAATGGTTTTGCTTTAGAGTCTAGGCTATCTCCCTGCAGACAGAACAAGTCTGGCTGAATCAAAATCTATGTCCCAACGTACAGTCCTAACTAGGCTGTAGGGGACATGAGATCATAAACCTATGCTCTTCTCTCCTTCAAATAACACAACTAACAGGACCAGTGAATGTTAGTGTGGCCCCTCGCAAACTGGCCATAGCGCAAGGTCTGAAACTCTCAAAACAGTTACCATCCTCTACTTGGCATTCAGTAAGTGTATATATAATCTATCCCCACAATTGGTTGTGAGCTCCTGGGGGGACAGGGACAATTTCTTCCCACCTTTGTACCCTGCACAACACCCAGCCGTCTGCTGCATTGTTTACTTATGTCTCTTGTTTTTTGGTTTTTGGTTTTTGTTTTTTTTTTGGAGGGGGTGGTTGTCAAAGAGAACTGGGATGTTGAACATTTAATTAGAGCTCATTAAATATTTTTCCTTGTTTAACTGATCTTTAATTCCATGGCATCAACAACATTCAATTCTAATAATAATTATGCTTTTCATCATTTTCCTCCAAAACCTTATGTCTGTTTTGCCACTGTGTAGCTCAAATGTTTTTAAATAGTTATTGAATAGCTTCAAAATTCCATTAACTTTTACTTTTTATCTAGCATTCTCATTCTTTTAATCCATGAATTTGACTAATGGAAATTGATTTCTTTCTCCTAAGTGTCATTTTCTTGCCACATCTAACCTACATCCCTTGCTACTAACTCATAGGTTTTGATGTAGTCATTTTTGGTGTTAAATTTGTAAATTATGCTATACTTCTTAAACTTGAAGAATATTGCTTTCCTATCTTTCCAGGGGTAATCTATAATGTTATTTTCCATTCTAGGGAAATGTTTACTTTTTTTAAGTAGAAGTTCAAATGAGATCAACTCCAGCTCATTAAACATTCAAATGCTTCAGGTCTTTGGAAGTGACTGTAGCTATCACCATTTGTTACAATGATCTAGGAATCATTCCTTACGTAAAATAGACTTTAGTACTACTCAGTGAGCATGGAAGTTGCCTTGGTTATGCTTGTCTTTGATCAGCCCTACATGCCAATAACTATCTGTGTGACTTTGGGCAAGTCACTGGACTCTCTGAGCTTTTGTTTCCTCATCTGGACCTGAGTCACAGGGTTGCTAGAAGATTTCTATAAGAAAATGTCTGGGAAAGTTCCAGGAATGGTGCCTACCACATGAAAGGGAGTTAAATAAGGGTTCATTATCTTCCCTAATCATCTTCCTGGAGATTCCCCTCTCTTCCTGCTCCTGTTCTATACCTTAAGGGCCTTGCTGTCAAAGTAGCTAATGATCCTTGAATAGGGCACTTTTAATACTGAAAGTCTAAAAAGAAATTAATGTTCAAAAGTAATGAATTTAGGGATCAGGAGAGGTGATTGGGAAGAATTCTGGGTCCAAAAGTACCTCCAGGTCCCGTCATCCTACATTGTTTTGGGCTATAGCTTCTGCCATCACCCAAGGGTCTGTCCCCTGTGCTAACTTTTACAGCCAGGCAAAAAGAGAACAAGAAGTTTCCAGGATATTTGAAATTAGATGAGTCACTTGGGAGCAGTGCAGCTTCCCTCTAAATTTTGGCCACGAGTTCCATATCACCCTATTGAGAAGAGAAAAGAACAGGATACAAAATATCTCTAAAGAATTAAAGGCATGATGGAGTCTCTGAAGCAGGTGTCTTACTGGCTATCAGCACGTTCCTATTTTCCATGTCCCAGTCTCTTGAAAGCTTCGTAATGGTGTACTTTGAAATTCAGTGACAAAATAAAATGATGGGTGTGGTCAGGTGTATCTTCAAGATTTCCAATGCTCCTGTAAGGTGGAGATTTTCTAGGAGGATTTAAAAATACTTCTAACTCTTATTAAGTGTCAGTTCTGCTGCTCTGCAGTAATTAAACTGAAAGGAAAATGTCAAGAATGATAAATTACTATTACAGGTTTATTCTTTCTTTTCTTTTCAGCAGCTAGTCAGCCCTGTATCATGAGATTCTAAAATATTAACTTTGAGGGTATCGAAGGAGAAAGCCTTCCTGCTATGTTATTTTCAATAAATGATGTCTCAAATCCATGTAAATTGTAAGGTCTATGATTTAAATATAATCCATAGTGTCTGAATACCCCATGTTTATTCAATTTCATTTAGAACTATTTGACCCTGCAGAAGTAAATTACTGTAGCTGAAACAGGCATACATGGCCTGGTTTGCTATATGACTAACAGGAAATAGTGTTATATTTCAATATTCAACATAGGGAACAAAGTGGGGGTTAGTGAATGATTTTTCTGAATAAAGTCAATCATTATTAAAGCTTTTAAGAGACAAATTTCCAAGTGCTTCTGGCTTATTCATTGAATCCAAATAGAACCTTCGGGATCATGAGGAAGAACATTAAAAGCCAATTACTCTTTCTGAGCATCATATTCCAGACTGTAAGTCTCATTATTTGAGATAATCAAATTTCCAGCTTATTTCTCAAACAAATGGAAGCTAAGATAATAAACAGGGTGGAGGTATGGAGCAATTTGAAGACCCCAACAATTGATAGTTTTGGATGAACGTATCCAATCGCAGTGAGGGTATGTGTGAAATCTAGAAACATAGTTTTCAAGTCAGCAGTGTGTATTAGCCAGGGTTCTCCAGATAGATATATAGATAGATAGATAGTTAGATAGATAGATAGATAGATAGATAGATAGATAGATACATACATACATACATACATACATACATACATACATACATCATATATAGAGATCTATTACATTATGAGGAATTGACTCACACTATTATGAAGGCTGCGAAGTCCCATGATCTGCCATCTGCAAGCTGGAGACCCAGGAAAGCCAGTGGTAAAGTCAGTCCAAGTTTGAAGGCCTGAGAACCAGAGTGCCAACATTTTAACTAGATATAAGGAATGATTAGAAAATTAGTCAACACCAAGTAAAAGGGCAGAGATTAGCCCTATAGATAAGTAATGTTAGTTGGGCATTTATTATAAGCCCAGCTCTGTTAACATTTATAATCACAGTTTATATTCACAAATACCTGTTTTACAGATGAGGAAGCTGAGTCCCAGAGAGTTTAAATAGCTCACCTAGCATCACCCAGCCACTAAGAAGTCAATAGGTCTGACCAGAGTCATTGCTTTTAACCACAATTCAATGTTTCTTCTCATTTCAGGAGGAGCAAGGATTGTACCCAAGTGGAGGAATCATTGTCTAGAAGTATAACAGAGGGAAGCGGCAGAAAGAAAAACTTTGAGAAGTTTTATCAGATTTATATTAATTCTTAATAGAAAATATTCAATAACATGAATTAAAGCTCTTTTTTTCAGGTTCTGCCTACAGAGCTGTGATTTAATATTGTACAAAAAAGGAATGGATAGCTAACAATTAAGTGGCACGCTTTTGTAAGAGACAACCACTCTTTGGGGCAAATAGCATGTAAATAGATTTGAGAGTATTTTTGCCTTTGGGAATAAAAGAATGTTCTGAACAGAGAACCTGCACTTCAAACTTTCTTATGTGTTTTTTCAAATCTACATCACTCCTTTCATCCATAAAAGTCACTTTATAAAGTTAGATTCTAAAAGCTTGCCATACCACTATGCACGTATTTTATTATGTAGTTAAAAACAAGATTATAAAAATAAACATTTTATGTTCTATTCAAACCACATTTTCTAACTAATCCCCTCAGTAAAAGAAGAGAAAACTTCACGCACACACAACTTTTATTTTTTTTAAATGGAGCTTACTTAAAATAGCAAGTCAGTTATAGGGTTAAGTACTGGGGTATTTATTATCCTTTTCAACAGGATTATTTAGAATAACTCAACTCCAGCAACGCTAATTCCTAACAGACTTCCAGATTACTAGCATTCCTTCCCTCTATTTCTTCTTCAGCTTTCTTCATTCTCTTCTGTCTCCTAAAACCTTTCCAATTACCATGATGCTCCAGCCCATAAGGATCAGTCACTTCTTGCCTCCACACAAGAGCAAAAAAATTAGTTGATCTTTCAGCATTATATATGGAAGCTGACAGACTCTAAGATGCACCCCCCCCAGGATTCCATCTCCCGATGTTCATGCCTTTGTGTAATCTTTCCTTAAATGTGGATGAGAATTGTGACTTGGTTCTAACCAGTAGAATATGGCAAAGATGATGATATGCTACTCCTTTGATTACATTAAGTTAATAAGATTCCATCCTGTCAGCAGACACTCTAGAAATACTCCTTGCTCCTTTGATGAAATAAGTAGCCATCTTGGAAAACCCTCCTGGCAAGGACCTCTGGGAACTACAGCAAGGCCCTAGGAACAAAAGATGGCCTCTAGCTGACAGCCATCAAGAAGCTAGGCCTTCAGTCCCACAACTTCAAAGATATGAATTCTACCAACATTCAGTGTGAGCTTGGAAGTGTTTCCTTCCCCAGTCGTGCCTCCAGATGAAAAGGCAGCCTGGCTGGTGCCTTCATTACAGCCTTGTGGGACCCTGAGGAGTAGGACCTAGGTAAGCCATGTCCAAACTCTTAATCCACAGAAATTGTAAGACAATAAATGTGTGTTGTTTTAAGTCATTAAGTTTGTGGTTAATTTGTTATTCAACACAAGAAAACTAAGTACATATGTCTTCCTCTGTAAACACACTGAAACCTCCCACTCTTCTAGCTCTGTCTCTTAGTTGCTTGATTTCATAGAATCCTCTAAACCCTGTTCCCCTTCTTCTTTGTCTATATATTAACTTTCACCTAAAAGTACAGCCTTCCATATTCAACTTGGAATCCATGGTCCATGCTTTCATCCACTTTCTTGCCAATATCCTCAACAATCTATTCCATTTTTCTTCCATAGCAAATACCTGGCAAATCTCCAAACCTGAATAAATCTAACCATTTTCCTTCTCCATTCTTGCCTTGTGGTCATTGAGAAAATCATTCAGCTGCACAAATCGGTAATACTGAAAATTCATGGATACAAAAACATTTACTTTATCAAAAATAATGAAAAATGTGTATGCATTTTGCAAAGAATACTTTAAAAATGACTGACAAAGTACTAGATGCAATTTTAAGTGAGAACTCTCTCCACTGGTAGTTAATGCATTAAAAAGGTGATTTCTTTAGTACTAATGCTATTCTAACTATATTGTTAGGCCCTCAAACACTTAATTATTCAGTCATTCCTGATACACCTGGCTCAAAGAAGCAAAGGAAATGAGGATTCCAAGAATCCTTCCTTATCACTCAATGGAAGTCATGTCATAGACTTTCTGTTCTCATTTCAGAAACAGTAATATTCTTCATGTTATTTGGTGGGAAAAGCTACTTTGATGTTCTAATTTGCTTTGACTTAAGGTATTGTCAGTTAGAATACCAGTGGCTCCTAAGGGCAAAATGAAATTGTTTTAATGATTTATAGTCCTTGGAAGTGTGAAAGATAGAGCTAAACATTTTGTTAAATGTATTAGACTGATTATTCTTTGTTACTGTCCTTGTCATGTACTAACAAAAATGCTTAACTGCTTTTTCCCCTACAGATACTCCTAAATGCACCATTTACATATTTTACTTCTTTTCAGACACAGAGAATCCAGAAAGTAGGCATTATTATTTTGATGAATCTACATATTTCATAATATTAATTTAATGGCTAATTAAAAACTATTACATTGACTAATTGGCATTGTATATTGAGGACAGCTTTGTCATCTAAGAGTTAGTGTTTTTTTCAATTCTAAATATATGTGTTCCTAAAATAGATAGAATTTTTGTATGTTTGTATTTATAAGTGTGGCAGATCTTTTTTTCCTTCTCTAAATATATTATTTCCTCTTCAAGCTTCAGCATTTTCTGTCTTCTCTCTCTTCTTTTTCTCTAATCGTTTCACCAAGATAGCCCTAGGACATCAAAGTCTAAACCCAAAAGATAAGTTTTATCCCCTTTTTTATAGGAATTATGTTTAGTTGATAATGGACCACAAAATAATGTTTTAAAATGGATACAATATTTATTTATTCATTACTCCTTGTAAAACAAGTTACTTTTTATGTAAAGCTATGAATTCACTTTGGTTATATGTCTGCCAGATTCTGTGAAGTAAGTGAAATTAATCGTAAGTTTCTTTTACTTCCTGTCTACCCTCTTTCCATCCTTATAAAACCACCTCCTATATCAAAGGAAAAAGTGCCATCTGACAGCTGGCTACCAGCCTTGGTTCCTTTCCATAAGAAACCATTCATTCAACAAATGTCTACTGAGTGTGTTTACTACATGGAAGACCCTGTACCACAGAAGCTGTATTTCTCCTCGTTATGCCCTCACCTTCTGCCTGGAATAGCTTCCCTTGTGCGCTGTGCTGCACTTGCTTTAAGCTGGTGAACTACTCACCTTTCAGGTCTCAAACCGTCCAACACTTCTTCTAGAAAGCCGTCCTTGACTGAGCTCAGTGCCCCTCCAGAGAGATACCATTGGAACTTGTTTTTACCTCTTTAGTATCACTTTGTGTTACAGTTATCTGGTCACTTGTTTGTGATACTGAGTACACTGTAAGTCCTTTGAAATTAGGGACTTATTCCAGTCAGCATTTCCCAATGCCTAGCAGAGAACCTGACACATCAATGGTGGTGAATAAATATGGGTTAGAGAAGAAGGGCTATGGGAATCAAAGAAGCAATAGATTAATTTTCCTGGGAGGATTATAGAAAGCTTGGTGATTCATAGCGGACTTAGTAGGATAGATAGAATTTGGAGGGGGGCATTTCAAATGAAAGGAAAAGTTGAACCAATAATGATGTAGGCTTTGTAAAAAGTAGTGGGACATAGTATGGATTGGAACCAGGACGCTGAATGAAGTGTTCTGGCTTGATTTTCTACAGGCAAATATATTCTTAAAACAGACTGGGGCAAAACCAAAAATAAATGAAGCAAAATTCATCATTAACTACCAACTTCCATTTGAGGGGTTTGTCGTCCATATACAGTCCTTACGTTTCACCTCAAACTGCTTTTGCTAACCTGATGCCTCTATCTAAAATGACCTTGAACTCAAACACCAAGCAAATTTTGCTTAAGTACCAGCCCCTCAATAAAGTACCAACAATATTAATAGTGGTTACAGTGATAACAACAGCTGCTGATTATTGAAAACCTATCCTGTCTCAGGGACTATTTTAGGCGCATTAAGCACACTTCCAATAATCGTATCAACCCCAAAACATGGGTATTTTAATTTCCATTACATAGAGGAAAATGGACTCAGAGCCCTCAAGGTGAATAAGGAACACATCTAGTATTCAAGGCCAGGTCCATTAACTTCAGAATCTATACTGTTTCTACCATATTGCCTACTTCCTGTGCTTTCCTTCTTCTGGAGCCCAATGGCACCTTATCTATATCTCAGTCATAGCAACCACCATGTCTCTCTTATAATTATTTTTATACCTTACTAATCCTCCCTTCTTCAGTGAGCTCCTTACCTTGAACATTCAGTTTGATACCACCACTCACCAAGCAGTGCATAAATCATCCAATGCAGTCAATAAACAGTTATTGAATAAAAATACTCTAAGATCACTTTTTAATAACAGACCAAAATTAGCTGTATTAAAGAGATGCGCAAAATCAACTTACTCGTGGTGTTAGTGATATTTGAAGTTAAGCTCTTCCAAACTGGTTTTTTGTTGTCGTTGTTTATATGTTTACACAGTACCAGAGAGGAAGGAAGGAAGGAAGGAAGGAAGGAAGGAAGGAAGGAAGGAAGGAAGGAAGACGAAGAAGGAGAAGAGAAGAAAAGAGGGAGGGAGGGAGGGAGAGAGAGAGAGAGAGAGAGAGAGAGAAAGAAAGAAAGAAAGAAAGAAAGAAAGAAAGAAAGAAAGAAAGAAAGAAAGAAATCCTGTTATTGGAATGAGATACGTTATCCTTGGTCATGCAGGCTTAGGGGGAAATCATCTGTTATTCTTATTCATAGAAAGAGGCATATCCAATGCCCCTTTTCAAAAGATTTTTGGCTTTTATCACAAGACTTCTCTGCAGTTTTTGAAAAGAAACCTTGGCTAGTAACCAGTACTCTGATTTTATAAATATACACCAGGAGTAATTGATGATTCTTCCCCCTATACAAGCAGGGAGAAATAAATTCCTACCCTCTAATATATACACAAATTCAAAGCCTCTTTAGTGATCTGCATACTTAAGTTTTCCTCTTTGAAAATTTGACTAAAGCAATAGAATTTAACCAAATTGACTACATAGCCCAGTTTAAGATTCATTCATCACACAAAAATTAAAGTCAATTTAGTCCCATCAATAGGGCCTCTATTGCGGTTGTCACCAGAAATAACTTTGCATATGTTTGTGAGGTAGGATTTTAGTCATCTCAGCATTTGTTCCTATATAGCCTATTTCCCTTTGGATTACATAAGCAAGATGAAATGTATGAAAAAAGAACTCAAAAGAAAGAAAGTAGTTTGGATACAGAGAAAAACATTTTACTGTTATAATCTTATGGGTGTGTGTGTGTGTGTGTGTGTGTGCACGCATGCGTGCTCTTGCTCCTTGTGTCCTGTGGAGCTGATCTGAACAAGGTGTTAGCTTTGAAATGAAACATGCATAAGAGAGCTACAGAGATAGAAGGAACCTGTAACGCAGGCCTTTAGTTATTAAAGATCTGGTCAAAAATGCGTTTGTGTTTTTCTTGGTCTTGACTTCCTAACATTTTTGATGAATGCATATTCATAATATCAATCTCAGTCTGTAAAATTAATTAAATGTTTGATAACTCCAATCTAGTACCCCCCATGCCCGTTTCCTCCCAGATCAGATATATCCAGCTAGAAAGAAATGAGAAGTTGAAGAAATTCTTCAACTTTGGTCTTGGCTGTCTACGTCATTGCTTGTGGCTCCATTTCCCTTTGTCAGGTAAGGAAAAACTACCCTAAAAATATACATTAAATTCTCGATCAGAATGCATATGAACATGTCGGGAAAATCTGATCACTCCATGACTGAGGGCTTGTGGACTTTTTATCATTGGTAGGGTAGAATAAAACTGCCTTCCCTGGTAAGAGAGGAGAAACTTGAGTGTCAGAGAGGAACTTGAATGTGTGAGCCACATCAACATGTAGGACTCCAGCTCTGACATTTTCTGTAAAACCTATGGGGAGACTATCTAATGAAGACCAGGTCAGGAAGGGGCAAATACACTTTAATTTAATAGAGCCAGATTTGTTACTTAGCAGGAAGGGTCAAAAACATAGGAGAAATATTAAGTCCTTACATAGACCAGACTATAGTCTTGGGAAGAAAATGAATTCACACTGCGTTACGTATTTAACGTTAGGCAAATGAAAACCTGCCATATCATGGGTGCAGAGTTAACTGGAGTTAAAGCACTAACTACGTATTATCCACCTCAACTACAAGCCCAGAGTTTCTCTCCTTCTCTGCGGTGCGACAACAATCACTAAAAATTATAATAGTAATAAAAGTATAATCAAAGATTTCATTTCTACACCATCTAAACTTCTGGAGACAGAATGTACAGGACGCCCAAGAAACCGGGGACTGGATTGTGTTATCCCGTGAGGAAGGAAAGCATACTATGAGGAGGGGACAGAGGCAGCACAAAGATACCAGAAAAGAGCAAGTTAAATGATAAGTCTGCCAGGATGGACATGGCACATGGGACCAAGTGCTGAGGAGATTGATAGAGAAGAACCATGGAGATGATGAGATTTTCTCACATTGTTTGGACAAGGAAATGAGTTGGCAAAAGCAAAATAATTACCAAATTCCTGGCACTATATCACTTAGCATATTAATATAAATTAATTTTAATCACTGTTAAACCTTAATCCAATCTTGGTTTCATCTCTTCTGAGGAGCAAAGACCTCGGTTGCATGCTCACTTCAGTGTGGAGGCTCTTCTGTGTTCACTGAGGCTGACCCCTGAAGTACTAGGCAGACCTCTTCAACCCAGGTCACAATCCACCCGGGGGGTACTTTCATTAATTTCCTAACAACGTGTGCCTCGTCATTGCCTAGAATGGTGCCCAGCCCTGCACTGATACTCTGCCATTCAATCATTTGAAAACCTATTTTCTGCTCTTCTTCTGCTCCTTTCACCTTCTAACCCAAAGAGACCACTCTTTTTTCCCTGGAAACTTCTGGGCTCCTCCTGCTAACTCCAGATCCCATTACCTCTCACCAACTTATGAAGACCTGAACCACTGACATGTTTATTTGTGTCAATGAATTCAAGTTTGATTGCTAGTAGAGGAGCAACGATTTTACCTAATGCTGAATAGAACAGAAAAGAAGTCATAAAAAATGTATCAAGTATATGCTTCCTTTCACACCCTTTACTCTATTTCATTAACAAGTTTCCAAAATCCAAATATCCTGCATTAGTCAGAAAAGGCCTAGCTGCTTCCCTACAATTTATCTAGCAGGGACACAGAATCCTGCTGGCTGCTCTTCTTAATTTCCTTCTAAAATACATCGTGATTCATCTTTCTCTGTTCCTTACCCCATCATCTCTCACCTTTCCCAAAACAAATCCTTGAACTCCTGTGCGATCATAGCATTGTTAGGTGCCACATGTGAACTTAATAGCATATTTTCTTGATATCTGTAAGTATCTGTATCTCTATCGGCATATCAGAGTTTGGATATTTAGAAGGGATAAGAAAAGTTCTAAGTATTTCCCTCTATGTGAAGGTTAGCAGGGTGACACATGTAAAAACACATTTAATTAATGGATTTCAGTCATAATAAGAATCAAGATCATCCATCTAGTGTTCTTTCCACTAGCCTGTACTGCCCTCTTTATAACCATCATGCATTTCAGAAAATGAACAATCTCTCCATTTCCATGACTGACTACTCAGGGAAATTTGCTTGTCAATATAATAACTGTAATGTGATGATAACATTTCCCACAGTTAGATTTAATGCCACGTGGACATAGATCGAAAATATGGATCTTGTCAGAACCAATTAATTCACTCAAGGGACGTGCTAGTAATACACAAAACCATGAGGCTGGGACAGCAGTCACAGCGATACAGATCTGGTAGATAGTGTTGTATGTTCGGTCTATACTGGGTTCAATAAAGCAGCATGACTGCAGGATAACTCATTGTCATGGGATCTTCAAAACCAAATGCTTGAGAGACACATTAGTGACGGAAGCAAGTCAGAATTATAGTTCGAGCCTATAAGCATGAAGTTGAACATAACAAAAAAAATTTTTTTTCTATTATTTGTTTTAGAATCCTTCGCCACACCACTTAGTGGAGTTTTGTTTTGAGGAGTTGAATTGTGAGAGCAGGCCCGACACACTTTCCCTGAAAATGCCCAAGGAGAACAGCTTCTTCCCAAACAGCCCTGCCTATGTGGAGCTGGAAGAGCGCAGTCAGACCCCCTGATCCCATGAGGATTTCAAATGGAAAACAGACCACATATATTTAAAAACAAAAAATGTTTGCTTCCAAATAAACTTCCCTCCACCCACTGTTTCAGCCCAAGCTTCTGCAAAAGGGACAAATTGACCATTGCTCGGGATAGGAATGAGGAAAGAGTAGTGGAGATATTTGCAGTTACACCACAGAGACAAATAATATAAAACTTCAATCCACTAGAACCCAATTGGATGATCCCTCACTTGTCAGTTTTTTTCTACTTCTGATTCTATCCTCCACCTCAGCCGTCACTTCAAGCACAAAGGCAGTAAGTACATCCGTAGCAAGAATGTAGCTTTTTAAACCAATACATCGGGGGTACATTCTGGGATCTATTCACCTTCAGCCCAATCTCCTACACACTCTATTTTGACACTGACCATTTATGTCCAGATTAATGATACCTAAAAAGGTGCAAGATCTTCAATCTTCAAGGAAAGATTCAATATTGGCCATGAAATTCTACTTGCTAAATCAAGAAGCATTTTCAGAACTGTCAAAGTAAAAACATCTGGGTATTTTTTTAATCTCTTGTTAAGCAAAAAATTTAATTAACCAAGAGTTCATTCCCTCAGCATTTTTATTGATCATTGTATTACTTTTAAGTGGTTGGGGAATTTTCCATTTTTTAGTATATCCCACGTGTCTCTTCCCTTTCATTTAAGTCATCAAAAATTGTCTGCGTCTGAAAATGAGCTTGTATGATTTTAAATAAACAGTTAACACATGAATAGGTTCCATCTTCAGGAATTTTGTACTTAAGTCCCAGAGAGAAAAGACTCTTAAAAGGTATTTTCCCATAATGAATTCTAAGTCTGATATAATTTCCTTTCAGGGTCTATTTTGTAAAAATGTGACTGTCCCACTCAATCCATCTTTGAAGAGTCTCCATAGACCCTCAAGTAATATTGTTCAGTCCAAATTTCAGTAGTATACTAAATGTCGGTCTTAAGTGGAAGAGAGTGTGAGCATTGATTGAGGTCTAAAATGATAAAACAATATGAAATGATAAGCTGTGGTTATCAAAATAGCTACCACTCAGTGGTCCTATCAACTGTGTGTTTAATATGTGTCAGTGCTGTGCTTTATAACATATATTATCAGCCAATGAGCCTCATTTCATAAACCACATACAATCTTCAGATGTGTCGACTTATAGGCACAGCTTGGGTATAGCATTAGAGAAAAGCAGGATCTACTGAAACCCTCAATTAACTAAACGTTTGCTGCACTCTACTTTTATGGAGAAGCCAATCATAAAAAAACTCAAAGAGCGAACGTTTTAAAATCCATGAAATCCTAGGTTTCCATGCACTTTAAGGCCAAACTCCTACATCAGTGGTTTTTAATCATTTTTAAGCAATAGAAATTTTTTTAAATAAAACAAAAAAAGAGAAATTATTACAGTTGCGGGGAGGCATAGGGAGTGGGGTGGGGGGAGTTACTTTCAGAGTTCTGCCCATTTCTACCCTGTGGATCAGCCAGCAGGGCTGAAATATGTTGTGGTATCAAGAAATCCCCGAATTGCAGTGGTTTACAATAGCAAGGGTTTGTCTTACCTGTCTAGGCACCACAGGCTCTGGACACATGCTTCTATCATTACCATGGAAGGAAAAACTGAAATAGACACTCAAGCATGGCAATTAAAGGCTTCCATCCAGAGCGACACACATCACTTCTGTGTTTATTTCCTTGGCCAGAGAAAGTATACGGCCATGCCTAATCTTAAGGTGGTAGAAAGTATAATCCTTCCAGGGGAGCAAGATAGCAGTGGACAGGAATCTTGTCTGACATATGCCAACCAGCAAGCAGTGTCAAAACCACAGCACAGTTCAAAGCCATGGCTCTTCATGTCTTCACTTAGTGTTATTCAGAATAAAGCACCGCAAGATGCAAATTGATGAGCAAAATGTTTTCTTCCACACAGATTTATTAGGAAGGTCAAATGGGCTAACATAATAAGGAAAGAATTTAACGATAAGAAAGATTTCCNCTTAGTGTTATTCAGAATAAAGCACCGCAAGATGCAAATTGATGAGCAAAATGTTTTCTTCCACACAGATTTTAGGAAGGTCAAATGGGCTAACATAATAAGGAAAGAATTTAACGATAAGAAAGATTTCCGGGATATCCTCTCAGTAAGCTGGAAAATTCAGTTAACCAGAACACAATTTCCCAAATACATCCTCTAACTCAAGTTTACACGTTTTACTTTTCAAATGAGTTTCAGTGATACTTACAAGAAGATGACTTCCAAACATTACAAGAAAACTAATGCTTCCCCATCTTCTTTTTTCCTACTCTGTCAGCCTAGTCATGTGGCCAGAAATCAGGAGCGAGTGAAAAAAGACTCAAAAGCATCAGTGAAAACAACTTCAGTGGCCATCTATATTATATAATAGTTATTAAGTCATTCTTGGTGACTATTGATTTAATATTGTGTGTGAAATTGAGGTTATCAGCTTATAAAGATGATTAGCTTTCGCGACCCTCATTCTTTTCCTATCATACAGTAGACATAAGATTAGAGTCAACAAGAATGATCAAAGAACTCACAAAAGCAGCAGTAAAAAGTGACAACTAATTGAAAAAGATAGCTGGAAAACCAACTAAAAAAACACCTCCATGCATGAGTGGTAAATGTTCCCTATGTGTTACAAGACAACCTCACGATTAATGTTGATAATGATGACCCTAAGTCATGAATAAAATATTAAAACTATAGGGTGCATCATTTAGCCTCATTAGTGTTCGGTTTTATTATCTAAAAATACGAGACTAGAAATCACCGATCTCTGGTCATTTTGTGAGTCTATGAGTTTCACATTTATTCTATCAATAAACAATTGATCCTCACTAACAAATATGAACCAGAAACCTAAGGGAAAAGAATGAAACTGAAATAGGATAAGAAATTAGACAAGGAGAAAAATCAATGAAGCAGGCTGCCAAATGCTGATAGGATTAAATAAGCTGAAAATAAGGATTTGGGTTGCAAATAGAAGAAGCTCAGCACAGACCAGCTACAACAGTGAAGAAATGTATCGGTTCTCATCACTGGTAAGTTCAGGAATAATGTGGGTTTGAGGTTTGGTCTGAGGCAATAGCACAAAAATTTCCATGAGGAAACCTAATCTCTTTCTCTATGCTCTTCCTTCCATAATGTCTACCTCATCCCTAAAGCTACTCTCCTCATAGTTGGACCATGGCTGCCAATAAGTCCCAGGTCTACATACTGCATTGTCCACATCCAGTATGGAAGAAAGGGAAGAAAGAAAGCCTTCCAAGAAAAAGTCCTGAGATTCATTGCCAATGGTCCAGGCTGGGTCTCACATTCGTTCTTCCACCAAACACTATAGCCAGGATGTAGAGAGTGTCATTTCGGCTAAGTCAGTGAGGGCCCACTTCAGAAGCTTACAGTGGAATAACCTTCCCCAGATGCATACAGGACACAAGGGGGTGTCCTCATATGGTCGTTCCTCTGTGTGCATGCATACCTGGTGTCACTCTGTGTGTCCAAAATTCCCTCTTTGTGTAAAGACAGTCAAATTGGATGAAGACCCACTCTAACAGCCTCATTTTAACTTAATCACATCTTTAAAGGTCTTATCTCCAAATATAGTCTCTTTCTGAGGTACTAAGCCTTATGGTCTCGACATATGAATTTGTTGTAGGGCGGGTGGATACAATCTATGTCATAATAGATTCCAAAACCATGATGTTTCCTGGTGGTTTCTTTTCATTTTAAGGATTTTTTAAAATGATATTATCAGAGTAGAAAAAACAAACAACAAAACAACAAAATCAAAATACTTTAGATTTCTCATCTACATTGTTAAGCACCAGAAGTTTTCATTGGAAAAAAGTCCACAGAGCTTTGTGAGGAAAAAAATTTGACCCAAAGAATCTATGTACAACCAAGATAACAGAAACACTCTCAGACATAAAAACTATAGAATGTGTAATACCCATGTAGTCTTTTCAAAATAATTACTTCAAAAAGAAAAAACTAAAAAATTGCTGATTTGTGGTATTAAAAAAATTACAATCAGTAAAGAAAACCCTTAAATATACAGGTACTTCTAAATAATTGTAGATAACAGTGTAATAAAATGCAATGCATTTTTCAAAAATAATTCCTTAAAAAATATGCCATGATGTAAAAATAAAAATACAAAATAAAAATCTGGATCTAACATATCAGGTCATATCAAGGTAACTCAGAAAAAGGGAGAGAAAAGAAGTAAAAAAAAATACTAAATGAGAGAAAAACTGATTTAAATATATTCTAATTAATGATATGTAATTGATTACATTGCAAAAGAATAATAACTTGAAAATTATTGAGAATAACAAAGAAAAATATTCCATAGAGCAAAAAAAAAAAATTTTTTTTAGGGAAGCACAGAAACCAAGAAGTACAAAATAAAATTATGGTCAACCAAACCTATCATTTGCCATAATAAATATGGATGGATTAAACTTCTTTAAGACCCAATAAAAGATCCAATAATGATCTCTTCTTTGTGCTCTTGTCTATTCAAATTGATTTCAATAAAGATGCTTCAATTTTATAATTACAAAAATGATACTGTTATAAGCTATTTTTTAAAACTAAGCAAGAGGGTCTTTTTTAACATACACAAACATGGTAAATTTGCCCATTCTTTCAATGACAGCTAGATGCTACTGGGTACCACACTGAACAAACCTCAGAATGCCCCTTCAAAGGCAAACTGCCCCATCCACAATCCCTACTAAAGGGTCAGCATCCTGCCCCAGGCACATACTGTCTCCTCTCCCTATTCAGTGCCCCTGCAAGAGTTGATCAGAGAGGTTACCCAAGGTCAATCAATCCATGGGCTTACTGATGGTCCGGTGGGAAAAAATGAACTAGAGAAATTAGATTCCCTCTCTGGGATGTATTGGAGCCAGAATATGGGAAGAGGAAGTCAGTCAGCAGGGAGAGCCAGAGTTACTCTGCTCCTGGGTATCTCTGTGACAGACTGTCCCTTTTCTTTTTTTTTTTTTTTAAGATTTTATTTATTTATTTGACAGAGACAGCCAGCGAGAGAGGGAACACAAGCAGGGGGAGTGGGAGAGGAAGAAGCAGGCTCACAGCAGAAGAGCCTGATGTGGGGCTCGATCCCAGGACTATGGGATCACGCCCTGAGTCGAAGGCAGACGCATAACGCCTGAGCCACCCAGGTGCCCCAGACTGTCCCTTTTCCAGAGGCAACTGGAGCAGCTCTCTGTTTCAGCAGTCAAAAGAGCCATATCAAAATGTGATGTGAAAATGGAAGATTCCATTAATTAAGTAATCTGCGCCACGTCAAATTTAAAAATTGACTAAATTGACTGAATTGATTCCTTTTCAGCACTTTGTGAGGAGGTGATTTTTCTTCCAAACTGAATAGTTACTTATTAGAGTTCTGCCAATAAGATATGCTAAGGAACTCTGTATTAAAATTGTTTAGAGTACTTAAACAATTAACAAGCTGCCCTGTGTTTTCACCTCTATCTGGGTGAACACGCACATTCCTCTCTCTATAGATAAATCTACACCGTCATTTGTATTCAGGCAAGCGCTTTACAGGCCTATGCCTGTTGCAAATTTCTCATTATCTTTTTGGGTTGAAGGAATGATAATACATCAAATTTAATTCCTTACAATAAAGCCTTTGCCTTATGTTTCATGGTAGCTGATCGTTTTTAAAACCGTGGTGTCTGGTTACTGTTATTCAGAATCGACCATCATTGTCATGTTTCATATTGACCATAGATATGATCATTAAAAATAAATAAATAAAAGTGCTTGGAGTCTGTGTTTGCGTGCTTCCTCGCCAGTGAGTCCTGTAGGACCCGTTTGTTAAGCCGGAATTCTGTAAAGGGAGCTGCCTTCCTTGTTTGCTAACGATTGAGTAGGAAAGTCTTCACTAGAATAAAGAAAGGTCAGCCAAGTACCGATCTATGAAGAAAAAAGATAAACAAGAAACAAAAAACTCTGTGTTCCTATGAAAACAAAATGTTTCCTATGATAGGTAGAGAATGACCGAACTCACACAATAGTTTTTATTTGTTCAATGAATGAATGAATGAATGAATGTAGGAACAAGTGAATGAATGACAAAATTAATAGAGAAGTGAATAAGGGAAAATATTAAAATGAAATGAAAACTTTAGAAACAGTTTACTTTCCAGTTAAATGAAACAATTATACATAGAAACAATGGACAGTTTACTGTAGCGTTCATGAAAGTACTTTCTATCTCCTCACATTGAAAACAGTGAGAGAGAAAAAATAGCCTTTGCCAGAAGAAGCTAAAAGGATCGTCTCGCTTTCAGTTAAACGTTCTCTCTTCTTCTCAGTTTCTGGTCATCCTTTTCTATATGTTCCACGATGTTCTGGTCAAGAACATTTGTTTCTTAGTATTTCAGAGCCCATGTTACCAAATAACAGAAGAGTAGTTTCCACTGACTCCCTTGTTCCTCGCGCACTATAAATGTGGCGTTTACCAATGGCACTTGTAAGGTAGGATTCTTTTATTTAGTAACTTCCAAAATGCCAACCGAGTCCTTAGTTCCTTTCCCTGGGAATATTTTTTCTTTCTGTTTGCACGCTGTCACAGCCCTGTGCTTGCTGTGCTTGATCTCTCTCAGTCTCTCTCGATGGGGTTTTATATTCAGGTGCCTTTGGCAGAAAAACAATTTTCTGAGCAGAAAACAGATTCCCCTTCTGGATGGAAATATAGCCACCATACCATTTTTTCTGCAGTCCCATTAATATTCCTACCCCCTGACTTAGCTATCAAGGAGTTTGCCTAGATACCCATTCCAGTATTGATATTTGAATGTTCTCATTATACCATTCAGCCTTTTGGTAAAAATTTTACTTCTAATTCTTTAAGCTCTATTAAATTAACCTAGAATATTCTTCTATCATGCACTCTTTGACAGTGGAACTCCCATGGTTTCTAATAGTATGTTTCGTAAATGTGAATTACATTAATTTGAGATGACTTAATGGTGTTTGGGGTCTTAAAAATGGGGAAAAAAGATCCAAAGGGTTACCCGCACCTCAAAGTTGATAGCAGCAATGTCCACAATAGCCAAACTATATGGAAAGAGCCCAGATGTCCATCAACAGATGAAAAAGATGATATATATATATATATATATATATAATGAAATACTACTCAACCATCAAAAAAAAAAGAGGGGCGCCTGGGCGGCTCAGTCGTTAAACACCTGCCTTCGGCTCAGGGCGTGATCCCAGGGTCCTGGGATCGAGCCCCGCATCAGGCTCCATTGGGAGCCTGCTTTCCTCTCCCACTCCCCCTGCTTGTGTTCCCTCTCTCACTGGCTGTCTCTCTCTGTCAAACAAATAAATAAAATCTTTAACAAAAAAAAAGAAAAAGAACTCTTGCCATTTTCAATGACATGGATGGAACTAGAGGGTATTATGCTAAGTGAAATAAGTCAATCAGAGAAAGACAATTATCACATGACTTCACTCATTAGTGGAATTTAAGAAACAAAACAGAGGAGCATAGGGGAAGAGAGGAAAAAATAAAATAAGATGAAATCAGAGACGGAGACAAACCATGAGAGATTCTTAATCATAGGAAACAAACGGAGGGTTACTCAAGGGGAAGAGGGTAGGGGGATGGAGTAACCGGCTCATGGACATTAAGGAGAGCACGTGATGTAATGAGCACGGGTATTATATAAGACTGATGAATCACTGACCTCTACCTCTGAAAATAACACATTATATGTTAATTAATTGAATTTAAATTTAAAAAAATAAATAAAAATGGGGGGAAATAGTATAGTACAGGGGGGGAAGCAATCGAAGCATCCAGTAGTGGGGAAATACCAGACATATGAAAAAGTAAAAATATTAATAGATGCAGTCCAAAATATAACTGAACTTCTTACATGGATTTGGAAACATATTAAGTGTTGAAAGGTAACTTCATAGAATAAAATCCTCATGTGACACAGTTATTCTTTGGGTTTTGTTCTTACACATCAGCACTGTGATGGGGTCTGACCTCAAGGATTGGCGTGGTTAGCCAAGAAAGAATGAGATGCAGGGAAAGTCTTGACAAGGAGCTCTGCCGTGTTAGGGAAAAAACGTTGTAAATGGAAATACGGCAAGTCTCGCTCAGCTCCTGGGGACATAGAAAATCAGTTTGCTCAAAATTCCAAAAGGCATGCTTGAGGAAGGTGTTTTCAATCAATGCAGAGGAAGGGAGATGGGCTCACTAACCTGCCGGGTCTATTCCCTTCTCTGCGCCTCCGAATGCGGCTGACGCGCATTGAGACAACACGTCTGTGTTTCCCACCTTGAATGCAAAGGCACGCACTGCATCGCCCACACAGCCCATGCAGGACCTTTCATTTTCAAGTTTACAAAGAATGAAATAAAATTAGAGCTTGTCACCTTTAGGGGGAAGGAAGACAGACTGAAATCCGGCAGCAACCTGACTCGCTCCATTTTCAATGGAGAGTAACAAGAACCAGGGGTGCGGGGCCTGTTCCCAGGCAGAGCCGGTGTTGAGGTTTTCACACGTAACACGAGTGACTTATAATTGCTCTCCGAACTTGCAACTTTCTGTCACCTGACTCTGGAGTCTTGGAGTCTCAGAGCCTGTTCCAGCATCAGCACTCGTGGCCGTGAAGCCGCAGTGAGCACGCCACACGCTGTCCCACCTCATCTGTCAGAGTCCATAAACGAGTCATTTTGGGCACTTCAGAAAGCCATTTGGTCTTACCTATGAGGAGAAGATTTCTAAGATATTAGTATTACAAACAGAATTGTAGCAAAAAGGAATAAATTCCACAGCACAGACAGAACCAAGATGGCCTTAAGTTTCCCCTCAGCTTGACAAAACTGCAGATAGGTTTCTTCCAGACTAGAGGCCCCTGGACCCCTTTCACTAGGGCATTTATTTTAGAAAACTGTAATTGTAAACTCTCTCTCTGCCCCTTTGAGATATAAATCTTCTACAACCCAGGAGTATCTTTCTCGAGGACCTGGAAGTCATTCCTTCGAAATGTGATCTTCAAGAAAGATAGCACCTCAATCTCCCGGTCTGTGGAAGAGGGGGAGCCTAACTCCCATAAGTGACAATTAACAAATGCAGATGGAGATGGCCTAATCACACTGGCCAACCTCTCCCCTGACATCCTCCGGTACTTTCCATAAGCCCACCCCTCCTTTTGCCTTTTGTTTCAGCAAAGTTGAGCTCATTCTCTTTTCCCTGTTGTAATAATGAAACAGTCTCCTATTTCAATGGTCTAGAATAAAGTCTTCCCAGCCTGTTTAACTGGTCTGGTGCCACTTTTCTCTTACAAACAATAGTTGGGGATCCCACCATCCACTAACCCTTCTTGCTTACACTCAGGACCCAACTTAATGGCAGCAATATCCCTGCTAAAGATCACGTGCTCCAGCCTCCCCTGCAGCTGGATGTCACCACCCCTGCTCCAGCAGCCCCCTGGCCTGGCCACTCCATGCTAAGGATGGCTGAGGAGGAGGGGTGAATGAACATGGCTTCTTGGAAGCCTTACGGGACAGCCATTGCAACCTCAACTGCTTATCCCCTACGTCCCTTCCCTGAGAGAGAAATACACTTCTCTGCTTAACACACTGTGATTTGGGGCAGGGGAGGAGGGGCTCAAGCTACATGATAGGATAAACTTTTCAGGATTCCTCCAAAACCGCAAAAACATCTATCTCCCACGTATCTTAGGACTGGAAGGGATATTAAAGAAGATCTAATCCTCACCCTCTCTGTTTTACGATGAAAAAACTGAGGAGACCCAAAGATTTCAATCGGCTTGTCCAAAATTCTTTATATAGGCCAACAGATAAAATGTAAATCATCGCTTCTCCCCGGGGCTCGGCCTGGTGCCTCACATCTGGCAAACACTCCATATGCGTTGAGTGAGTAAAAGAACATGTAAACAAATGACTGCGATTCAGTGTGCCGACTGCTGTCATAGACAAACTGTTGTGGGGGCCAGAGGCACAGGCCTCTAACCACTCACCCTGCTCTTGATCGCGCATGCCACCTTTCAAGTTGCACACCTCATGTTTGGAGATCTACTGACTTCTAATTCCTTAAATCAAACTTTTCACCAACAACACCTGGACCTCGTATTAGTGATTTCTGTATTGATCTCAGCAGGTATCTTATTCAACACACAGAGTCTGGCTGGAATATTCAGTGGGCCCGGTTCTCTCTCTATCTGGACAATGCTGTCTGAGTCCCAGGCATCCTTCCTCCTGGGGATCGATTACTCAAGGTCTGTGTAAATTTATGGCAGTGAAATGAAAATATTAAATCTCTCAATTGGATTAGTTCCGCTGCTGCATGTAAATCCACACCAAATGTGGCAAACCAAAGTGTAAATTCTTCCCTATGCCAGATTTTCAATCCTGTTAATTGTATTTTAAATTTTGCAAATATTTAAAGTCAAAAACACAGACGCAAACTTGTTACTGAGCACAAGTTATATCAACCTGGAAGGTTGTGGTTTTTTCTGTTTATTTTCAAAGGTGTTAACATACAGGAAACGTGCTCCGGTCTGTTACTTTGCTTTTGTCAAGTTGTTTCCTCATCTGTAATGATGGTGTCTGACCTGACAGTATTTCAGATGCTGTCAGCTCTGATAGTCTATGAGATTATGATCTAACTCATACACTGCATAGTACAGGGATTGCTTACTTCCTCTCCCTCACGTGCCATATAGAGAAGGAACTTCTGCTTTATTTCCAAGGAAGAGGGGTACAGAACAAACACTTGGGTTCCCTCTCTCCATCCTTTCACTCACTCACTCCTCCCAGTGACAGAAGAAGTGATTTATCTGATGGGTGAAGCAAGGAGCATCAGGAAGCCACAGGCCCGTGTTTGCCAAGGCTAAGGTCACAACATCAAAAATTGCATGAGCCAAGTCTCTCGCTGTATTGCTCTCTTGGCTTATCCGCCATCATGCTGGGAACTTTCTGCCCCTCTGCCTCCTGCCCAATGGCACCTCTCTTCCATCAGGAAGTCCAACGCGCTCTACCTTCTCTGTTCAGGACTGATAGGCAAGTTCCAACTCGGGTGTGAGATAAGAGGCCAGGCCACCTTTCTGTAACTCAGCATTCCTTGTGTAAAGCCGATCCTGTACTTTATATTTGACGACTAGCATCCACTGGCAGTTACTGAGAACACCACACGTAACAATTGTTCCAGAACAATGGGCCAAGCTGGGAATCCTCTGCACATTCCAGGACACGACCCTGTCCTAGAGCAGGGGGTATGACTAAACCCTGGAGAACTAACTGTGGATGGGCCTTGAAATCAGGGCAACACGTGGAATGGGGAAGAAATTCACATGGCAAGTCAGGGAAGACAGAGAGGAGCCACTTGGAGTGTAGTCCTCTGTGTGATGTTTGCATCCTTTTCCAATTCAGCGCCAAGGGAATTAACCCTAAGTATTCACCAAAATACTCATAAACTTAGAGAGTAAGTTTAATGTGTGACCCCTATCATCAGGGGATCTGTAAGAAATAGAGTCAAACTATTTGATTCCTTGAGACAGTAAATAGATAAAGGAGTTTGCGATAGTCAGAGGTTAGGAGGCTCTCTCTCCTCTCCCACTCAGCAGTGGGACAGCGGAAGAGCAGCCAGCCATGGCTCAAAGCAAACAGAAGCAAAAGCTCAGAGGGGCAGATCAAATACGGATTAAGAGGGCAGGAGAAGGGATACAGCTGTAGTCTTGGCTCAGAGGAGACTGGAGGCTACCGAGGAGCCCCAGAGGAGAACCAGGGATTGGATCCCTGAATGTCAGGAGCTGGAGACTAAAGTTCCAGTAACTTTTCTCAGCTCAGGGTGGAATGCCAGAGGATTACTTGTCATGACATATGTTCTTAAGACCAGCACTGTCCAGTCATAACATACTACAAGCCACTTGATGAATTTCTAGCAGCCACATCAAAGAAGTAAAAATAAAGGGGTGAAATGGATTTTAATCATATGTTTACTTAACCCCAAATACCTAAAATATTACTATTTCAACATTTAGTCAATAATCAACATAGAAAATTATTAATATATTTTCATTCTGTTTTCAATATTGCCTTTGAAACCCAGTGTGTATTTTATACTCACAACACAGCTTACTTAATACAGACCAGCCACATTTCAAGTGCTCAGTAGCCCCACGTGGCTAGTAGTTATCACATTAGACAACATAGCCTTTAAGTTATACCCAATAATCTGGGTACAATGAGAAATGTGCGTGTGTGTATATATATATATATATATATATATATATATATATATATATATATCAGTAAATATCTCCCCTAACCAGCAGCATATGTAAACTTTGAACTCTAAAGACATGACTATGGAACCAAACCGAATGATGTTATCTAGCAAGGGAAATGATGTCCTTAATCTATAGCTACTGTTTACCCTTACACTGTAGGTTCCAGCCTGGGGTCAAAAAAAAAAAGAAAAAAAAAGAATCTTTTGTGTCAGAATATCACAAAACTGGCCACAGAGTGCTGCATTTAAAAATTCTTAGCTCTTACACATTCAAGCTTGGCCTCTCCTAGCAAATCTCATTCCCTTACTGCAATTCTGGGTTCATGTGAATACGTCAGCCACAGAGCTGCTTCCGTTCCCGAGAGCAAATCATTGCAACTAAACTATCGTTCCTTGTCTCAGAGGACATCCAACAAAGGCTGATCCTGTAAATTACCAAGGAAAATTCTTCTTCTCTACCCATGAAATCACTTTCAGATTTATGCTAGTAAAAGATTAGCCAACAATGAAAAGATGTTGTCATCACAATTTGCAGCAACAAATCAGTTTCCTGTCATTACTTTTGCACACTTCCTCTGCATTTGTGAAATCGGAGACACGCCTGCTGATTTTTAAGAAAAATGTATCTTTCTATTCCTATGAAAATGTGCTCTGCAGAAAACAAGATGGGTTGCCTAATATCAAAAAAAGTAATCTTGTTTGAAAAAGTAGGCCTTCTGTCTTGCGCAGAGACAGCTGATAAAATAAAACAGAGGCATTAAGTAAAAGAAGATACATAAGTTAAGGCAGCCTGAAAGCAACCTCAGCTTTGATGCCAACAAATCACAGCATTTTTACAAGTTTTTTCCTTCTGATTTTACATTTTTAAAAATCAATAGCTAATGTAGCAAAGACAAGCAACTTCTTGCAAAAGCATATAGAGCAAGGATAGAACAAATGGAGCTCTCTTTTTTCACTACTGAATCAAAATCTAAGCTACAGCAATTAGCATCCTGAATGGTCGATACCCAAGACGGATTTGCTTGGGCACTTGTGAAACCAGATTTTGACAGCAGGAGTTCGTGCAGCGTGATTGTGAGAAATCACAGAAAGAACTGTAGGTAAATAGTGAATCGATGGTTTCATCATGTGTCAACTGTGCCCACCTTGCAATTCGGCCCTAACGTTCAAGATGCTAGAACATGACTCAACAGAAGTGACCTGACTTTTTGAAATCCTACAAGACACATATCATACCTTAACTCACAACATCTCAACCATAACCTCACATTCTCATGACTATAATCATTCGGTCACAACCGCTCTCAAAAGATACACTCTACCGTGTATATGCCTCTTTATCTTGAGATCGCTTTATCTTTAAGCCCGGAGGCTGATTTCTCGCAATGGTGGATGTCAGTAAATGGTGGTTAAATTCTCATGAATTAACATTGGCGTATTTTTGAAATGGATTTCACCAATTAATTCTTAGGTCTTGTGCCCCCAAAGCTACAGAATTTCTCTTGGCCAAGGCTCCCCATAGCAACGTACAACCCCTTTTGAAAATGGAGTTATGATGGATAAAACTCTATTTTGTTTTCTACTTAAAAAGGAAGAAAATATTTGAGGACTGAGCCTCATTCAGTGAACACAAAGAGTGACATAAGCTTCCAGAAAGAAGTGTTGTGCAGTCTAAATATTGTTTTACAAGCATGTCAACAAAGGTTGAAAGCTCAATTTTTTAGTGGTGCATTTTTTAGGATGTCTACACTATGTGACTATTCAGGAATTCAAATGATTCTCTGTTGTGGACTAACTTTCTGTAGTATATCTCTTATCTGGACCACTGAAAAGAAATAAATGAAATTTGCCTACCCAGTTGTCTTTCCAATCGTTCCCCTCTGGCTAGGTCCTCCACTGTGCTCATCTCCTCTGGCACCACGTCTACCCACCCACACCTCATACTGAAGAGAAAGGATGAGATCGAAATAATGTTCAGCTGTCCACAATCCATGACTGCTCCAAGCCAAGCAGAAAAAATCCACCCAAAGCATGTAGGACTTTAACTTAGGGAGTAGCACTTAGATATGCTGGATAGTGCCCTGCAATCTGAAAAACGATTTTTGTTGATGATGATTAATGATTTGTCTGTCCATATCCCCTGCACTTTAATTGTGACTGGAGACCCCAGATGTCTCTCCAAAGAGAACACATAAAGGTCATCTGAGCCACATTTTCCGTGTCAAGTATACACCAGGACACTTCACATCTAAGCCTATGGACCATTGCTTTCATATATTTGGTTCCATGATTCTCCTGCCTTCACACTCAGGTTTTCAACATCAGCATCAAAAGCCCCTACTTGTGACCCGTTGGAACTCTTCCTGTGTGACTTAACATCCTCCTAACCTGCCACCCTGCTCTGTCCCACTCAGTCTCCCCCTGAGCCATGTAGGTTAGCCCCCTCTCTACCATCCCTCCAGAACAGAATGATTGCACATCTCCTGCTGGACACCTGAGAACCACATGTATTTGGATTCTCCATCACTGGCTGATTATCGGATACTCATCAGTTACTTCAGTTTTTAGTGGACTTCCCAGCTGGGCTATTCCCTTTGGACCTTATGTTTGAACAGGTAAAGCTAAATGCCGGCCAGCATTAGCAACTAAATCTATCTCCTCCCCAGCTCCTACCCTATCCCATGTCATATTTATACCTTCTTTCTTCCCCACCTCAAGTCACCTACTTTCCACTTAGTCTGCCACATTCTTCCATAAATGAGTGGCCATTCCTGGCTCTTTCTATGAAAATAGCTGCTCTTAAAATGATACAGATGTCAGGAAATTGAGCAGTAGTCAAGAAGTTGGACATCTTTTCTTCCCATCTTAAGTACGGCACTTCATTGTTTCTTTTAAAATCGTTTTCTAGAACATCAAACACATGCATATTCATCAGCTGCTATCTATATTAGATTATCCATGCTTCTGCCTTCTTCCATTAGTGCAGTTGATCAAGAACATTATAAACGAGAGCTGCCCTACGATGTCTGAATTGCGTGGCGAAGTGCGCGCAGAGCTAGCAGATATTCTTGCTGTTTGTTGACCTCTCGTGAAGGTGCAAAGGAAACTGAAAGCTTCCAATATTTCAAAGTATTTGACATGGTTTGGGAGGAATTGCATTTGCTCAGAAGGCTTCTCTTAAGGGAATTGCCTTTTGAACTCTTACATCACATATACATTTTTATTACCATTTCTGTTCACTCAGTCATCCGAATACCAAGCTTGAGCACTGGACCATTGGACACGAGGATGAGTTCCAAGAAGATTAGAGAAACGGGAAAATGCAGAATGGGTTTAATGACTCATGGGTGAAGCATTAGTCATTGGTCATAAACCAATATGGAACCAGAGACCCTGGGAACGAGTTCAGGCGGCAGAGGAACAGGCTCTGCGGCTTCCACTTCACAATTCAAGCAGCTGACTCAGCACTTCCACAGAGCTCGCAATGCAGAAGCCCAGCTGGCTTTTGCTTCTTCCATTTCATCTTCCATTTAACCTTTTACAATCAAGGCCTCTTTCAGCATTCCAGAACAACGTGAAAAGATTATTTATTTCTTTTGATTAAATATGATTCCTAAGAGAGAGAACAATGGCCTGAAATACTCAAATATACATATAAATAAAAGGCTGTGATGGTGAAGCTAGGAATGTTTGTTTAAAACTAGTGCACTGAAATAGAGCTTCTAACCTAAGGAGGGTCAAGTGGTTTCATAGATGACAGGGAAGTAGGAATTCTGGCTTGGCTTAATTCTGCCCACAATTCAGGTTATAACATCCTTCATGTGCTCAGAGTCCTCATTTTATTTTTTTTATTATATTATGTTAGTCACCATACAGTACATCCCTGGTTTTTGACGTAAAGTTCGATGATTCATTAATTGCGTATAACACCCAGTGCACCATGCAATACGTGCCGTCCTTACTTCCCGTCACCAGCCTATCCCATTCCCCCACCCCCCTCCCCTCTGAAGTCTTCAGTTTGTTTCTCAGAGTCCATAGCCTCTCATGCTTCATTCCTCCTTCTGATTACCCCCCCTTTCTTTATCCCTTTCTTCTCCTACCGATCTTCCTAGTTCTTATGTTCCATAGATGAGAGAAATCATATGATAATTGTCTTTCTCTGCTTGACTTATCCTCATTTTAGATGCATAGGGAGGAATGTGCACCATCTCGGGATACTTTCAGGCCTTCCCACGTTTCCGAAGGCTTCTCTGACCCTTCAGCTTGCCGTAAATTACATTCCTCTCTATACCACCTCTCCATCCCACAGGTAAATCCCCCTGTGCACATACCTGTTTCTATTAGTGCTTCACCAGCTGGTACTATTCCACTGCTCAGTGCTTAATTCCTTACACACTATTAAGAGGGATTCAACATTGTTTGAGGATGACAAATGAATTTTGACAGGGATCTGATTGGGAAAGACATTTCAAGATTAGAAAAAGTGTAATGACTTCAGATTAATTGACCAGAATTGTGGTTCCCAGGGTCTTGGGAATTCTGATGCCTAATGTGTATATTCAATTAAGGATATACCATACAAAGGCTATGGATTTTGAAGGCAGACAGGCTTGGATTTAAACCCAAAGTTAGCCTCAAATACACCTTAATTTTTTATTCAACAAGTATATATTATTATGTATCTGTCATGTTCCATATGGCTCTAGACACTGGGAGTCTAGCAATAAACAGGACAGATAAAATATTTAAAGAATTGTAGACCTGGAAGAAACTTTAAGGATCTTCTAAGTTTGACTGGGACATGCCCGCACCCATTCACTTACATCGTTTCTGGCTACTTGTGTTACAACAGCAGAACTGAACAGCTATGACAGAGGCCAGATGGACACAAAATTCTAAAATATTTACAGAAAATGTTTCCTTTGCAAAAAAAGTTTGCTGTTCTTTCTCTACGGGCTGCTCGTTTTTCTTCTTGAGTGCTAGCTATGTACCAGGCATTCTTCTAGGCTTCAGGAATACAGTGTTGAACAACGCACAAGCCCTGTCTTCAGGGAGCTGGCAGTTTAGCAGAAACGGGATAAGGAGTATACTAGACCACTAGTATCCAATCAGGTAACTAGATCTTCCCGCGCCTGGTTCAGCAATGTATTCTAAGCACCTAGAATAAGGTAGATCAATACAGTAGATCAGTAGATCTCATTAGAATGAGAGGGATGAGTGTGAGAAAAGAGGCTGGAGCCACCAGCAAAGAGAGCCCACGGGGCCTATTAAAACATGCCAGAGTTGGGACTTGAACTGGGAGCAATTGGCAGCCGCAGAAGGATTTCAAGATTGAGTGTGGCAAGGTGGTTCCAGGATGAAAGGCGCTTTAGAAAAGACTGCTCTGGCTACTTGAGGGGACTAGAAGAGAGGCAGGACTGGAGGCCCAGGGGCCAGTTAGCAAGCAGTGGCAGATACTCTGCAAAACGACACAAAACATGCCCTCTCCCCCCCACTTCCCCTGTTCCTAGGCATAAGTGTAACTCCAGGTCTCCCCAAGCAGAAGGCTCCCGGTGTTTTGGTGTCTCTGCCCCTGGGGTTGACTTGTGACACAGGATTACACCAGAGCTCAGGAGAGGCGGCACAGCAAAGAAATGGATGGACAAGCGGAAACTATTAAATCATGCGGAAATGGGGTGTTCGCAGAGTTTGTGGTATTTTGAAATTATTGTTAGAGCAATTGGAGCTTTTAAGTAGGCATCTCGGAAAGTCCAGAGACTGCCAGTCAGCAAAGGGAAGGGAATGCTTATCTTCTCTGAAAGCCGTTTTCACCTAAAGCTGATTCATGATTCTGTTGGGGGCAAAATTCCTCCCATTCATTTGAAACCTAAGATGTGGCTTCTGTCCCAGGACTTTGTTCTTTCCCTTTGGTGAGTAGAGGGTGTGCAGCAAAGTCACAGGTCCCCAGGGAGACCAGCAGAGCTGCTGGCAGTGCACACTGTCAGAGGGCACCCACTGTCTTGCTCAGCTCATCATTGCCCAAGGCCCTGGCATGAACCTTGCACATTCCAAAACTCAGCTCCTATGGATCACCAGACTCAGGGAGGCTGACTCACACTGGCTAAGCTCACAGAAGACTGAGGTATAAACCAGAACACCCACTGATCATTTTTCAACAATAAATGTAAGCACAGAAGGGTTATTAGCAGCCTCAGTCCAGTATGTGCTTTTTCTCTTCAAGCCAAGTATAAGGGGAACTAAATTATAATCAGATGATTTCCAGAGATGTATAGAAGTCATATGAAATAAACTAGCTATACGCTTCAACTATGTAGTGACACTGGGCTAAGAAAGCCTGAGATAGACGTCCCACCATGCATGTGGTCTTGCCAATGGGAAAGAAAGATTTTAAGCACCTGAGCTAAATCTCCTTCTCCCCTCGGTAGTTCTAGGAGGGCATTTGCCAACATTTGCCTTTCTGACTTTTCCATTTTCTGTTCTTCCACTGCTGGCCAACTGCAGCACTAAATGACAAGTTCTCTACTTAGGTATGTTAATATAGGTAATCAGGTTAGAATCCTGCTGACTCCATTTGAAGTCGTTCTCAAAAGTGACTTTCAAGTCTTTGTCCTAGCCTGTGAGGTGTAGAGGGCACTTTTATTCCCTGGCTTCCAAATTCTTGGGTGCACTTTGCTCTTGCTCCCCTCTGCAGATGGTTTCTGTTCAAATGCTCGCCCCTTGTCCACATATATCTAGAAGCTGGAAGTAGGACTTGATTAAGACAGGACCTCATGCATTCTGTACATTCCTGGCTTTTTACAAGAGTGAATTTTTCTGCATTTGAAAACTGGTTTGCATTAAAGCATTTATATCCTTCACTGACTAAATTTTAAGATCTCTTGGATGCAAGAGACAGAAAGAGCAAAGAAACTTACATGATCCTTGCTATTTACAATCACTGGACTAATTACTTTATATTGTTATTGCCCTCAAGCCTCTAAATATGATGAAAGTATCTATCACCCTCCATTTGTCTACTGGAAAATTGAGGCTCAGAGAAGATAAGTGGTTGTCCAAGGACGACTTGGCTACTCTTGCGGCTTTTCCATGTTCATTGTACTTCTCAACTCAGTCCAGAAACTGAAAGAGTAAGCATATTGTGTATTTTGATGGTAATTTATCCAGTTACTCCAATTTCGGTTTTATCCAATCATTCCCAACCTGTGGCTCTACGTATTTGATAACTGGCAACCACCTGGTGTGTCCCAGCACTTTTACAGGTATACCAGTGCCTAGGAAAATGTTGAGAAACATCACTTTATGTTGTTATGATCTAGCTTCCCCTCATCACATGCTTGCTAGTAATCACGCTGAACCAGAGCATCTCAAATTGTTTCGAGCTGCATGGTCGGGTGGATTCTAACGCTTCCCAGGTGTGGCTCTGCTGACCTTCAAAATAGTCACTCACGTGAATCCCCCGAGCAAAGTTTAATTTGTACTGACTGATAAGAGAATGATGTTTCATTTATCTTAATACACTGGGTCTCAAACCAGGTTGATTATCAAAATTGCTTTAGAGATTTTTAAGCATATAGATTCTGGAGCCCACCCTGGGAATCAGTACATTTCAAAAACTCCAGGGCTAATTTGGAAACTCATCCAGCTTCAGGAACGTGCAATGGATATACCACCGTTGCTGGGAGCAGAAGTCCTGGGTTTAAGTTCTTGTCTGCTGCCCTGTGATCTTGGGCAAATTAACCTCCTGGAACATAAATTTCATCTTAAGCAGAGGAGGGAATTATAAAATACCTATTTCTTGGCAGGTAGAGGGGAGGATTAAATAAGATAATTTAGGTAAAAATATTCATAAATAATTCTTTTCACTTGATAGTAACACACCTCAAGAAGAAAGGCTCCAAAGCAAAATGGGCATGTGGTCCAATCTGAGATTCCTTTTTGGCACTTGGTTAATGCATCTCACTACATTCATCCTTGAATTCAATAATTCCAAATTTATGACAAATATAGCTATGGCCATCCCTTATAAAAAAACAAACATAAGCATTACAGTTATATTTAAAGAGACGCCAAGAATCTTGAGAAGACATTTTTGTCCTCAAGCTATTAATTTGTCTGTCTTTTGGGAAAGGGTGTTTTGGATTTCTTGCTATCAATCCTCCACTTAATATGAAACTTCATGAATTCCAGCTGTTAGCCACATAATTTCTCTGCACATTTGATTTCTGGGCTTTTCCCTTGCCTCTAAATCCTTCCCATATGTTAGTTTGGGGGCCAGGGACTGGGGGGCAAAGACAGGAGGCTCAGAGCTGCCCTCTGTCTGAGAGCTAACGTGATGTGTGGGACCACATGACAAGCCACAAGCGCCCTGATTAGGAGTCTTTCTCCCAATCCTCAGCTCTCCGGGCTGTGGCTGTCACCTACTCCTTATTTTCCTGAGCTATTCTTCAATTCACCACGTTAAAAAAAAAAAAAAAAAAAAAAGGTCTACTTTTTTTTAGCCGAAACCACTCCTTGACTGTCTGCATTCTGGCTTTTGTTTACAAAGGCTCTGCGATGTTCTTGCCAAGGGGAGAAGAGGGAAAAGTACCCTGCTTCATCTTCAATTTAATCTTTTACAATCAAAGTCTCCTTTATTACACTAGAAAATATAAAACGGTGATTCATATGGGAAAGATATGATTCCTGAGAGATGGAACAGTGGCTCAAAATACTCAAATGCGGTTTCCCCCACTATCCAAACGAAGAGTGTCCTAAGAGAGCGTCCTAAGCCAATACGGCGTAAAGCAAAGAAGCGAGTACCACTAATTTACATAGAAATTTTTTTAGTGGTCCCAGACCCAAAAAATTACACCACTCAGGCTTTTCCGATACTTTAGGACACATCTTGCTAACAGATACACCAAATAAATTGAGATAAAGCACAGATGCTCACAGACAAGTTCAAAGCTCTGGTGGTGTGATGTAGAGATGCTGAGCGTAGTTCCCTGGGAAAGCGCTTGGCTGTGCCTCTATAACGGCTCGCTGCAAAACCAATACTGAATTTTTCAGTTTTTGCCTTTTTTTGTAAAAGCAAAAATCCTCCTCAGATCTCTTTCAGTTAGCAAAAACAGGTACTAATGTAGGTCTTTCACAAAAGTGAAGTGGAGTAATGCAAACTTTTGAAAAGTGGGGGATACTTGTACACACAGAAGTAAGAGCCTGCAATTTTTAAGGCAGGAGTATTTGTTTAAGATGAAATGCATTGAATAAATGTAGTCTCTAACATAAGGAGCGTCTAGTGGTTTCACAGTTGATTTGAAATCAGGAATCCTAAGACCGTTCAATTTCGCCAGCAGTTCGGGCCGTGCCTCAGTCTGGGTGTGGTGGAACCATGGTGGCATACGTGACGAGGACCCGGATCACCTCAAAATCCTCTGAAGCCTTCTCTGACCCTTCCACCTGATGGAAACTTAATTACGCTCCTCTCTGGCCCCTTTCTGCATCCGTCGTAGCCCATACTACCCTATTATAATTATTTGGCTATTTCTTCAACCTCCCCAACTAGGCGGCTCCCTCCCTAAGGTCACTCATCAGAATGTTCCCCAGCCTCCAGCACCTCGCACAGTGTCTGCCAAGTCCTGGGTGTTGCTGAAGGTCACAGCAGCGATGCGTGTTTGGACAATTACGGAGAGAGTACATGTCAAGTATTTGTAATACGTTCACCTTAAATAATTTTTCCAGAACCTCACTCTTCACTTCCTGTCTACCCCAAAGTCTTCTCCAGACTATATTTGGAGGGCTTATTTAATTCTGAGCACCAGCTCTTGAAAGGTATGTGGAGAGGCGGAGCACATCCAGAGCCTAGCAGATAGCCTAGTGGATAGCAGATGCCTCAGAGGACCCTTGTACCCCATTTCTGATTCCTTTGGCCCTAACTGTCCCTAATTCCAGCCACTGCCACAGGACCAAGTAGCCTTCCCGCTGGTGCACCTGTTAGCACTTGCCTCAGATCCAGCCTCCTTCCTTTCACTTCCTTCTCAGGGCTTCTCTTCCAAGAAGGAAGTAGGTTTGGTGGGGGAGGGGAGAAACAACTCCCCCTCCCTGCACAAGCATGTGCAACCTGAAAATAAGGGAGAGTTAGTGCCCCACTGGGCAAATTTCTGACCAGCGGGGCATGGGTGCCAATGCACAAATGCTTCTCTTAGACAGATAGTCTTGAGTCACATTTCATATGGCTCCTTGGACCCCACCATGGGAGAGAGAACCCTGCCCACCCAAGTAGGGGCCAACCCGAAAATGCATCTTTTATTGACTCTCCTTCCTTCCTTGTGTGGCTCTCCCATCCTCCACTTCCGCTCCCTAGATCATACTCCCCAATAAAATGTTTGCACATAAGTTTTGACCATGCCTGACTGAATGGATCAGGATGATGAAAGTCTGTGATGGTGTCCCATGATGCATAAGGAACCAGGGCAAGATTCTTTTTAAAAAGGAAAGACCTTGACAGGATGGGGAATTGGTCATGTGGCAAAAAGAATATATTTATTCTGTGTTGCTCCAATCCGGTTAAACTAGACCTGTAAAAGAAAGTAACAACAAGGAAGACTGTAACTCAATGCGGAGTTAGAAATATGTGTGACGTTGGGAGTTGGCCTCCCTCCCTGCCTGTGTCCTAGGTGCCAGTTCTCCTCTCAGATCCATCCTGCACACGACTCACAGAATCTTCCCTTGATCAACAGCCCTTTCATCAAGCGATCCCTTGTTTGAACACTTCTAATAGCTTGCAAGTCACTTACAGACCCAGTTCAAACTCTGGCACTGGAATCGTTGGACAATACAATGGGCTGCATTGTGAGGTGAGGCGAGGTCTGGCGCAAGAAGTGTTCAAGCTTCAGCCAATTAACCACCTGGCAGATTTGTTATAAATAAGATCCTCTCCCAGTTCCTTCTTTCCAGGTACCTGCTAGTCACTTCCACTCTAGTGTTCCATTACCACTTTGTACTTAGTCTAAATAAAATAGTCTAAAATAAAATTCATGCCCTCCCTGAGCTCCACCAACTTTCTTTCTTGGCCTCTTTACTCCTGAAGTGGTACACTCCTAAGCCTTGTTGAATCCCCAACCACAGGCAAACCCCTGCTGAAATGCTACCTCCTCGTCAATTCCTCCCCGTTCGTCCTCTCCCGTTCTCGTGCCTTCGTTATAACACTCAATACACACAATTACAGGTGCTGCGAACAGAACAGGTCTGTGAACACTTTGAGGACAGAGACCGTGCCTCACTCTTTTTAACAAACAAACAAACAAAAAAACCAATCTCAGCACCTAAACGTGTCCTCAACATAGAAAGCATTCAGGAAGTACTTGGTAAATGAATCACTGAAAGAATAAAGCAATGTTAAGGGACATGATTCCTCAAATTACCACAATGTGAAACCTGAGAATCATTATTGCCCCTCTCATCAAATCCCACAGTCAACCATCAGTTAGTCTTGCTTTTTTCCTCTAATCCCTCACATCACAACCGGTTTATATTTCCATCCCACTGATACAGTCTGGGTCCTGAATCTCTTCAATAACTTCCCAGCCAGTGTCCCTATCTCCAGGCACTTTCAATATGTTTTAACATCCCTTTACTGTGGAGAGAAACACCATATCATTCTTTCTAAAAATCCCACTAATGGTTTCCATCTCCCCATGAGATAAAATCTAAGTGCCTTGTCCAGGAATTCCGTCGTCTCCTGGTCCTATCTTTCCAGCTTTATTTCCCACACTCCTTAAGTCAAACTGCGGTGTTCCCCCTCCTCTATCCCCAACTGTGCTTCTGCATTTCTTCTGCGTTGCCAAACCCTCCACTCCTTAAAGCACCAGTTCAAATCTTCTCACCTCCATGGAAACTTTCCTAATGACCCAGGCCCAAGCTCTCCTTCCATTCCTGGATTTCTAATGTACTCATTGCTTACAACCATCCTCTAGGATGTTGCCCCTTACCAAAAAAACCGAAAACAACCTTGTGAAGTCAAATAAGTTTGGGAAATACATAACCATACATGTAGCGATGACAATGAACAACTATGGAAGGTGTGCCAGCCACTAGCTTTATGTATGTCCGTGTTCCACTTAATCCTTACAACAGCCCTATGACGTGCTAGTCACGTCTCAGGCTACAGATAAAAATACTGAGGTGAGATATTTGATCTCCTTACACCTCAACTGACCTACCTGTAAACTAGGATTCAAACCCAGGCACAGGTTGATATGCTGTTCTTGAGTCTCAGTTATATAAAATGCAATACAAAAGTCAAAGCTTGCCACTATCAATATTATTTTTGTTCCTCAAGTAGACCGGAAGCTCCCCCAGGGCAAACACCAGTCCAATTCTCATTTCTTTCTCCACAGCACAGACACAGTAAATGTCCATCCTCCAATAAAGTGGTGGACTTTTTCTTTAGTTTTCATATTATTAGAGGGCTATTTTAAATGTATAAAACAATATGATTTTGGGGGGCTGGGTGGCTCAGTCAGTTGAGCAACCAGGTCTTGATCTCAGGGTTGTGAGCTCAAGCCCCATGTTGGCTTAAAAACAACAACAACAACAACAAAAACAATATGTTTTAACTTTTCAAAGCACTTCCTCATCCATTGATTCATTTTATTTTCACACTGCTCAGGTACCTCAGTATTTCCAAAGATTTTTGTACAAAATATCCAGGTACAGAGGAGGTAGGGAACGTCCGGGGATGTCACGCAGGATTTGGCAAGTAATAGGCTTCCCACATCTGGCCCTGCTGAGTGTGCAGTCCTCACTCCACCTGACACTGGGGCCCCCATGTCGGCATCCCCAGAAGGGGCTTGGGTGACAATATTAAGTAAGGTCTTTTTATTTCACTCAATCACCATGGGACTATCAACCTCCAAGATACATAAAAGTGAAACTATCCTTGTCGGAAAAAAATAATAACGGCTTTCTGATGCACCTACCTTGAATGTATTCAGGCCGCTGTTTTGTAGAAATTAAATCACTGTCTCTCTGAAGTGAATGACTGAGGAATACATGATATTACACCAAATCAAGCCCCTATTCGTTTTGTCACTGCTTTGTTGTTCTTCCTCTTTTTGCTTATCCAATCATGTCGCCTGTTTGTGTTCAGTATTTGAACACTGTAATTGGAACAGAAAATGTAATAGGTCTCTTTACATCTCCTTGTGGATATGTGTATGGGAATTGTTCACACACAGGCACAGATGGATCCTTCGCTGGGTGGGACTTAGTCGTCTTGTCTTTGCAAGGCCACATTTTCTGTTCTCAAAGCCTTTGCCTAAATAATAGGCTTTGGTATTTCTAATAGCAGCAATCTACTTTCTCTCAAAAAATCCCTCTGGTCTGCAGGGGAGGTTGTTTTCAATGAATTTTTCTGTTCTTTCCTTTCCCATCATCCTTTTCCTGATCAATGTTTTAGTCTAACTACTTGATTTCCAAATTACTTTGAAATTACAAAATGTTTAGCTAATTTTAGCTTAATTCCAAAAAGTGATTTTCACTGGTGCCATCTCTGTCTTTGTTCCTTTTCTTGGCAATATTGTAGCTAGATGTGAAATTAATTGTGCCCTGATTTTAACAATGCTACCTGAACTAGCTAGCTGTTCTTCTCTGAGGAAGCATCAATTTAAAAAAAAAAAAAAAAAAAGCATTCGAGCTGATGGATGAAAGAACTGGAATCTCTTAGCCCAGAAAAGTGTTGAGGGGTGACTACAATGGCCTTTAAGTACAGAGGAGATAATGGCTAGTTGTCAGCAACTGCAGGGAGAATGGAAGAAAAAAGAATAGTTTTTAAGAGGCAACGTGGAGATTCAAAATAGAGGTAAGGAACAAATTACTCTCTAAAGACAGGACGGTGTAACCTGCAAGTAGGACAAATCCACAGTACAAGTCATGTTTTGAAGACCCCAGAAAAACCCCCACTCCCTACAAACTTCTCTGTCCTGCTGGCCATCTCCATCATTCATGCTTCCCACCTGCTCTTTTAAAATCGAATAGTCTTCCGATTCATTAAGTCACGAGTATAACAGCACACCTTACAAGACCAGCAACATAATTTGCATAATTTGTAGGGCCCATTGTGAAATGAAAATGTAGAGAAGTAGAGACCCTTATCCAAAAATTGAGGATTTCAAGATGGTGACAGCAGAGCATTGAAACCAAATATGGGGCCCTTGTGCATTCTAAATGCAGAGCCCTGTGCATCTGCTCGGGTCACACACCCGCTAAACTGGCCCTGATGGCTTAGTTTGGTGAGATACAGAGAATAAGGAGGTTGGACCCTGTGGCCAGGAAGATGCCTTAAGAGTCTGTCAAATAATGGAGCAACCAGCCCCATGAGATCATGGTGGTGGGAAGAGGGCATGCTGAGGAGACGAGGAAAGAAGAATGAGGGAAGATGAAAATGAGTCTGATTCACCCTGCAGTTCTGTGAGGGCCTGCCCTGACTCAAGGATGATACGAAGAGCACAGGAAAACTTGCAAAGTCAGGCCTGAGTCCCTGGCCGTTCCTTTGCTGATGCCCATTTTCTCCAGTCAGCCTTCAGCCACTGAGAGCTCTCCACGGAAGAGCCCTACTCTCAGCGTTGACCAATCCCCACGTTCCCTCCATGCAAGTCTCTGGGTCTCTGCCTCTCCTTTCCTGCTTGTTAAAATTGATTAGGTTGTTGCAAGCTAAGGTGTTAATAGCTAAGAATGTCTTAACACCTAAATCTATTATTTCTAAAATGGTTCACTTAAAGAAAAGAAGAAAAGATCAAACCCAACCCCCCAGGGCCTAGGAGAACAGCCTTAAAATGGAGTAAGTTCAAAGTTTAAGATGGATTTTTTTTATCATAAATATATATGTGAATTCTAGTTTCTAGGCCACAGTATAGTTATGCTTATTTTCATATTTTTAAGAAACCTAATGTCAAAAAACTTATATCTAGAGCAAAATAAGTTATCTACATTTTTATTTTTCTCCAGGCATAAACAAAATATTTAGTCCAATGCAATTGTGACAAGAAACCACACTGATATGTAGGAACCAGTTGGTTTTTATTTTTATTCGGAATAATTAGAAGTTCAAAAACACTAGTTCATAAGGTGACAAAACTCATTTTCCAAAGACTAGCTATAGGGTTTTGCTACATCCGATCTGGTGCCTCAGTTCCAGAAAGTTGGAGCTAGCCCTTGGGACCAATAAAATTAGCATATGTTCTTCCAAAACAGAATATCTGGTTCATTTTGATGTAACCAATTCTCTATAGCCAAAAGTTTCTTGATAACACACAAGTAATAAGTACAAACTTTTCCCATCATGTATTCTCTGAGTTCTCAAGAAAGGAAGAAATTGGCCAACACAGAAAAGGTGGACTTAGTGGATTTTCTTGTGCTTTCTGTCACCAAAACTTATCTATGAGAACAGAAATTTCAACTTAACCCATGCCCCATTATTCCTCCCCCTACACATGCAAGTTGGTGTTCCACATTCAATCTCTAGCTTCACCATAATGCTGGAGGAAAAATGCTGATCTGTTTCCTTGAGACTACATTTGCATGTTAATCATTAGTTGCCTTTTAATAAATGTCAACAAGAAAATAATCGCTGTCATTTGTTAGCCACTTTTCACAGACCAGGCACAATGGCAAAGGCCATTCATGGGTTATCTCAGTCACACTCAGGCGGAAAGGAAGGGTGCTGATCTCATCGAGTCATTATGAGGATTAGATAAGCTAAGTACTCAAAGTTAGCTAATATTAGGTGATTTACATATGTTATTTTCTTTAAGCCCCTTAATCATCTCATGATTAATAAGTTAATAAGATCAAACTATTAAATAACAGCTGGAATTTTTCCCCAGTTCAATAAAAGGGAAAACCTGTGCTCCTTTCCTGGCACTGATTCTAACGAGGGCCAAGACTCAGCTGATAAAATTCTTTTCTATGAATCACCTCTGCTTCCTCTTGTGCCTGAAGCTACTCCACTGACCACTCCGATGAGAAGTGACTGCTTCCTTTTTTTTTTTTTTCTCCTTTTAGTAATACTCATCTGACATTTATTTCTTATTCTTGGGTCAGTATAGCTTATCTTGGAAAGAAAGAAGGAAAGAAAGAAAGAAGAAGAAAGAAAGAAAGAAGAAGAAGAAAGAGAGAAAGAAAGAAAGAAAGAAAGAAAAAGAAAGAAAGAAAGAAAGAAAGAAAGAAATGTAGTAGATAGTTGCTGAGCCCATGAAGGAAACCAGCTTGAGTGAATGTTACTTCCAGGTCTGGAGGAGTTTGCAGTGAAAAGGCACACTGTGAAATGTGCACAAGGAAATACCAGAAGTTTAGGACAGAAGCACCACAGGAAAGGCACAAGCAAAGCGCCTCTGGAGTTCAGAGGCAGGGTTCCTCCCAGTTTGGCAGGTGGGTGGCGGAGGAGTCAGGGAAAGCTTCATGAAGGTGACATATGAAGTGGGCCTTGAACAACAGGAAGATTTGAGAGAAGCCCCATCAGCAAGAGTAACAATGAACAGAGGCTTAGGAACAAAAATGGAGCTCGCAGCATCACCATGGAATCAGGAGTCTGTAGCTTCGTTAAACTGAAAGGAACGTGAGCCTGTGAGGTAGGGTTATGACCGGGAACTACGGCGAGGTCTGGAGGATGCAGGACAAAGGTTCTATCAGTTATTTGGCTGATGAGTGGGAGTCATGAGGAGGCATGGGGACAGAAAGGAGGCCAACTCAGACCTGGACAAGGGGGCAGAGGCTGCTGCTGCTGTAGGGTGTGTGATAGAGGGACCGGGTGCGAGGACGCCCATGACACCAGCTCACAGCTGCTGCCTGTGCTGAGAAATGAGAGTCTGCCCCCAAGGTGGCAGAGAAGGGTATAGAACAAGGGCGCATGTGAGGAACACTGACGAGCCGGGCTTAGCAGGATTCAGAAAATGCCTAGTGAGGTAAAGGGAAGGGAAGGGAAGGGAAGGGAAGGGGAGGGGAGGGGAGGGGAAGGGAAGGGAAGGGAAGGGAAGGGAAGGGAAGGGAAGGGAAGGGAAGGGAAGGGAAGGGAAGGGAAGGGAAGGGAAGGGAAGGGAAGGGAAGGGAAGGGAAGGGAAGGGAAGGGAAGGGAAGGGAAGGGAAGGGAAGGGAAGGGAAGGGAAGGGAAGGGAAGGGAAGGGAAGGGAAGGGAAGGGAAGGGAAGGGAAGGGAAGGGAAGGGAAGGGAAGGGAAGGGAAGGGAAGGGAAGGGAAGGGAAGGGAAGGGAAGGGAAGGGAAGGGAAGGGAAGGGAAGGGAAGGGAAGGGAAGGGAAGGGAAGGGAAGGGAAGGGAAGGGAAGGGAAGGGAAGGGAAGGGAAGGGAAGGGAAGGGAAGGGAAGGGAAGGGAAGGGAAGGGAAGGGAAGGGAAGGGAAGGGAAGGGAAGGGAAGGGAAGGGAAGGGAAGGGAAGGGAAGGGAAGGGAAGGGAAGGGAAGGGAAGGGAAGGGAAGGGAAGGGAAGGGAAGGGAAGGGAAGGGAAGGGAAGGGAAGGGAAGGGAAGGGAAGGGAAGGGAAGGGAAGGGAAGGGAAGGGAAGGGAAGGGAAGGGAAGGGAAGGGAAGGGAAGGGAAGGGAAGGGAAGGGAAGGGAAGGGAAGGGAAGGGAAGGGAAGGGAAGGGAAGGGAAGGGAAGGGAAGGGAAGGGAAGGGAAGGGAAGGGAAGGGAAGGGAAGGGAAGGGAAGGGAAGGGAAGGGAAGGGAAGGGAAGGGAAGGGAAGGGAAGGGAAGGGAAGGGAAGGGAAGGGAAGGGAAGGGAAGGGAAGGGAAGGGAAGGGAAGGGAAGGGAAGGGAAGGGAAGGGAAGGGAAGGGAAGGGAAGGGAAGGGAAGGGAAGGGAAGGGAAGGGAAGGGAAGGGAAGGGAAGGGAAGGGAAGGGAAGGGAAGGGAAGGGAAGGGAAGGGA